>NC_143034.1:56983870-57336370 GCF_057628025.1 Oncorhynchus mykiss
ATGAATTCAGGAATTGAGCTGAGTAAGTGCTGTGCTGTGAGAGTGATGGCTTTACTCTGACAGCTCTGTCACAGCATCATACACTCCTCTACTAGATCTGGCTAATGCTCAGCGTAATTAGAAAAGTTGGCTAATTTAGATTAAATTCCTGAAAATGATTCATGTTTCCACAGAGTCTTTGCCAATATTGAATCCCATATAAGATGACCCTGCTCAGACCATGTCAACATTGCCATGTCATTGACAGGTGTCAAGTTTTTTACGTAGTGATGTATAGCAAGTCTTAATTTTTATTTCAGTATTGGTTACAGAATGTAGTGATTTATACAAGGAAACTTTGTTATACAATACATCCTCAAATGTATGTGGACACCCTTTCAAATTTGTTGATTGGACTATTTCATCCACATCCATTGCTGACAGGTGTATAAAATCGAGCACAGAGCCATGCAATCTCCATAGACAAACATTGGTAGTAGAATGGCCTTACTGAAGAGCTCTGTGACTTTCAATGTGGCACCGTCATAGGATGCCACCTTTCCAACAAGTCAGTTTGTCAAATGTCTGCCCTGCTAGAGCTGCCCCGGTCAACTGTAAGTGCTGTTATTGTGAAGTGGAAACGTCTAGGAGCAACAACGGCTCACAGAACATGACCACTGAGTGCTGGAGCGTGTAGAACGTAAAAATCGTCTGTCCTCGGTTGCAACACTCACTACCGAGTTTCAAACTGCCTCTGGAAGCAACATCAACACAAGAACTGTTCTTCGGGACCATGAAATGGGTTTCCATGGCCGAGCAGTTGCACACAAGCCTAAGATCACCATGCGCAGTGCCAAGCGTCGGCTGGAGTGGTGTAAAGCTCGCCGCCATTGGACTCTGGAGCAGTGGAAGTGCGTTCTCTGGAATAATTAATTTGAAATTCAGATTTATTATATGAATGATCAATAATATGGATGCCTATAATACCATCTTCAAGTAAATTGTTATGACTGGCAATGGTATTAACAGCATAAAAACTGTAAATGATAGTGAGACAATTAGCATTATGTGTGTTATGGTGTTAGTGGTATGTTGTGTAGAAACCAGGCTAAGATGTCAGTGTGCTGAGCTCAGCTCAAGGTATTTGCGTTGCCCTCTTGTCACAAGAGAGTGAAGTCTAAGCAACCCGTTTACAGTACTGTACGTCTGATCATCTATGACACAATGGGGGAAATGGTATTGGTGTTAATGTCAGCATCTTTATAACTTTATACCGTATATCTTTATAACTTTATACCGTGTATCTTTATAACTTTATACCGTACCTGAATAACTTTCAGGGTATTTTGGTGGGATGGTGTGTGAGAATGTGTTATTAATTTAACTGCATCTCATTTTAGTTTTGGCAGCCCCAGCAGAGCTCATATCAGCTTAGGTCTTGATCTGATGTGTTACCTAGTAAAACCAACTGACGTCATAGAGGGAATGAAGCTAGTGTAACCAGCTTATGTCTGACGTGATGGCAGTGGTACACAGGGGACACAAACATAGTTGTGCAAATCATAACTGCTGAGCACAATGTTCAGCCAGATGGATTCCTAACTCATATTTATGTACTGAACATTTGAATGGATTAAGCACTCAAAGCACTCCTATGCCATCAATCTGGAATTTATCTTGCATAATCAGATGGCAAGTTAACCCAATCACAGTATCTCAAATATATGTAAGCAGCATTAAGAAATACTACTGTAAAAAATTTGTTGGTGGGAAAGTAGATTGATGTTTTAGTCATTACTAATGTTTATCTCTTTATAATGGTCAGGATATAGTAGTGTAAGTTGAGTTCCAGTTATAATCACACCCTGGCTATTTACAGGAAAAGAAGGAAGTGGACATCTAAATCCATAACAACACACTGAGTGGTGTTGCCTGTAGAGCCTCAGGACATAGCAGCCTACAGTACCATCATGATGCCAAAATCAACATTTCTTACATTGGCATCTAAACTCTCACAAGTATATTGGGTCCAAATGTATTCTTATTTTATGTTTGCTTACTTCTGTACAGCCCAGTGTATGCATGTTTCTCATGACATCCAGGAGCCTGGACAGCTGAGCGTGCTGACATGTTCAGAGCAGTGTGTATCTACATGGGGTTGAACAAGGTCAGTGTCCTCATCCATCAATGGTGCTCAGTTTGCCTGGCAAACATGAAAGGATTCAGATTGAGGATAATCCTGATTTTTGCTGGAATACCTTTGTAAGCTTTGAGTTTTGAGGTTGCATGTTTCATCTACTGCTGGTCATTTTTGATTCTGTAAATTGTGGATTCTGGCCAAAAACAAAAACAATACAGGTATAGTTGAGAGGGGAAATCATGTTCATTTTTTTATTGGTTGTTATATAAGAATAGGAGGAATTGGAAGTAGACAGTTGTTGGTGAATTTTTTTCAGCACTACTCTGAAGCTGGACTTTGGGCATTTGGCAAGTGTACATTCCAAAATGATATATCAAAATCCCCTCAAACAGTATGGACTCAAAGTAATTGGGTCATAAGCATATCATTGCACATAATATTGTAAATCAACTAAGATGGCCCCATAATCAAGGGTAGACTATATTTCCTGGGGAAAATATTACCCAACTCTCAGCATACTACAGAATTGAAAGATGACCACAAGAATACAAGGAAAAATGTCTCAAACCCTCGGTCTGGTTCCACTCACTTGAAAGTAATGTTTTGGTACTTGTGCCTTTTTAAGGCGAATAGCACATGGAAGGTAATGTACCAACATATGGATTATGTTTACAGAATTTCTGACACAACACCGTTGTGCTGCAATCATATACTCTCAGCTCACTGGGTTTGCCTTACTTTCCAATAGGAGGTGTCCAATATTATGTCAAATATCGATTGATTACACATCCGTTTTATTGCCCTGTTTTCCCCACCACTTGAATCTGCAAAGTCATCTCTGTCATCTCTGTTTTCTGTTGGATCTATTAAGTGACACTGTCCCATTAAGTCACAAGAGAGTACATTTAAGGCTTGGTATTACATAAGATGTAATATCATTACTAAGCATTATCATGGTAGTTCCACAGTGTACTGTATAACTTCTGTCATGAGGAATTAATTCCTCATTCCCTGATCTAACAATCCTTCTGGGTCGTTTGTTTTTACGGTCTGTGCAGAAACGTTTGGTCTCTCAGAAAGCTGAGTACACATGCCAGTATCAAATTCTCTCAATAGAAACAATCATTCAGTGATGTTGGTTGTTAGCTCCATGTCAAGAATTACTGCACCTCACCAACACAGTGGAGATGTGTCACTCAAGTCAGCTCCATGCACTGAACTCCAATAGGTAGGCCACAACTGCTGATCAGTGAAGGAAGTGGCACTTGCTGCCCTCTTGGTATTCATTGGCCTAGTGGAGAGTAGTTATGGACAAGACAAATCAGTTGAAGAAAATGCAGGATCCTTTCTCCCAACATCTGTCATCTGTTAAGCCTATTTCCCAAAGCAGTTTGCCTACATTTGCATGTAACATCCTGCATAAGCCAATCACCAGGCTATCAAATAGGAACAGATTTACTTTGCATGCACACATGTTGATGCTTGATCTGCAGCCTCATGCAATAATGTGTGTTTCACAACCTAAAGTCACTGTCACACTTTGAGTTGATCTGACCTTTATGATCGCAGGTACAGTGTGATGAAATTATACACAGTGTACAAAACGAATATTAGGTTGTAGCCCCCTTTTGCCCTCAGAACAGCATCAATTTGTCGGTGCATGGACTCCACAAGGTGTCAAAAGCGTTCCACAGGGATTCTGGACCATGTTGACTCCAATGCATCCCACAGTTGTGTCAAGTTGACTGAATGTTATTTTGTTGGTGGACCATTCTTGATACACACGAGAAACTGTTGAGCGTAAAAAACCCAGCAGTGTTGCAGTTCTTGACACCTTCAAACCGGTGCGTCTGGCACCTACTACCATACCCCTTTCAAAGGCACTTAAATATTTTGTCTTGCCCGTTGACCCTCTGAATGGCACACATACACAATCCATGTCTCAATTGTCTCAAGGCTTTAAAATCCTTATTTAACCTGTCTCCTTCCCTTCATCTACACTGATTGAAGTGGATTTAACCAGTGACATCAATCAGGATTCATAGCTATCTCCTGGATTCACCTAGTCAGTTTATGTCATGGAAAGAGCAGGTGTCCTTAATTTTTTGTACACTCAGTGTAGTTTGTGAAAACATGCATCAGTAATGCCCAACTATGCCAGAGCATGTCCAGTCCAATGTTTGCATTGGCGAGAGCCTTGTTCCAGATTAAAGAGTAAGCCCAAATTAATCTTTTTTATTACTATGCTCACAGAAACCGCCTAGGTTTAGATATGACAATAAAATGGAGGTCTAGAATATAATTTGTCCTGTGTAATAAATTACGCATTTGGTGAGTGGGTGGAGAAAGATGGGAGAAAAAGAGACCACAGCAAGCAGAAGAGAAAAGAGAGAGAGAGAGTTCAAATAAACAAGGGAGAGACAAAAAGAGTGATTGGAGGATTGGAGTATAAGGGAGCGCAAGCAAGGAAGAGAACGAATCCTTCAATAAAGGTATCAGGCAGCACATCCTTAGAGCCACAGGAGAGATGTACATACAGCATCACTCAAGGAACCTCAAATGCCACAAGATTATGAAGATTTGAGATATATTTGAGAGGCAAAACACGGCGGCGACATAGCGAAAGCCTGGATTAGTTGCCATTTCATTTCATTTTGCCCAGCCTCCAGCATGGGGACAGAGTGCAGTCGGCGGGGGTCCCTGGCGCTCACCCTCAACATTGTAGCATTTACGTGTGCCCTGTCAGCAGTGACCACTAGCTTCTGGTGTGAGGGGACCAGGAAGGTGGTCAAGCCTTTCTGCACGGGGCCGGTGACGACCAGGCAGTCGTACTGCATTCGCTTCAACAGCAGTAACATCAATGACAGCCGGCTGGTGCAGTACATCTGGGAGTCGGGAGAAGAGAAGTTCCTGATGAGGAAGTTCCACACCGGCATCTTCTTCTCCTGTGAGCAGGCTGCTGACATGAATGGTAAATAACGTTCATGTACAACTTGCAGAAATGTTGAAATAGAACATGCGACTATGTTGGCCGCTCAGCAGCTGGTCCTGTGTGACCATGCTCTCTAAACCTGATGTGGTTTGGGTACATTACAACAGGAAGTGAAGGAGGAAGTACATTGGGAGAGACTAAAATAAGATCAAGATGCAAATGATTTGACAGTCTACTATTTACTTGCATAATTACATCATCATGTTGTTTTGTCTTTTTTAGTATTTGAGCTTTGATAAAATAAGCAAAAAGTAATGTTCTGTTTGGTATCAGGTTACTTGTGTTGACTTTACTGAAATGGACTGACATAACGATGCATCAGTTTTAGTAGGAGTTTTACAGTGTGGAGATCATTGAGTGCAAGAGTTGGATTGCTTGCAGAAACTCTGTGACTCAACATTGATTTGCTATGATTGCTGTGAGAATCAGCAGTAGCCAGTCCTGAGGTGTGACAGAACAAACAGCTGTGAGAGTCAGCAGTAGCCAGTCCTGAGGTGTGACAGAACAAACAGCTGTGAGAGTCAGCAGTAGCCAGTCCTGAGGTGTGACAGAACAAACAGCTGTGAGAGTCATCAGTAGCCAGTCCTGAGGTGTGACAGAACAAACAGCTGTGAGAGTCAGCAGTAGCCAGTCCTGAGGTGTGACAGAACAAACAGCTTTGAGAGTCAGCAGTAGCCAGTCCTGAGGTGTGACAGCACAAACAGCTGTGAGAGTCAGCAGTAGCCAGTCCTGAGGTGTGACAGAACAAACAGCTGTAAGAGTCAGCAGTAGCCAGTCCTGAGGTGTGACAGAACAAGCAGCTGTGAGAATCAGCAGTAGCCAGTCCTGAGGTGTGACAGAACAAACAGCTGTGAGAGTCAGCAGTAGCCAGTCCTGAGGTGTGACAGAACAAACAGCTGTGAGAGTCAGCAGTAGCCAGTCCTGAGGTGTGACAGAACAAACAGCTGTGAGAGTCATCAGTAGCCAGTCCTGAGGTGTGACAGAACAAACAGCTGTGAGAGTCAGCAGTAGCCAGTCCTGAGGTGTGACAGAACAAACAGCTGTGAGAGTCACCAGTAGCCAGTCCTGAGGTGTGACAGAACAAACAGCTTAGTGGGATAGAAAAAGGACTGGAGACATGAGGACTGGAGACATGAGGACTGGAGACATGAGGACTGGAGACATGAGGACTGGAGACATGAAGACTGGAGACATGAGGACTGGAGACATGAGGATTGGAGACATGAGGACTGGAGACATGAAGACTGGAGACACCACTATCAGAAAATGGATAGGGTCTGATTTTAAAAGTGGTAAACGATCGGTCAAACCACACAAAGGTGAAAATCCTGATCATAACCATTTAGCTGATGCTTCTGTGCATACTAACACATTTATATTTAATTTATAGAAAATAACAAATAAGGGTAAAACAATTTTTGGAAGGTAAGAAAAATAACAAGACTAGGCTACATGAACTAAATGAATGTTTCTCTGCTTCCAGGTTTTAACTGCAGAGACTTTAAAGACATTGCACCTGACCATGAAAAAGGTAGGTAAAACCCATTTATTAAACAATTATCTTTCCGTCTAGTAGTGTAAAGCCCTGATAAATCTATATTGTCCTCTTGACTACAACTTTATATGAGTCCAGTCATCAAAAATATATCAAGACTGATTTTATAGGATGATGCCATTTGCAGGTGTCCCCCTTTTTCACTCTCTTAACAAAATCTATATGAAGCATCAACAATTTTTCATAATCTACTGTGAAAAGAAATAAAGACAGTCATATCTGCTCCCAATAATTGAATGGGTAAGCGCAACACTAACCCACTACCCATTACGTTATTGGTAGTATATATAGACTTTATTTCATTGTTTTCATAAGTGTACTATTCCTCTGCAACTTTTTTGGGAATGTCCGTCAACTCTTGCCTTTTACTGGAACATAATCTACTGTGACTCCAATCAGGGCTTCCATAGGAAATCCTAAATAACAGTCTAAAAACTAAAGTAAAGCTGTTGTAGTAGTTTTACATTAGAAGCAGCTTTCATCTTATTATCAGTTTCACCTGTCGTCTCTATCCAAGTCCCACCAGAGCAGGCCTACAGAGAGCTCAGGGGTCTCTTCCTGTCTGGGTCTGTGGAGTTGATGTCTCCCTTCCTATAGGTGGGATTATTTAGTAGAGGGAAATGGATTCTAGAGGCGACAGTAGCACTCACTCTGACTGACTCCTCTCTTCCTGCTATTCCCAGGGGTCCTGTGGCTGTGCATCACAGCTGAGTGTCTCTACCTCATCCTGCTGTTCACGGGTGGTGTACTCATGTGGTTAGAGCTGTGTCCTTGCCTCAGCGTCATGAACAAGCTGAAGCTCAACGCCTTTGCTGCAATGTTCACCGCCCTGTCAGGTAACACATCTGTGCCTGGGAATGATGTTCACAGTCATATTTATTTTTAAAAAATGTGACGTTCACCATTTGTCAAGTGAACAAGTCATCAAAGAATACTTTCATACAGTCACTCAAAGCTGATCACCAGCCATTGAGGAGTTGATTATCTCCCTGCATCCTTAACTATGAAGTCAGCTTCACAGAGGGGGCACACTAGTGAGTGGACATCCCCTGGCTCCATTTCTCAATGACCAGAGGCCATGTCAACCTCCATGCCACGCTATCACACTAAGGCTGGCACTGGGCTGGTCAAATTGGATAGAGAGCCTACAGTAGACAGGCTTTGGGAGTCCCAGCTCCACAGTAGAGCAGAGGCCAGCGTGTCTGTGTGTAACACTAGCCACCAAGGGGATTACATCATCTAATACCATGCATGCAACCCACTAACCATCCCAGGCAGGCAGAGGCCGGCCAGAGTGACCGTGGCTAGTCCATATCCTAAATGGATTATTTCAATTTTACAGATACGATATTCAGTACACTGCTGAATCTACTCTAAGTTTTCATCCTTTCAAAGACCATTTCCAAAGCTGATAGGAGGGGAATCAAGATGATGTTGAGAAAATGTATGTCAATCAGGAGTCATTTTCATTTAGATTCACTCACTGTATTGTCAATCATGGTTATTGTGTTGCTATCCATCTGTCAAACTGTATTGTGGGGGTAAGTAGGAGTGAATATACACGTTTAAAATGTGGTTTATGCACTACAGAATTTGTGGAATCCCTACAGCTAACTCTCCTCCGTGGAACAAATGTGGATGTGAATATGAATATGATTTTGTTAGCAGAAAAGCAGAGCAATAATAGTAGCAGAGTGGGATGGGAGCCTTGCTCAGGGAGGTACAGTTGTAGGGAAGCTAGCCTAGCGTAAGTGCTAACGTAGCGCGTAGAGCAGTGGTCTATGGTCTGTGTGTCCAATGCCTCTGGGGATTTGCTGGTTTCTGGACTAATCGGATTGGAGATGGGGAAGTGGTTTTGGGCCAAGACAAGGCCTACCCAGAGGAGTACCCCCCCTTCGCCTCCCACCTTCCCCTGACCCCCCCCCCCCCCCCCCCTTGTTGTTAGGGCGTTAATCCCAAGTAAAGCAGCTGTAGACGAGCAGAATGTTGGCAGAGAGATGGCCAAGAGGCAGCAGAGAAAGAGAGAGTAGAGGGAACACTGTGCTGTGGTGGGCTTTGATTCTTCATCATTCTCTCTTCTATATGTCATTGTTATGAAGGGGAATGGCTGCAACTGTATTAATGTAACCTATCAGCTTCCCCAGTAATACTATAAACGGAATATCCAGTGAATAAGGAAGCATGATCATGGAGAAAATTAATGGACTGCACTCAATGTTGTTCACACTAACACCTGTCCTCATGCAAGGTTTTTAAAATAAGTGAAAGGTATCCAAACTGATAGCCCTCTATTCATAACGTATACAATACTGCCACGTGTGGCTACTAATATCAATTGCAGATACTATTTTTTTGCTGTACTTATACCAGTGCTTTTGAAAGGTATAACCATTATACATGAAAAATATATAGTCTCATATATTATCTCAGGTTTTCATTCACCATATTTATTTGCGTTTTTGTATTGTGTTATGTCCCTCGGGATCCAGGCCTTTTGGGGATGGTTGCCCACATGATGTTCACCACGGCCTTTCAGTTGGCTGTGGCCATGGGTCCGGAGGACTGGAGGCCCAAGACCTGGGACTACAGCTGGTCCTACATGTATGTACTGACTAGGTCACTTACCGTTACACTAGGTGCTATACAATA
The DNA here is from genome assembly GCF_057628025.1 of Oncorhynchus mykiss. Taxonomy (NCBI): domain Eukaryota; kingdom Metazoa; phylum Chordata; class Actinopteri; order Salmoniformes; family Salmonidae; genus Oncorhynchus; species Oncorhynchus mykiss. Next base: position 56,993,186 of record NC_143034.1, read on the forward strand.
GGAGTGATTCAACTCTAATACCCAGCTATGTGATACTTGTGCAATTTTAAGCGACGCTAGCATTCTGAGGCCATGTATAGTAACACAGTCATGACGGAGAGAGCATGCAATGCTGAGGTTAATCACACCCTCTGTTCTTCTTCTTCCCCCTCCCCAGCTTAGCATGGGGCTCCTTCGCCACCTGCATGGCTTCTGCGGTGACAGCACTGAACAGGTACACCAAGACCATCGTAGAGTTCAAGTACAAGCGGCGGAACATTGAGAAGAACCTGAGGATCAAGCAGAAGCTGCTGGAGATGGACCTGCCAGAGCAGATGTGGGACATGTACCTGACGGCTGTGCCTGCAAGGGGAGAAGGAAATGCTGGGCCTCTGGACCTCCCTGTCAATGGGCAAAAACCCTCCACTGGAGCAGCCTATGTAATGGGCCTGGACAGCATGACAGAACCACAGGGAGAGGCCTACTGCTAAGACAGTGGTCACCAACCCTGGGCCTGCAGGGCCCCATTCCAATACTGTTAGAATGTACCTTCCATCCTCCCTTCATTGAGGTTATGACTGCTCCAACATGATTGGATAGGTTCCAATTCAAAACACAAAGGGGAGGAAGAAAGGATGCATTTTCACAGTATCAGAACAGGGCCTACGAGATCTATAAGGCTTTACAGGACCAGGCTTGGTGACCTCTTCATTAAAATGACCATAAATTGGCTCTCATATACAGGATCCCAAACTCACTGGACTATATAGGGTATAATGGATCCCGTTGAGGAGATCATTACTAATAATATGGCCAAAGGAACATGGAGCTGACTGAATAAACAACACTTGTCCTCAACTTTCTCCTGTAGGTTTCTAGAGCCAAGGCCATGACGATTATTATCATTACTGTTATTCTGGAGCAGATGGTAAAGCTGTTTTTATAAGCTATGTTAGTAGTTTTGTTGCCACATTCGGCATGGGGCTGCAAATATCAGCCAAGTCTAGTTGCCATATGGATGCTTGGTGTACAGACGGCTATTTCCAACACGTACAGTAGGTTACAATATGGTGCTTGTATTTATATGTGCTGTATGTAAGTTTGTGTTTGAGAGAAAGTTGGATCTTAATATTTGCTTCAGAATGTAATGAAGAAAAAGCAGCACCCATAAACATAAACATACACAGGAAATGTATTGAACACAAACTTTGTCAGAAATTAAGGACAATACAGGAAATGGGTTTAAATGCCCTCATAACTAGGGAATATTTCAATGAAAACCAACTGCAAACGACTACAGACTGAATGGATCAATGCAGGACTCTACTAAATATTTCAAGTATTTGCCAATGCAGCTGCCTTGAATTGTCTTGGATTTAAATTATGGGATGCCATGTCATTTCTTATGGTAATACTTGCTCAATCTGACTACAGAAAAAAATGTGTATGACGATCATGACCACAAATCCACATTTTTCCAAGTAGTTTACAGTCCCTCGACAATACCGTCTAAGCCTCTGTTGGGGAAGGACTGCCATCTAGTGGAGTAAAGGGTAAGTTCACACTAGAGTTCTGAGGACCTGCTTTCTGATGGTGGATGTTGTTGTCACTTTCCATGGTGTTACACAGTAGGCCTATGGCATTACTCATGTTACTTCTTGCGGTTTAACTGTCACAAAATAAAGTGTGACTGTTTTGATTTGTTTGCCAATACAGGTTGCATGAGGACTTGAGTTACTCCAGATGACATCAGGACCGTCACAAAATACACCAATTCAAGCTTTGTCCTGTATCCTCTTCGTGCAGCCTGTGTTTTGAACAGTAACGATGGTATCATCTTTTTTCCACCTCTTTCTAGGCTCCCATCCTACCAGCCAAAGTCCTGCCCTGTCATCTGGTAGAAGCGCAGGTTGTGTGGCTGGTAGAACTGACGTAACCTGAGGATGACCTGAGGGTGGATGTCAGCATGTGGCCTGCCCTTGGTTCTGCCCAGGCAGTGGGGCTTGCTGCTGCCCTCTGGCTTCTTCAGGCAGGGGAAACCCTTTGTCTTGTTGAAGTAGAAGTGTTTGTCTGTGATGATCCTCTGAAGGCCCAGAAAGTCTTGGACTCTGCCCAGCTCCCCTGCAGGGTCGCTCACCAGCCTCTCCCCATGGACAAAGTGGATCTGGTCCAAGGGGAAGTGGGCCAGCCACCTCTCCAGGTGCAGAGCATACAGGCCAATCCAGATGGGGCTCCACAGGGAGTCCACCTTCAACGCCTCCTCCGTCCCGTTATGGAACGTCAGGGTCTCAAAGCTGGGAACGCCAGGAGTCTTGGATATGATCTGGGTGTAGTCAGAGATGGCGCGGGTCACAGGGTCACGCACCACCACGATCAGTTTGACCTCCTGGGACATGGAGTGGATCCGGCCGGGGCTATCCGCCGTCACAAAGTACCTGGGTGTCTTCTCCAGGACCACCTGGCCCTCCAGAGCTTTGGGCATCAGGTTCCTGAGAGGGACAGTGAGGCTGTTCAATCTTATATCAAATACACAAAATAGAGCCAAATTAGAATATAACCATATCCATTTGTTTTAGATCGAAGAGAGGGTTAATTCTTTGAATAACCATCAACCAATCCAAGGTACTATTGATTGAGGCCTATAGCCAAATAAAGGGACTGAATCATCCCTTAACACCATGATCTATCTGGTCACGGTCACTCCCCACAGATCTCTATGTCATCCTGTGCCAATGAAGCCAACATGCCTGCTGGTTCTTAATAATTTACATGGTGTTATATAGTTTTCCCCAGTGTGCTCTCCAGCCTCACTCAGCTCTTCCTCCCTGCCGGATGTTAATACACTCCCATTCAACTGAACGAGGGCTGAGGGGCACTGAAACTCGTACACACCCCTTGTAAGAGCATGTGCTACCAGGGAGAGAGAGAGGACACACTCGGCTGTCTGCCTGAGTAGAAATCCAGATGAAGGACAAGAGAGAAAGAAAGGAAGGAAGGACGAAAGAGAAACTGGGAGAAAGGAGGAGGGAGGGAGCACACAAATACAAGCAAAGTCCATTAGTGAACCCACTTTTGATTTTCCCTGGAGACAGATTTTGGCACTGGCAGAATATGTCATTTTTGTGTTGCATTGACTCACTTGGCATTTGCACTCAGCTTTTCTCCCTTGGAGCTGTTATCTAACCATTATCAAGATCGAGTTCAATTCCATGGGTAGTGTTTCAATAAAGAGCCTTGATTATTTTCCTCTCAGCAGAAACAATGCATACACCAGTGCATATTCTCATTAGACAATGTGGTGCTATACTTTGATCAAGCAGCTTGATGAATATTTCCATTTTAGGAACAGACAGTATGATACTTCAGACATCAACAGTGCTGAGCGATTAATGCTTTTTGACGATTAGTGCTTTTTGAGGTCAGTTCGGTCCGATTATTAAAAAATCACGGTTTCAATAATTTCAATAATATTTTAAAACATTAAATGCACTATGCATTGTGTGGCCTGAATGCTGTAACAACACAGAATAAAACCATCAATAAAAGTCACATGATGGTAGTGACTGTCCATCACTGCTAATCCCTTATTAACCTTAATTTATTCTCATTACTTTAATAAAAGATTTCAGTTGTTGTGTATATTACATTTGTTTTATTCAATAACTTTATTATTTCATTCTAAGTCGTCATCTCATCTCTATTGAGCTGCTATCTATGCAGTCTGACAAAATCACAATTTTGTAGTCCTTCAAAGTAAATAAGGCATACTTTTATAACTGCTGAATGCCAAATATCAATCACTTAGATCATGTACAGTATTTTCAGGTAGAGATAAACCCTCGTGAAGCCACAGCTGCTCTATAGCACCTCATGATCGCACATTCTTCTCTCTTCCGTAGCAGGCGTAAAAGAAACAAAGACCGGACAAGTAGATGCGCAAGGGATTGTGGTCATTGTAGTTAATTCTCACGTTTTACGCTCTAAACAATAGAATATTGGCCTGTTGGAAACTACAACTCCTTACTACATCGCACAGCTGAGGCTGGATCTGATGTATCTCTAGAAAAACTGTACAATGAGCAAATTGAGCGCACAGAAGAAAACTGAACAAAATGGAATTCAAATAATTGAACCAAAGTTGGTCAATTAGTTGTTTAAAAAACTCACCACACAACATCAAACAAGGGAGAGAACAAGGTCCATATTGTGGGGCACTGTTTGCCCAAGCACCTTGAAATGCATTTGTTGTAAGAAATGTGCTATATAAATATAGTTTGATTGATTGATTGATTGATCATGTAGCAGATGTTAGGTTCAGGAGTTGCGGGAATGTTTGGTACATTTATTTGTTTTTGGAGAACAGTCAAAATGATAAAATAATAATGGCATAGAGAACATCGCTGCATAATATTTGTGTTACAGATTTTACAGTTGTTCTTCAGAGTGTATGTATGGGAAATGTAGGGCTCCCAAGTGGTGCAGCGGTCTAAAGCACTGCATCTCAGAGCTTGAGGTATCACTACAGACTCTGGTTCGATTCCAGGCTGTATCACAACCAGCTGTGATTGGGAGTCCCATAGGGCGGTGCACAATTGGCCCAGTGTCATCCGGGTTAGGGTTTGACGGGGCTAGGCTGCCATTGTAAATAATAATTTGTTCTTAACTTACTTGCCTGGTTAAATACATTTTTTTTAAATAGGTAGAGAAATTCTCCCAGACATTAAATAACCCCTTTAACTTGCAATACACAGGCTGACCATGAGCAAGCAGCAATTCCAATGAGGACTGTGCATCATTCTACACCTTTTGCAAGTTGTAAACATAATCAGAACGCAAACAATGAAGTCCTCCTGTCAATCAAATATATATAAACAAATATCAACCAAACACAAATGTTTGTTTCAGCACTATCATTCTAATCATAATAATCATTCTAATCATCATCATCATCATCACCATTATCATCATCATCATCGATAGCTAGGTAGGTACATACCTGTACCAATTCAACCCACGTGAGTAATGTCTGTCGAAAAAGTGGGGTTCAGAGCCAAGTGCTCGAATGTCAGGATGAAGTCTTAGGAATTCCAAAAGAGCTCGTGTTCCGCCCTTTTTCACCCCTATGATGATTGCTTGGGGTAGCCTCCTTGTTGCCGTCCAGTCCTTACCAACATTGGCTGACTGCGCACCAACTGCACCTGTCGCACCTGCGCTGCCGAAGGGGGATGCTGAGCGCACACCGACATCTGTAGCCGAGGCATTCTTCCTTTGGAACAGCACAGTCAAAGGTAAAAGTTGAGAGGTTTGCTTCAAATGTTTCGCAGTATCCACTAAAATAAAATCACAGCGGCCGGAGAGAATGAAGTACAGCGACGCGCAAACCACAGCAAGGGAGAACATGAAGAGAAGTTTATGCAGGAGTCGCGGAACGTCTTGTTGAAGGTGATGAGAACCAGCCATACCTTCTTCCACAAACAATTTGAGGCCATTCTATGAACAACACATCTCTTATTTCGGTACATCTGGTATTCTTGTAAGCAAAAGCACATAATCATAATTCCATGCCCAAAAACCTGGTGCACCGGCTGTTCCAAGCGAAGTGCCAAATACGCTTGTCATCCCATACTAACACGTTGTTGATCTCTAAACTGATCATCGCAATAAATTGTTCCTTTCTATAATAACAATATTTTGTTGGACATAAATGACGGTGTAATGTTTACACATACAGTTAGTATAGTATGTTCTTGCTCATCTGACACTGATATATTAACCATCATCTGGAGATGCTGTGCGCATCTTTCAGTGCTGCTCTACCTTGATTGGAGGGATGGTAGAGAAGGCGGGTTTCACTGCTCAAACTTAAACTGTTGTGCCATGATCCTGTAACATCAGCTTTAGGATAACTTTCTTTCTCAATGTTTGCAGTAGACAGGCAATTTGCTTTCCTTCCTCAGGCAATGGTATTATGTTGGTCAGGAGGGAAATAACACCACAAGGCAACTCATTTCAGCTTTGACATAGTTTTCAGGTGACAATTTCTTCAATAAATATTGATTTATGCGTGAATAAAGTAGGATACTTGATAAAGATACATTTTTTTTGCAATTCATATTACAGTTTTTGAGGCATATATGGGAACAGCTGACCATGCAGATTTTTTGGGGGTTCCTTGCATGACTTAACACACATTATTGTTTTACAATGATTGAATATTGTTCTTTGCATCCACAGACAGAAAGCCCTGTACATAGGCATCATGACGTAATAGGAAGCGTTGGTAATACAACCAGGATAATCTCCAGACAGAGGTATTAAATTATACAGGGAGGGGGTTTGTGTCTGATTCTGATTTTTTTCGCAGCATCACAGTGAAAATCGTTTTTTATGGAAGGACAGCCCAATAATGACTGTATTATGGGTCAAATGGGTCACTTCTGATACTGTGAAATCTCCTCTGAACAGGAAACTGTGTGTTGTAAGCTTAAACAGTTTACCAGGAAATGGTCACTGTACAATCTGACATTGGAGCCAACTCCACTTATGTCCCTTAATTTAATATGATCTGTGTACTCTGGTGGAACCTTTAAAGAGCAATCCATGCTATTATAATCAAATAATGCCATTTCTGATTCAAACTCAGATGTGGTTTACCAGAAATTCAATGCACATCCTTATAAGTGAAAAGCTATGACAAACAATAGACGCAAGAGGCTGAAGAGAAGCCTTCAGGTGGAGAGAAACCTTCACAAGGAGAGAAACCTTCATGTGGAGAGAAGCCTTCAGGTGGAGAGAATCCTTCAAAAGGCTTCAGGTGGAGAAAAGCCTTAACAAGCCTTCAGGTGGAGAGAAGCCTTCACAAGCCTTCAGGTGGAGAGAAGCCTTCACAAGCCTTCAGGTGGAGAGAAGCCTTCACAAGCCTTCAGGTGGAGAGAAGCCTTAACAAGCCTTCAGGTGGAGAGAAGCCTTCACAAGCCTTCGGGTGGAGAGAAGCCTTAACAAGCCTTCAGGTGGAGAGAAGCCTTAACAAGCCTTCAGGTGGAGAGAAGCCTTAACAAGCCTTCAGGTGGAGAGAAGCCTTCACAAGTCTTCAGGTGGAGAGAAGCCTTAACAACCTTTGCATAAATTAAGGCACCAGGAGATTCATATTGGATCAAATAATATGCTGTGGAAATATCAGTGAAAATAACCCACTGAGCACAGACTAGTTTTGATTTAAATTAAACAAACATCTAGTTTTGATTTAAATTTGGTAGAGTTGTCAACTAACGTGAATTCAACATGAAATCAACAAAAAATGTCACCATGTCTTTGGATTTAGGTTCAAAGTGACTACATTCCCTTACGTTGATGTATTTTTTCAAATCCAATCAGTTTTCCACATTTACTCAACATCATCACATTTAAACAAAGATTTTTTTAAATGACGTGGAAATAACATTGATTCAGCCAGTTTTTGCCCAGTGGAAACACAACAGTTTAAACAAAGCATTTATTGTTACATTTGAAGCAAGGATCATGTGAGATAGGACAAGTTATTTTATTGTGTTATTTTTTAAATGAATTTTTTAGTTTAGTTTATTTAGTAAATATTTTCTTAATTATATTTTCTTTAAACTGAATTGTTGGTTAAGGGCTTGTAAGTAAGCATTTCAAAGTAAGGTCTACTACACCTGTTGCATTTGGCGCATGTGGCAAATAACATTTGATTTAATTTCATTTGAAGAGAGAATTCAAACAGTTTGCTGTGAAAGCACAGGGCATTGCCACCAATGATGTGGCTTCAATACGGAGACCCTGTCTTTCTCTTCCAGACTCACATCTGAAGGTTAGCAAAATAATAGAGGCTTCTGCTACCATTTCTGTCAAGCCGTTTACGCACACAGTATGATGCATACATTCGATAAATCCAACATATGCGCCACACAGAATGTGCTGCAATGCCTCTGCAACGCAATGCTGCAAGGCAAACGCAGCGTCCCAATTGGAAATGAATGTACTTCTGGTGTACCAAAATGCAATTACGCTGTCGGTGTGATCGAGGCGTTTCAGTCATGCGGGATACCTGCTGTGCAGTGCAGGGTGACCTGGTTTCTGCATCACATCTGGGATCATTGTTTAATAAGACCCGACGCATTGTAAATACATAGGGATTAAAGTTCACTTTAGAGAGCAGAGACATGTCTACGCGTCTGTATCTCAGATAAATCCCTGTTTGTTCTGGAAAATGACCACATTGGATTATAGGGTGGAGAAATGATGGGTGAAGATGTGAGGATGCTGCTGCTACCCTCCACTGAATTCACCTTCCTACGGCTTACATTCCACAGCCTCACATGCCCCAAGCATCTCTGATCGTGTGTGTGTGTGTGTGTGTGTGTGTGTACATGGTTAGTTCTGTCAGTGAACAGTCTTAAACGTCCCTTTTTCAGGACCCTGTCTTTCAAAGATAATTCGTAAAAATCCAAATAACTTCACAGATCTTTATTGTAAAGTGTTTAAACACTGTTTCCCATGCTTGTTCAATGAACCATAAACAATAAATGAATCTGCACCTGTGGAATGGTCGTTAAGACACTAACAGCTTACAGACGGTAGGCAATTAAGGTCACAGTTATGAAAACTTAGGACACTAAAGAGGCCTTTCTACTGACTCAGAAAAACACCAAAAGAAAGATGCCCAGGGTCTCTGCTCATCTGCGTGAATGTGCCTTAGGCATGCTGCAAGGAGGCATAACGACTGCAGATATGGCCAGGGCAATAAATTGCAATGTCCGTACTGTGAGATGCCTAAGACAGTGCTACAGGGAGACAGGACGGACAGCTGATCATCCTCGCAGTGGCAGACCACGTGTAACAACACCTGCACAGGATCGGTACATCGGAACATCACATCTGCGGGACAGGTACGGCATGACAACAACAACTGTCCGAGTTACACCAGGAACGCACAATCCCTTCATCAGTGCTCAGACTGTCCGCAATAGGCTGAGAGAGGCTGGACTGAGGACTTGTAGGCCTGTTGTAAGGCAGGTCCTCACCAGACATCATCAGCAACAACGTCGCCTATGGGCACAAACCCACCGTCGCTGGACCAGACAGGATTCACGTTTATCATCTAAGGAATGGCCGTTATACCGAGGCCTGTACTCTGGAGCAGGATCGATTTGGAGGTGGAGGGTCCATCATGGTCTGGGGCGGTGTGTCACATCATCATCGGACTGAGCTTGTTGTCATTGCAGGCAATCTTAACGCTGTGCGTTACAGGGAAGACATCCTCCTCCTTCATGTGGTACCCTTCCTGCAGGCTCATCCTGACATGACCCTCCAGCATGACAATGCCACCAGCCATATTGCTCATTCTGTGTGTGATTTCCTGCAAGACAGGAATGTCAGTGTTCTGCCATGGCCAGCGAAGAGCCCGGATCTCAATTCCATTGAGCACGTCTGGGACCTGTTGGATCGGAGGGTGAGGGCTAGGGCCATTCCCCCCAGAAATGTCCGGGAACTTGCAGGTGCCTTGGTGGAAGAGTGTGGTAACATCTCACAGCAATAACTGGCAAATATGGTGCAGTCCATGAGGAGGAGATGCACTGCAGTACTTAATGCAGCTGATGGCCACACCAGAAACTGACTGTTACTTTTGATTTTGACCCCCCCACCCCCCACCCTTTGTTCAGGGACACATCATTCAATTTCTGTTAGTCACATGTCTGTGGAACTTGTTAAGTTTATGTCTCAGTTGTTGAATCTTGTCATGTTCATATAAATATTTACACATGTTAAGTTTGCTGAAAATAAACGCCGTTTAGGACGCCGTTTTAAACGCAGAGAGGACGTTTCTTTTTTGCTGAATTTATGTTATACTGTACTACTGCAATACTATTGTGACACTCAAATCATGTTAGATGGGTGATGGAGATATTGTCCACTGTAGGTTTTCTGCTAAGTGGTAATTGTAATCTGTTGAATTGTTAGTCTCAGGAAATGTAGATGGTAACTCACTTAAACTTTGAAGGGAGATACATGTAAGTGTGAAAATATATTTGTGCTATGTCTTACTTCATAACGAAGCAGAGCTGCTTCTCTGTAGTTAACAGGAAGAGATTTTTCTGCAACTGAAATGACAGGTCTTTCTCACAGCTGCTCCAAGGCAAGTCATAATTGGTCTGTTGTGAGGTTAAATCAACATTGTGCTGTAATACTTCTTCCAAATATTTATTTCCCGGCTTGTGGTTCTGTTTTAGTTCTTAGTGCTTTGTAAAGGTAAACTTTCCTAAACAAACAACTATACTAGTAATTGTTAACTGTTTCTATAGAACCCGCTCCTCTTCTCTTCCAACGTGCTGAATCTCAATCCAATTCTCTCAATCCAGCAGATTACCTATAGAGATCTTCTTAAATGTATGCAGAGGCATGTTCACAATAGTACGCTAATGTGGCCCCATATGCAACATTTTTACCTTGTACGCCTCCCCATCCTGCAATCACAGATAAGACTCTTGACCTCTGAGCTGAGTACTAAGAGATTGTTATGTCATGTTATTTACAAAAGGTGTATTGCTCTTCAAGGATCTTTGGTCTATACCCAATCATGTCATCTTAAAACGCCCCAAGAAAATGAATTAGGCACCACTGGCCCACAATATTCTTTCCTTATTATCACACAATGTAACTGCCCTCAACATGTCCAATGAATATTTTTTTTTTTTTTTTTACATTAATTGGAACTAAAAAAGTGTCTGTAACGTACCTGTTCACCTTCACTGTCAGTCATCCTACCTGTCCAGCTACCCACACAGATTCCACTAATCTTTACAATAGAATAGAATTCCCAGACCCAAACTGCCATATTTTGAAAACGGAAAGGAGAGTGAATTTGTCCTTTTGGAAATGGCATTCGAGAGCCTACTGGGTATTCACAGTCATCTGTCAGAACGCTACAAATACCAAGTACTAATGGATCATTTGCGGTTTACCAGTGCATACAGGCTGGCCCAATCCTTTGTGCACTCCGCAACACCACACACTGCAGCTCTCCAGGCCCTGGAATTCCTGCCTCAGTCTCATCCATTCCTCTGTCACCTGACACGTGACCACCTGTTCACCTTCACTGTCAGTCATCCTACCTGTCCAGTTACCCACACAGATTCCACTAATCTTTCAGAAGTAATAGCAGCTCTTTCATCAAACATTGTCCTTGTATCATCAGTGCGGTAAAATTACAATAACCGTATTTTGTCTCTCCAAAAACCGGTCCAAAGGATAAGGTTACTTTCCAAATCCCCCTAGTACAGTAGTAATTGTAGAGTTATAAGGTCTGAGCACTATACTGCTGTCCTGAAAGGCAATATCCTCTTGATTAGAACTAAAGCCCTTAAACCCACTGTCACTTCCAGATAATACTATTTTAAAGGAGATTACTCTTTACTTCTTGAGTATTCAGAGATTAATACAGGATCCCTATCTATGACTAGATTAAAAACTGTAATCTGATTTGCAAAAAACATTGTGTTTCTTTATCCTATTTTTATTCTGTACAAATCCTGAATTGTGATGATTCAATCAATAAAGTCTATCCTCTATTCTGCAGGTGTTATATTTCTTGAGAACAAAAGAACAACATTACGAAGACCCGGACTAGACTGGGTAGCTCTCTACTGAAGACATGACAATGAGAGGGTGTTTGATATCAATGTAATCTATTATAGAAATGACAATTGTTCAATCAATGAAAAATGTACAAACAAATAAGAGATTATTCACAAATATTTTAAACAAGCAAGTAATACAACAGACAACTTTATAAAGAAGAATTCTTTCTATCAATAAAACTTTTCCTTTCTGATGGAAATAGTAAGCTACATTTGAAGTGACTCAAACATGGTTGCTTATTTTGGCCTCTCATTGAACGTACTCCTGAATAAATATTTCTCAAAGTCATGGTTAGAGAACCAAAATAAGGTAGACTGAAAGCAGGCTGATAATCAATATGTATTACAGTACCAGTCAAAAGTTTGGACACACCTACTCATTCAAGGGTTTTTCTTTATTTGTATTTTTACATTGTAGATTATTAGTGAAGACATCAAAACTATGAAATAACACATATGGAATCATGTAGTAACCAAAAAAGTGTTACACAAATCAAAATATATTTTATATTTGAGATTCTTCAAGGTAGCCTTGACGACAGCTTTGCACACTCTTGGCATTCTCTCAACCAGCTTCACCTGGAATGCATTTCCAACAGTTTGAAGGAGTTCCCACATATGCTCAGCACTTGTTGGCAGCTTTTCCTTCACTCTGCAGTCCAACTCATCCCAAACCATCTCAATTGGGTTGAGATCGGGTGATGGTGGAGGCCAGGTCATCTGATGCAGCACTCCATTACTCTCCTTCTTGGTCAAATAGCCCTTACACAGGCTGGAGGTGTGTTGGATCATTGTCCTGTTTAAAAACAAATGATAAACCCACTAAGCACAAACCAGATGGGATGGCATATCACTGCAGAATGCTGTGGTAGCCATGCTGGCTAAGTGTGCCTTGAATTCTAAATAAATTACTGACAGTGTCACCAGCAAAGCACCCCCACACTATCATACCTCCTCCTCCATGCTTCACAGTTGGAACCACACATAGAGAGATCATCCGTACTCTGCATCGCAAAAATAAATGGCGGTTGGAACAAAAAATCTCACATTTGGACTCATCAGACCAAAGGACAGATTTCCACCGGTCTATTGTCCATTGCTCGTGTTTCTAGGCCCAATCAAGTCTCTTCTTATTATTGGTGTCCTATAGTAGTGGTTTCTTTGCAGCAATTTGACCATGAAGACCATGCAGTCTCCTCTGAACAGTTGATGTTGAGATGTGTCTTTTACTTGAACTCTGTGAAGCATTTATTTGGGCTGCAATTTCTGAGGCTGGTAACTAATGAACTTATCCTCTGCAGCAGAGGTAACTGGGTCTTCCTTTCCTATGGCGGTCCTCATGAGAGCCAGTTTCATCATAGCGCTTGATGGTTTTTGCGACTGTACAACTTTCAAAGTTCTTGTCATTTTCCGGATTGACTGACCTTTGTCTTCAAGTAATGGTGGACTTCCGTTTCTGTCATCTGTCAGTTTCTGTCAGCTGTCATCAAGGCTACCTTGAAGAATCTAAAATCTAAAATATATTTTGATTTGTTTAACACTTTTTTTGGTTACTACATGATTCCATGTGTTATTTCATAGTTTTGATTATCTTCACTATTATTATACCATGTAGAACATAGTAAAAATAAAGAAAAACCCTTGAATGAATTGGTGTGTCCAAACTTTTGACTAGCACTGTAAATACTGAATACATTATTTTAAAGTAGTATGTATTTTTACAATTACCATTCTTTCCAACCACTATTCATCAAGGATGCAGTTTATTCAGACTATAATAAGATCCTTATAACCAAGAAGTGTGGTTTCCTCAACATATTTCTTAATATAACAACAAGATATATGGGCCTTGAGGTTTTCTTCCACCAGAAAATCCATGGCAGCCTGAATAGAGGAGAGAATGGTTCAAATGTACTAACACATAATCATAATAATATTGCAATTAAAAAATATTACCAAACATGCAACTATTTTATTGTTACCAAAGACATCATGAGTCATGTATGGAAGCCAATTCCCACCACATACAAAAAAGTCAATACTATCTAAAATGTAGAGATGGTAAATCATACATATAGTATATATATATATATTACATTTAACCTTTATTTAACTGGGCAAGTCAGTTAAGAACAAATTCTTATTTACAATGACGGCCTAGGAACAGTGGGTTAACTGCCTTGTTCAGGGGCAGAACAACAGATGTTCACCTTGTCAGCTCTGGGATTCGATTCAGCAACCTTTCGGTTACTGGCCCAACGCTCTAACCACTAGGCTACCTGCCGTGCCATGTTTATTTATTTGTAGCATTGTGTGGTGATTTCCATCTGTAAACTTGAGCACAAACTGATCAACTGTAGCCTACAGATAACAACCACAGCTGCAGGTAGCCAGAGAAGCCTAAGCACTCTGATTCCCTCTGGGCAAGGGAAACAAAGCAGCAACGTCATGTATTTATAGCCTAAGCTATGTATTTACAACCTAAATTATATATTAAATATAGGCCCATTTATTTGTGTTAAGAGAAAATATGAATGTGATCAAATTTGATTTATATCCGAACTTGATTGACTGCAATGATCAATCAACACAATAGCAATTAATCAATCAACACAATAGCAATGGTTTGTTGTGTGATTTACTTTTTAATTACAGATGCAAAGTCCTACATGATGCAACCCTGCATAAAGCAAACTCAGCACTGTTAGCTCTATTGACCACTCACAGTTGTTGTCTCTGTGTCTGAGTAAAGGACCAGGAGTCCTCCCTAGGGTGAGGACTTAATATCTCAACATTTTATAGGACACATCGCTGCACTCTATACTCCTCTGTAAACTGGTCATCTCTGTATACCCGTCGCAAGACCCATTGGTTGATGCTTATTTATAAAACCCTTTTAGGCCTCACTCCCCCCTATCTGAGATATCTACTGCAGCCCTCATCCTCCACATACCCTGTTCCTGTTCTGCCAGTCACATTCTGTTAAAGGTCCCCAAAGCACACACATCCCTGGGTAGCTCCTCTTTTCAGTTCGCTGCAACTAACTTAGCGACTGGAACGAGCTGCAAAAAACACCCAAACTGGACAGTTTTATCTCCATCTCTACATTCAAAGACTCAATCATGGACACTTACTGACACTTCGTGTGATGTATTGTTGTCTCTACCTTTTTGCCCTTCCTGCTGTTGTCTGTGCCTAACAATGTTTGTACCATGTTTGTGCTGCTACCATGTTGTGCTGTTGTCATGTTGTGCTGCTACCATGTATTGTCATGTTCCTGTCTTTTTATATTGTTGTCTTATGTCTCTCTTTATGTAGTGTTGTGGTGTCTCTTTTGTCGTGATGTGTGTTTTGTCCTACATTTAAACAAGTTGGGCCCCATCGCCACAGGAGGCCTTTTGCCTCTTCGTAGGCCGTTCTTGTAAATAATCATTTGTTATTAATTGACTTGAATAGTTAAATTAAGGTTAGAAAAAAGTATCTCAAAATGTTGACTTACGTATCTCAAAATGTGTAGATACTACCTAGAAATGTTTAGATAGTATAATCATTTTCTAAGGTCAAATGCAGACGTTTTTTAAATTCTCAATATCAAATCATTGCTGGGTAACAATTGGTACCTTACAGTGATTGTTTTCAAATAGCAAAGAGCAATTTCTCAAGCAATAATTTTGCTATGACTGTCTGGGAGTGGTCTGAGTAGGGAGGGAAAAACTGAAAACTAGTTGTTATTGGCAGAGTAGTTTGGAACAATATTTAATTGGACTATTTACTAATTTACCGCCTGTTCATTTCACCAGGCAGGCCAAAAGTCCATCCCACCAAAACAGAATGACATTTCAAACTGTTCTTACACTAAAAGGGCATTATCATAATTTTCACAATTTCAGATTTATTCAAACCTGTGTGGAAATATATATAAAACACAGTATAACACGTTTTGACTGCACTGGGCCTTTACATTTTTGGGGGGTGGCAGAAATGGGATTCCATAGTCATGACAGTTTACCTTTGACAGAAGAGCTGCAACTCCTTTGCCCCTGAAAGACTCGGGTACATAAGTTGACAGTAGATCTACCTCCTTCTTGCTCGTAAATTTGTAGCGCAGCACCGCGCTATCCTGATGTCCTGTGCCAAGAGAGTAAAATTTTATTTATACGTGTAACATATTATATTCCCCACTGTCATGTGTTCCTAACTAGGAACCTTCCCAAGTGGGCCATGCATGAACACCGGCCTCGAGTTACTATAACACCCTGGTTGTAAATTGCAATCCCTGCTGTTTCACGCTCACCTTCGCCGTCCAGGTTGATAGAAAAGCAGAGGTTGTGTCGGTCATGTTTTACTCTCAAATCGGTGTTAGGACTCAATACACTAAAGGCAGACATATGAGTATTCAAAACCTTTACAGAATTAGGTTTGCTGTTCAATGCATAGACGCGAAAAATCAATTTTCGTAAAGCCATATCGATTGTCTTGTTCAAGAGTCAGTTCTCGCTCGTGGCTGTGCGCAGTCTTTCCCAATGCAATTCCATTGATGTCCACTAGCCAGCGTAAAATAGTTACTTCATGACTATAATGAGTTGAGATTGTAATTAAATTACCATCCACCTCTGTCACAAAATGCAATTATGAGTCTTCAATTCCATCTGTAGGCTACAAAGTGGTCTCTTTACCAATGTTACATATATTATGAAAAGTAAAGACAAGGAGACAGAGCTCAAAACAAGTTTTATTTCTAGGTTCTATAGGCCTAATATAAGGTTCCCAATAACACAAACAACAGTTTCCCTCATTTCTGCTATATGACAGTTCTACTGAAGCAAGTTGTGTACCTTATGAGATACCCAAGTTATTTTAGTTTCCAAATAAACATTTTTCCAAAATCTTTTTCAGTCACCTGTGTCCATTCAGCATTGAAAACATACAAACATTTCAATAATCATTTTGTCTTCTTCTATTTTTTTTCCGGTCTCAGCTGGTCCTCCATATTTGACAGTCATAAGTGCTGGCCCAACACATCATCTTATTCCCAGTTCTATGTGGTGTGTATCCAGAATCCAGTGCCAATCCAATGCTATGTTGACTACAGCTCCTCTGAGTCTGCTAAAGCTGCAATATTATTCACTCCTGCAGCATTATTCACTCCTGCAGCCATCACAGCGAAAAATACATTTGGGAAAAGGGATCTGGCATAGATGGCCATCTTGGGGAGGGAGTGAGCCATGACCACCTCTCTCTTCTTGCTGTTCAGAATCTTCAGGATCTCATTGGCAGCCTCTGTTGGTGTGATGCCCATAACCTTCTGTTTGGAGAAGACTGGGAGGGGGAGGCGGGATAAGGTTGGTTAGAGTAGTCAGACCAACACAACACACAGTTTTAAGATCATCAACTGAGACAGCAGGTTACTTGACCAGATGGACTTCTTGGTCTTTTCCCCAGGTGGAGGGGAGATGATGAAGGTGTGGTTGACAGTGCTGACAGAGATGCCATACTCCTGGACCTCAGCCCGCAGACAGTCAAAGAAGGCTTGGACCGCATGCTTAGAGGCAGCATCTGAAACCCAGCAGAAGCCAAATTCAGACCCTCATCTCCCGCTCATACAATTGTTTCATTATTGAGGGAACTCATACTGTACATCTGAATACCTGTTAATTCAAACTTCATCAAACTACATTCAGAAGTAGGCCTACTGTCAGTATGAAAATGACTGAACTCACAAGTGGCACGGAAAGGCATAGCCAGCTTGCCCTGGATGCTGTTGACCAGAATCACATGGCCAGTCCTCCTCGACATCATGGATGGCAGAAGACCTGTGGAAGGGACCAATGCAACACAACTCTCAAACTTCAATTCCTTTTAACTGAGTTAACTTATGCTCTGTTATGATATAGTACCCTTAGCCACTGTGATAGGGCCAAAGTAGTTATTGTCCATAACTAGCTTGTCCATCTTCAGTGATGTGCTCTGTACTGGGGCCTTGACTTTAAGGCTGCTGTTGAGAATGAGCACATCCACACAGCCATAACACTCCAGCATCTCTACGATCACATCTGGCATGCTGTTCATGTCACCGAAATCCACCAGCACAAGTTTAGGAGGGAAGGTCTAGGAAAGGGAAAGAGAATTTCACAATAATGCAGGACCAAATTACTGTAATATACAGTATGGTTATTAATCTTTAGGATATTCATGATCACTTTACAATGTATGCATATTTATATAAATGCTAATAAAACGTAACTTTGTATCAGGCATATAAAGACCATATAATTGCTCTGTTGGGTTTAAGAGTTACGACATACTTACTAATTTAGGGTCTGCAGCGCTAGTCAGGTTATCAGCAAAACCTTCAAGTTTTTCCCAAGTTTTTCCACAAAGGATGACTCTAGCTCCTCCCTCGTGAAACAACTTTGCACATTCTGCAAAGGTTTGGATTAATACATTTACAGACAGAATACGGTTTTAGTAACAATGTAATAACAGTTTTCTATGTGCACTTCATATCTGAGCTTTGTTTTCAAAATCAAAACAAAGGATTTACCCTTTCCCAGTCCTGTTAAGGCATCTGTTATCACGACCACCTTGTTGCGTACCATTGCTGTGGACAAGAATTTGAGCACCAGATGGTGCAGGAAAATAACCACTGCTGTTACCACCACCACAACAGGCACCAGCAGAATTGCAGCTGGGTCCATACTCTGGAAAAGACCAATGGGAATATCATTTTCAGTAGCATATAGTGCCATGTTTTAGTGTTTAGTGAGAAAACTTGATAGTTTTGAATTAAAAATACAGGCAGTAAATGTATTGTTCAGAAGTATGCAGGGCATTCTTATAGAAATACACGTCGGTCTACAGTCCATTATATGATATGATGAAAGCATGTCAAGATGAATCAATAATCAATGGATTGACTAATGGATGAGAAGTGATACATAGAATAAGAATTCAATTCAAATTCTATGTGATCAAAGTGAGAATATTGAACATTCTCAAAAATTTATTTCATACCAACAGATATTCCAGGTCCATGATTTTGGTATCCAAAAGACCCTGTTAAAGACAACCGTTAAAGGTCCAATGCAGATGTTTTGGTCAAAAATAAGAAAAAAAAATGCTTTTAGAAAAGGGCAATTTATCAAATAAGAATTTAGCTAGGACTGTCTGGGAGTGATCAGATTTGGAGGAGAAAACTGAAAACTATCTGTTATTTGGCTGAGAGTGTTGGAGCTCTCTTTCTTATTGGTCTATTAACTAATTTACCAACTGGTGATGTCACCGGCAGGCCACAACTCCATCCCACCAAAACAGGCTGATTTTTCAGGTTGTCTTTTCAAACAGCTCTTACACTTAAAGGCCATTATCATCATGTTCACAATTTCACAGTATTATTCAAACCTCATAGTGTGGAAGTATATATAAAACACAGAAAAATCACATTTTTGAATGCACTGGGCCTTTAAGCCTTTAGTTACTCCATAACTCTGAAATGGAAACAGAAGAGACAGATATTGACCATGTACTGTAGTGACAGAGCAAGCTAAAAGATAGAGCTTATGATCACTCTAATAAATGCTGTCTGGTTGTTTCATCAGAAGGAGCTAAACATACTCCTTGATACATGACCTCAAATTATCATAAAGGGCAAAGTGAAACCCATCTTCAGTTAGGACAGTGTCAATGTGAAGCATACCGAATATGTCAGACAGTCAAGGTGACTCAACATTTCATAGCTCATTCATACAGTATAAGATACAGTCACTTTACAGTAACTTTCTTTCCTCAGATTACTATATCTTTGCAATAACCACCTACGACAATCCCAGTTTGTCCCATTACAGTTTAAGTGTGATTGGTCCACAGTATTTGTTCTACTGGGTGTTTTAATAGCACTTAAGCCACAGTTTACCATGTACTGTACAGTGTGTGTCTGCCAAAGGGAGGCTCCAAATATATTCTGACCTAAAAATACTATAGCAACGTTATTTTCAAAAGCTGTACGGTAACATCAGCACAACTCAAAGATAAACTTAATAGATCCAAGAATAACATGAATGAAACAAATGCGATAAAGACACAATGTGAAAAAAAAACTAAAGACCGTAATCATAGATGTTATCCTGCCATCCCTACACAAACTACAATGAAATCAGAACATGGAACTATACAGTTACAGTAACAAGTTTCCCTGTGTCATAACACAAAACGTGCAAATACTGTCCTGGCTGTGTGTCATTGGCTGACTGTCTCCATTTCACACCTATAGTATGGTTTGATATCATTCACACAGCTGCCACTTACAGTTTGGGGTGGCTAGACCTCTGGTGGAAAAATGTCTGCTAGTATTCCTGGTTAGGTCTTCTCATTTGGGGCAATGTTCCCAGCCCCAGCCCATTCAGAGTGTAGCTCTGACCAGCAGTCCCCGTCCCCCCAGCAATACTTTGGGATTTGAGCTCTATTAATAGCGCACAGCTGAGTCAGTCATTTTCCATGCATGTTGTATACATGTTATGTTTAGCATGGCAAGGCAGCTCACACCTCCAGGAGGCAGAGGTCGTGGGGGAGATGGTGTCCCATTGCTAAGGCCTTGCTCTATTTAGCTCTGTTTTCATTTAGTGCACCACAAAGGATATGGCATAGAAAACAAACTGAATCACACACACTCACACAGACGTACCAGTGAGCATGCATAGCCTACACACACAGACAGAAAGACAGACACATGCACACAAAGGTCCGGCTTACCGAATGGGTACGCAGGGCACGTGCCATGGGACCCCGACCTCCAGGGGACTCCAACCCTCCCCTCCCCCCAAAAGAAAAGTTAATATTATTATTTTATTTTGGGGCGTTGAGAGCAGCCTGGAGGTCAGGCCCCCCAGATAGCATATTATGAACACATTGGTTGAGGGCCCCCCAGATAGCGCATTAACATGTCATTAGCCATGGCAAAATATATAGAATAGTAAAAAAAAAAAAAAAAAAAAGCTTTAAAACGGCAAGATTTTCTCTAAGTCTCATGGCACATCGGCCCCAGATGTGCGGTCCAGCCCTGCACACACACACACACACACACACATGCACTGTTTTGTCAGCTTCACAGCTTCTTTGAGCTGTCTCATTCCATGCCAAATGTTGACCCAATGTCTCCATCTCCAACCTGTATCAAATAAACTTTATTATAAGTGTTGTAGAGAAAACATGTTGCTATCTTCTCATCTTTGTACTAATTAATCCTCACGTGGCATTCAGTTTCTCATATTACGATTACAGGATTGACTAAAACTCTACAAAGTGTGATTGCTCTACGTGCAAAGTGTGATTGCTCTTGAACGTTCCCCTTGCGCGTCGTTTCTATGATATTTATTCCCTGATCTGCACACTGTTGGAATGTTTGGCTACTCTCTCATCTGGGTTTCTACTGTGTAGCTATGTTTTATCACTCTGTGGAATGGGTAGCGCAAGCAGTTTGCCGACTGGAAAAATCCATGGAGCCGTCTACTACAGTACTGTGCAATTACAGCTAGCTGGACTCTGGACAGCCAAGTCTGATCCGTCAAGGCAGTCAGGCAGATACAGAATATCATCGGTTTAAAATATTGCATTAATCATGGCTGATTTTGAGGAATTCGAAAAACAGCTGAGCGAAAACCGACAGGGTGATTTCCCATTTTATTTCAGCCTTCAATTTTGGATGTATTGCAATGGCTCTAGCTATCTAGAAGCTTTTAGCTAGCTAACTAGCATGCATTACTGTGGTTATGTGGCTAGTTGTCAAGTTAGCTAGATAGCTTTGCTAGACGAGCTAGTCCTGCTGTATGCAGATGTAGCTTATTTGACTAGCTAGCTAATTTAACCAATAGCCACTTAATTTATTGATTAGCAAACATGGCATGGCTATAGTTCGAGTGAATTGGCTTATCTAACGTTACCTAGCTAAATTGATAGTTAGTTAACTAGCTAACTATAGCTGCACTAAATATCTAGATGCACTCACTGGTCTAGTTAGCTAGCTAGTTACCAAGATAATCAAGCTAGCTATCCCAGACTGACTGATCAATTTCGTTTGCTTGGTCAGCTTGCAGGTAGGTTAGCTATATCTTGGTCCATAATAAGCATCCCACTGGAATGCAATGAACTAATTTCTGTCAAATCTATTCACATAGCTGGAAGCAGCTTCTGTGTATTTTACCCCGATCAAATTAAGTTTATTCAAGAGTTCATACTAGCTTATTACAACCCCGCTCTGCATGTTAGGTATGTCCGGTGTATTATAGTGACCCATTGTGCTTAATGATGCTGAAACATGATTGTATATAGCTACCAAAAGCTTGGCTTATGTTCCATCCTTTCTCTTCCCACCTACATAGAGAGAGAGAAAGAGAGACGCAAGAAGAGGAGCGGCAGTGGGTCTCAGAGCCGCAGTGAGAAACATCGCAGCTGGAGCAAAGACCGGGGCAACCGGAGCCGAGAGAAGCGAAGCCGCAGTAGAGACAGGAAGAGCCGGGAGCAGAGGAGCACCTCGCGGGATCACAAGAAGCACAGGTGAGTATTTAGCCCCTAGTACAGTACCTAGAGCTACTTACTGACAGAAAGCAGCATGTCAGGTATACTAAGGTATTGCCTTTTCAGTGTTACCTTTGCCAACAATGAGCCAACATGCATTCCGTTTACTCAGCTATTCTCCACGAAGAACAAGGAGGAAAAGGACCTGCAGATACTGGGATGTGCCTCCCCCTGGCTTTGAACACATCACACCATTGCAGTACAAAGCTATGCAAGGTATCTGTCAGCTTCTCTTTGCCCGTTAAGTGGCTAATATCCCACTGTAATGTTCCCCTGTTTTATTTATTTCCTGTTAAGTTCATACAGAATGAATTGTCAAGAACAGTGCCAGTTACTAAGGTTGTGTGAAGTTTCTCTTACTCTCTACTTTTCCCTTCAGCGGCTGGGCAGATACCCACAATAGCCCTGCTGGCATCATCTGCCATGAGTGGGTTGGCAGTAACACCCACCCAAGTGCCCATAGTTGGCAGTCAGATGACTAGGCAGGCTCGACGTCTCTATGTTGGCAATATTCCCTTTGGAGTGACGGAGGTAAACAACCCAGAGGACTTACGTTGTCTTGCACATTGAAGTGACAACATCGTATTTCAAGGTATTTTTGCAGTTACTGTATGGGTTTCAGCTGATATTTTTTCCTTTATTTATTTCTGTTTTTAGGAGTCCATGGCAGAATTCTTCAATGCCCAAATGAGGCTTGCAGGCCTATCGCGAGCCCCTAGCATCCCTGTGCTTGCTGTGCAGATAAATCAGGATAAAAACTTTGCATTCCTAGAGGTAGGTTGCCTTGTGTCCTGTCTCTTCTGTATATGTTGGTGTGTAACATTAGTTGCCTTGCATAACTTACTTAAACTGTCTAACTCCCTGTTTGGCATCTTCCTCTCCAGTTCCGGTCTGTCGATGAGACCACACAGGCCATGGCTTTCGATGGAATCATTTTCCAAGGTCAGTCGTTGAAGATAAGACGACCACATGACTACCGGCCCCTACCTGGCATTTCAGAGCAGCCTGCTTTTCATGTCCCAGGTTTGTACAGTGGCAACATGCTTTCTTAGTTATGTAGTTCACATTCATAGCACCAGTATATCAGCTACAGTACAGGTATATTGCAGTTGAACGTGTTTATTTTTGTTTTTGTCTCTGTAGGTGTCGTGTCCACAGTGGTACCAGACTCCCCACATAAACTGTTTATTGGAGGCCTTCCCAACTATCTCAATGATGATCAGGTACTTCACTCAAACAGTCATTTCACATTGACAACTCAAGCATACCTGCCCCTTCTCATTTGTATTACTTTCTTGAACTGGTCACTGAAGTGACAGACTTACAGTATTCTGTTCTGGTTGGATGGGGGAGAAGTGACCTTTGTCCTTTACACTTACAACCATGTTGAGGTCACAGGAGGTTGGTGGCGCCGTAATTGGGGAGAACAGGCTTGTGGTAAGGACTGGAGCGGAATCACTGGAATGGTATCCAGGTGTTTGATGCCATTCCATTAGCTCCATTCCAGCCATTATTATGAGCCGTCCTCCCCTCAGCAGCCTCCACTGGTTGAGCTACAGTGAGCTAAATAAAGCTTATAGGCACATGTGAATAAAGCATACTAGGGAGTAACAATGGGAATAACATTTGGCCTAAAGTAGGCAGTATGATCTTAACTGTAGCTGACGCTCTTTCCCTGGCCATAAGTCCATGACAGGCATTTAGTAGTGTAGAGATACTTATAGGAACTAACACATTCAGCACTGACAGCATTTGCTTCAGTCACACCCTGCAGGTGTGAGAGTGCTTTTGTGCAAAGCACAATGTACACCCTAACCAAAGGAGAAGTTGCTGTTTTCATTGTGTCTACAATTTGGCCAGTGTTGTATGGAAATCAAAATATGAATGTATTATTTATGTCTGATATTTGTGAAGATGCCAATAACTCCTCCTTTTATGCAGTTTGTTTTTACACTTCTGTTAGAAATCATGAGATTACATTTCATTAGCATTATTCATTAGCATTAGTTAATGTGAACACATTGTTTTTCACTCCATGAATCGCTCTGATGTGTTTGAATAAAAACTCAGCTAGTGATTTCATGACTGAACTAAATTGTGAATTAATATTTACACACATTATTTATGCATAATCATCAACCCAGTTTCAATCTCGTTCACTTGATTTCATAGATAACAATAGTATGTCTATCAGATAAGTAGTTTATAGTCACTAATGGTCCCATGAAAACATACTCTTGAATGGGATAAATGCGTGACCACCTGCTAGCAGGAGCTATAAGTATATGAATGGGTGGGTTAACAGGCTTGATTATCAGTACTCTAGTGAGTGAAAAGTGTAACTGTTCAGCTGTATGCTAATTTCTCATTTTAACCATGCTTATTTGACAAAGGTAAGCAAAGTCCAGTTCATAAGATGGAGCGAGGTAACATGTCCTAGATATCACAATATGCAGGCTTGAGTAAAATTCCTGGTTAAGTCAGATGGTTGCCAACAACCGTATTCCATGATTCCTCACACCAAACATATTAAGCCCTGACTGTGCTACATCTTCACTCCAAGTTCCAGAGAGATTGGGAAACGGCATAGTTCTGCAATGTTGTTGTGCACTAAATGAATTGGATTCTAACTTTCCATTCCTCCTGATTTTCTTTCTAAACAGTACCCTGATTGTACCCTGGTGTTTATTTTCTTATTCTTTTTTACTCTTGCAGTCACTGCTACTGCTTTGATACTCACAGCTCTTTCATTTTTGTTCCCCCACTTTGTCCCCAGCTAGGGGCCTGTAAGATCGTTAAGTCTGCGCTCATAATTTGTTCAGTAGTACTGATCTACTGCTGCCATGCCAACATGTAACACAAGGCAAGTAAGACATTCCGTTCCTCCCACGGATACACTCCTAGCCAGCAGGTTCCCTTCCTGGCTACTCTTTCTCTCTCTCCCATCACTCTTTTGAAACGCGTTAAGGACTAAATTAGTTAGGGGTGGGATAAAATAAACAGATACCCGATTAATGTTAGGTTTTGGGGTGGTTCTCAGCCTTAAAAATAAAGTTAAGACTGTGTTAACATGATGTACTGTCATGAAGCAAGTGCATTTTGTAGATAAAGTGACAGCCAATCAGTTTACTTTGATGATGGTTTCGTCATTTTCATAGCTCAGGTGAAGTAGTAAACACATATAAGTATTGGATTTTATAGTCTGTGCACAATTTTCAGCACAACTTGTGTTATTACTGTTTAATAACTTTATATTATTGTTTGTCAAATGAATTTCTGGTAAAATATGAATAAAATGAAATACATTACACAAAGTCTGTACCTGTTAATGTTTTGTCATACAAAAAATCAGTCATTCAGTGCTCTTTCAAAAATCTCATATATAGTTTCCCTGGATTATTGTGGATTTAGTATATGTCATACTTAAATAGAGTTTGTCTGTAAAACATCAGCCGTTGTATGCATATACAAATTATTAACAAACAATTGATTTGCTTTGTAATTAAGCAATCTTAATCTCATCACACTGAAACTAATAAACGTTCTACAATTATTTTTCTTTTTTAAATTCAAGATACAAATATTTAGTTTTCTTTGACCATGTCATTTATTGCACTTCTCCAGGCCATTCACCTTGGTATGATTTCTCTCCTCATGACTATTAGATGGAGGCTTAGAATTCATTCAGTAGAATATGTGGTGGATTCATATTACCCTGCTTATGTCTCTGCTTGTCTTTATCTCTTATGCAGGTGAAGGAGCTCTTGACATCATTCGGACCACTCAAAGCTTTCAACCTTGTCAAGGACAGTGCCACGTCACTTTCCAAAGGTTATGCCTTTTGTGAATATGTTGACATCAGTGCGACTGATCAGGTACGGATGAGCAAATGCTATGCTTTCTCATGGTTATGGTTTATCATTTTTTGGCGTCAAATCAATCTTGTTTTTAAGGTTCTATTCCATATTTGAAAGGTTTCTGTGTATGTTTGTCAGGCGGTGGCTGGGCTCAATGGCATGCAACTGGGTGACAAAAAGCTCATCGTCCAGAGAGCAAGTGTGGGAGCCAAAAACGCCAATCCGGTGAGCGCAGTTCGCTTGTGCATTTTGAATTGCAAGAAACAAATGTGAGTACCAGCAGTCTAAATGTGTCGTCTGTCTGGCCTGTTTTCCTTCCTCCCACCTAGACTGCCATCATTGAGACCCCGGTGACGCTGCAGGTGCCTGGGCTGCAGGGACTTCAGAACTCTGGGCTGCCCACGGAGGTGCTGTGCCTGCTCAACATGGTGATGCCTGAGGAGCTTGTGGATGACGAGGACTACGAGGAGATCCTGGAGGACATTAGTGAGGAGTGCTGCAAGTACGGCAGCGTGCGCTCCATCGAGATTCCCCGGCCTGTCGAAGGAGTGGAGGTCCCTGGCTGTGGCAAGGTAAAAGGTTGAACTGAGGTTATTCAATACAGAATGAGACTCTGCTCTGCACTGTTGTTAAACATAAGTAATTGGTCTGAACAAAATAAAAAACTGTAATACACCACATGAAGTATGAATTGTTGTTGAAGTAACATGTATGTATTTGCTATTTGGATCCTGATGAAGTTGATGGTTATTTTTGTTTCAGATCTTTGTGGAGTACGTTTCTGCTGCAGACTGTCAGAAAGCCATGCAGGCCCTCACTGGCCGCAAGTTTGCCAACAGAGTGGTGGTAACCAAATACTATGATCCAGACATGTATCACAGACAGGAGTTCTCAGGGTAGAGGGGAAACAGGAGGCAATACATGGAATTAACTGGGACCTCCTCTTTCCTGCTTCCTCAAACCTGGTTTCAGCTCTTCAGTATCGTGTGTTCTGTCTCCAGTATTCACAGCTAGTACGTTGTAACCCTATCCTCATTTACTACAGTAGTACAGATTTTTGGGAAAAAATACTAGATTTTTACATGCGTCTTTTAGATACTCTAACTGATATATTACACCAACAAAAAATATCTGTGTGCAGTGAATGAATTTAGTCTGAAATGTATACAAATAAATAAAACCATGCTATTTGTGTAGGATTCCCTTTGCAGAAGTAGTATGAATGTCATGTGTGCTTAGATCTAAAACCAGACTGTAACATAGCCAGTGTTGCTGTCTTTCTTAACTCTGGAGTCAATGAGATGATACAAAAGTGAAATGTTTAGATTTCTATTCTGAGCACAAGCTTATTTTGTCTCTTAACTTAAAGAATTGTTAAGTTGAGATGAACCTATATTTGATAGCTATCATACTTTCACTGTGTGATTCTGAGAAGTAACTAACAGTGAAATGTTATTGTATACCCCCCAGAGTCAGATGAACTTGTGAATACCATGTTTATGCCTCTGCATCCAGTATGAAGGAAGTTAGAGGTAGTTTCACGAGCCAAGTACCATAGACTCCCAGTCATTGAGCTAACGCTAGTTAGCAACTTCCTTCAAACTGCATGTAGAGACATAAAAATGGTTTCCACAGGTTCATCTTACTCTAGGGAAGTAGAAAACAAAATCCTGAAGTTTAAAATTCAAACACCTAAAACTCGTGTTAGAAAAACACTCTCAACACTAATAATTACAAACAGTGAACAAAACAATTGTTTCAACAAAGTCATGATTTGGGCATTTTCGCAGCGGTTTAAACCCATAACCTTGAAATTTGCAGATTGTTTTGTGTTCATGCTCTGGATTAAGAATTTGTGTCATTTAGATTGTAGCATAAAATTACAAGGTCACAAAAATACCATACTGGCCATAGAAATGGATATTATGCATAGTTTTTTGAATAAGAAATATTTGGTCATCCTACAGGAAAAGGCGAGGAGATTTTAGAAGATGTGCTTTCAATTTATGTAAATAATGTATGTAGCTAATGTATATCCTGTGTATTTGTTATCTGATGCTTTCGCAATTGTATGGAAGAAAATTGGTTAATTTATTTTTACCCAAAGGTTTTTTAAGCTTCATGAAAATTGCAGACGTGAGTTGATCCAACATTGTCGTCATATGACAGTAATTCATATCATTCATCATTACAGTGAGACTACCGTTGAGTGTTTTTATTATGTACTGTATATCACATACGATTACAACAAAAACAGTATGCTTCATTATGGGTACATAGGAAATCAGCTTTCAACTAAATAAATGCAGTTCATTGATTCAAAAGAGGTATAAATACTGTTTTTGTAAATGTGGTTTTGAATGTGCCAAATCTGAAAGCATTTTTATGTACACCTCTAACCTGCCATTGTCATGCCTTGAATAAATGCCCGCATCTTCTGTCAGTCTATAATATCATTATTGTTGCTATGAAATAAGGCTGATGTCAATTTCAGGACAGGGGCATCTTGTGAGATCAGGTGAGGAAATGTGAATATACTGTGAACTCACCAGACTGAATATCATTTCAGCTATCAATCAGTCAGTAGAAGGCAGCAAAGTTGAGCTTTATCAGGCTGGTCTCATAGACTAGACATAACATATTAAACGAAAATCCAGGACACTCAAATTAGCATAATATGTTAATAAGACATAAGAAAAAAAGGTTACTTAAGGCACAAACGAAAGGAGGGGATATATAACACAAATGTGTATCAACCCAAAGGTTGCATGTTTGAATCTCATCACGGACAAGCGTTTGAGCTAATTTGTAACTATGCAATTACTTTCTTCATTTGAGCTACTTTGCAACTACTTAGCATGTTAACAAACCATTTCCCTAACCCTGACCTTAACCCTTTAACCTAACTCTTAACCCTAATCTTAACCAGGGATGGGCAAAATGTACAAAATACAATGACAAAATATAATTACACAAAATACCATAAATAATGTATCAAATTAAACCACACAATATTTCTATTTTGAAATCTATTTAATTACAATACATGTATTTTGTATTTTAAAATACAGAAATATATTTGCAATTAGCCAGCCCAGAATAGCAATAACATTATAGAAGCTTCTTACATGCTATAACTGTGAAATGTTGTTGTTTATCTTCCTTAGTTGAATGCCATGACTGTAAGTCACTCTGAGTAAGAGGGTCTGCTAAATGACCAAAATGTATATGTGAAAATGAACATACCAAAATGAACTGCAAATCACACTGGGTATTATTACCTTGTAATAATAAGGTACCTTGTTTCGGGGTGGAGCTCATTGGAATAACACTTAGCATGCTTTGCAATTGTCCATTTTCACATATACATTTATATTTTGTTCATTTAGCAGATGCTCTTATCACACCATAGTGCCATGAGACTTATGATACCAATGCAGGGTGAAAGGGGGCAACAAAATTGTGAACCGCTATAAAAAAAATGTATAGAAAAGTATTTTGTATTTTGAAAATAAAATGTACAGCTCTCGAAAGTATCTTATGACAAGATACATTGGAGTGTAGTTCAACCCAGTGTAATACAAATGACAAAATACTCAGAAGTAATTAAAATACATATTTCAAATACTTGTAACAGAGCTACTGCCCATCTGTGACCTTAACCCCAACCTTAACCATAACCTCTAACCCTAACCCCTAGCCTAGCTATCATTAGCCACCTAGCTAACGTTAGCCACAACAAATTGGAATTTGTAACATATAGTACGGATTAGAATTTGTAAGATAACATACGAATTGTAACAGATAACTGTAACTAACTGTAATTCATAACATATAAAACGAAATGGACGATGGACATCCACAAATAAATACATACCAAATGTAACGTATCATACTGGTTTTAGCGTCACGGATATTCGTTTGGCATATTACGTCAGCCCATGAGTCCTGGTTGGATATATATATCCAACTCCTCAGCTGCCTAGGACATCCCAGATTTCGACCGGTCAGGGAGAGCTCAAAGCCCACAGGATTTGACAGATGTTCGAATCGGACAAACTGCACCGCAAAGAGAGAATTGGGGAGCATTTCGGATTTACATAGTGGTAGCCTATATGCGACAAAATGTCTGGACAAAAGAGTGCGAATCCGTGTAATAAATTCCAAGCGAACATTTTTCATAAAAGTAAATGTCAGAACTGCTTCAAGTCTCGGGAGCTGCATCTTCCAACTGATCATGGTAAGGACCAGGTAAGTGAACAAAAATATTTATGTTTTATTAGTTTTAATACTTTGGCTATTACTTTTCTGAATGTTGATGACAGGGATGACAGATGGGCATATTTTGTGCCCATCTCTGTGTGTCTTGCATATTTAGAGCCATTGGTCAATGAACCTCAGCTAAGTAAGCTCCTGTTTTAAAGCATCTGACTCAGGTGTGAAGGTTACGTATAAAGTATCCAAGTTGGAATTTTTGAGGAAAGAATTATCTCATGTTGAGAAGCACTCATAACACAAGAAACAAAACTCCCTGACAAAAGGTTGAGCAAGTTGAGTAACTGGCAGAGAGTCAGAACATTCCAGTCTTTGGGGACATCTCAAAAAGAGCACAAAGAGCAGTTTATCTTCTCTTTTCCATGTCAACAAGATTATCCCTGCCTCTTATTTATGGCCTGTTGCATGGACATACTAAATCTGTTCACACATTTTGTAAATGCAGCATATCACCACTATAAGAACACTGAATCACGAACGGTCACTGGCTAATCCTACAAAGGACATTCCCTAAAAAGATAGGATTGTTATTCCTTTGACATTCAAAACATGAATCAACGAGTATTGATGCTCCCTGCCAGAAAAATCCAAGACCCATTGGATGGCATAGAAAAACGATTTAATTTGATAGAACCTTCACACTGATTTCTCCTTGTGTTCCCATGCTTGACAGGCCAAACCCATCTATGGAGGCTGGCTCTGCTTGGCTGCTGAGGGGACAGACTTTGACAATCCAATTCAGAGGTCAAGGGTAAGAGAATGACAAATAACTATTTGGTCTTGGACTATGGCTGTACAGAAATGTATCAGTAGTACTAGTTTATATTCTGATAGACCTGCAAGTTATTCAATATTTGAGGCATTATTGCAACATTATCCATAACAACTCTATCTCTAAATGGTAGAAATGGCAGCGACGATTCTTCATCCTGTATGAACATGGCAGCATGAGCTTTGCACTGGACGAGTTGGTAAGATATTCTGTATTTGAACACACACACATACACACACACACACACACACACACACACACACACACACACACACACACACACACACACACACACACACACACACACACACACACACACACACACACACACACACACACACCAAAAAGCTAAGCAAACCAGATCATCCAACATGAATAGAGGTTAACTACAGTATATTGTCCTGATGTATGTTTTAATGTTTTATGAGAGGATTCACTATGCATCTCTTAGCCAGATGTTGTGTGTAGTACCAGAGCAGATGATTTGGGATTAATCTGTCCTCTAATGACACATCCCCCTCTCTCACTGATCTTCTGAAATCTCCTCCTCTGCTCTCTTTCATGTCACTCTATATAGCCTGTATTAAAACTCAGTTGCAACGGGTAATGTCTTGTTCGTGATGGCCTTTAACCCTCCAAAATATCTCTCTATATATCCAGTCAGACAAAACTATTGACATTGTGTATCATTCCTTTAGAAAAGCACTCTGCCACAAGGAACAGTGAACATGAATCTGTGTACAGCGGTGATTGACGCAGAGCCTAAGACAGGCCAGAGGAACGCTTTGTGCATCATCACACCTGAACAGGAGTTCTTTATCCGGGGAGAGAACAAGGAGATCATCAATGGGTCAGTAATGCTTCTTGATATTACAGTATGATATGATATCACTCCTGACTTAACTTCTCTGATATTACAGTATGATGTGATATCACTCCTGATTTAACTTCTCTGATATCACAGTATGATATGATATCACTCCTGATTTAACTTCTCTGATATATCAGTATGATATGATATCACTCCTGACTTAACTTCTCTGATATTACAGTATGATGTGATATCACTCCTGATTTAACTTCTCTGATATTACAGTATGATATGATATCACTCCTGACTTAACGTCTCTGATATTACAGTATGATGTGATATCACTCCTGATTTAACTTCTCTGATATTACAGTATGATGTGATATCACTCCTGATTTAACTTCTCTGATATATCAGTATGATATGCAGTATGATATGATATCACTCCTGATTTAACTTCTCTGATATTACAGTATGATATGATATCACTCCTGATTTAACTTCTCTGATATTACAGTATGATATGATATCACTCCTGATTTAACTTCTCTGATATTACAGTATGATATGATATCACTCCTGATTTAACTTCTCTGATATATCAGTATGATATCACTCCTGACTTAACTTCTCTGATATTACAGTATGATATGATATCACTCCAGACTTAACTTCTCTGATATTACAGTATGATATGATATCACTCCTGACTTAACTTCTCTGATATTACAGTATGATATGATATCACTCCTGACTTAACTTCTCTGATATTACAGTATGATATGATATCACTTCTGATTTATCTTTTCTGTAAATTCTTGTCTTTGATGGACAATATTTTGAATCCCTGTCATGTCCGTGTCGTTTTCTTTTTACCAGCTGGAGTGAACAACTAGTCGTTTACCCACGGACCTTTAAGCAGAATCAGAAGATGAAACGTAAAGTAGAACCCACTACTTCCCAGGTGATAACTTCTTCTTTTCATAACATTGTAACCAAGATGCCTGGTCACCGGTGGCCTAAATACATGTTTGAAAATATTGCAGAAAAATATGTCAACTACTGTATATGTCAATGATGTGTTATGCCTTTACACATAATGATAATGAAAACATATTGTGTTCATCAGGAGCCCAGCCCAGCAAAGATGGCTGCCACTGAGCCCAGTTTCTCAGTCATGAAAAGTGGTGACCCTCGCCTGTGGCAGGGAGAGCGGCCCAGTGGGGGTCCGGATGTGGCCCCTGTCTGGACTGTGACAGATACTGATCCCCTGGGCCTGGACGAGACCCCTGCAGGTGTGGAGGAAAGAAACCAGCCAACACACATACACACACACTCAGACAGGCTTTCAAGTCTGCCAGACATTTACAGCCATTTCCTGCCCTCTAACACTGTCCTAACTTCCTGCAGGTGGTCATGCATACAGGATGAGAAAGTTGGCCTTTAATAGTGGACAGATTCATTACCAGTGTAGTAGTGTTATTGAAAGACTGTAGAAAAGGATGCAGGGCTCATGGTAAACAATCATCTCTAATATATTTCACAGACACAACTAAGATTAATTATGCGAGCAGAGCAGACATTTCTCTTAATAGCGGTCATGTGATGAACGGTAAGTGCAGACTTATTGGTGTGTCTGGGCCTAGGTTATAACGGAGAGCAGGATCAACTCCTGTAGTGCAGACTGTGCCTGTAGGGGACTTCATTAGGCTGATGTAGATGACAGGTTTTACAGCTGCTTTTCCATGGCCTGGCAGCAGATGAAAAGGAAAACAAACTGGAGGCATCTCTTTAATGAGCTGTGGTCTGTTAGGTGCAACTTTATAGTGGCACTATGCAGGGGTGTCCCTCAAATGTCTACTATGGTCAAACGTGACACTTCCTTAGATGGGAGACATTATAGTAACTATCTGACCAGATTCCTCATATAACAAGTCTTACAAGTTAGATTTTTCAGAACAGGATTCTCATAAAAATCTTGCCACTGTCCTGCTATTTGTGTTTCGGTCCAAAAGCAATGACCTAAAGTATCATGCAAAACATAGACCTAACCTGTGCAGTCACAGTCTGAAAACAGCCCTCTTTATTTAATAACTCTCCTCAGGTCATGGTTCCCACTACCTCCCTTCAGCCTCCAGTGACTCCCTGACCTTTGACGGTAGTCTGCGGCTCTCCAACGGCTCCTGTATCAGTAGCTCTGTGAGTTCCCTGGACTCTGTGGCCAGCAAGGGGACTGACACCAGCAGCGACAGCCAGCCCACAGAGCCTACGCCATACAGAGACCACCCACCGGCCAACAAGAACAACAGGGCAGAGAGAAGGTGAGAATCATGGAGAAGACATGTTATCAGTTGTGTCTGATATTGGGAGATCTATAATGAACGCAATGTTCTTGGACATTAGTTACAATTTGATTTATTTGGTTTTGTATTTGTTGTGTGTTGTCATGAAAATGCTAACAGGCATAAAATGGGTTTGGCATGCGCTAGGACCAAATGTGCTAGCAATTAGCACTAAAGGACAGCAGATGCCTCCCTGTTTCTCTCTGTATAAAATGGTACACACATTACACACAGCCCTACAGCACATCAAAGATCCATATTCTTCCATTAGGGAGGTAATTTTTTTTAAATGTAACTTATAGAAGCACTCCCAGTTTGTTCCCTAACTAACAGCATATACAGTATTTGGGCTACGTGATGGGAATACCTCCTTGGTCTGTGTGTTTCATTCATTGCCTTCTAAGGACAGACAGAATCCTTGCCCTGAATAAGGCCTCGAAATTCCTAAAGGATTGTGTAATTAGATATTTTGAAGGAATTCTATTTCTGAGTTCCTCACAAACTGCCAGTCATCAGAAAGTAGGAGAAATGTCAAGGCAAGACATTACACAGACTGAGGACACAGTATTATGTTTGTGCCAACTCATACAGATACATACATGCCTCAACAAGAATTTACCATCCCTGTTATAACAGGACAGATGCTACACCCACAGTTTATAAAAGATAGTATTCGCTTTTGTGGTCATACTGTATATACAAACGCTCTATCGGATTCTTCTAGGGAATTCCATCTATGTAATATCTGCTATCTTTCTAAACAAAACATGGCACTGGAGGTGAGGATGTCACTTGAAAGTCCAATTCAACAGTAGCACTAGATGGATGTAGGTGACATGGATGTCCTCAGTCTAGGCCCAGCTTGGGGGTACAGAATAAGTGGCGGTGACATTATTCAGCTGTCATCCTGAAGTTCTTTCTGCAGGAAGTGATGTCACAGCCCACCTGTGAGGGGCCATGGATGACACCATGGCTGTTTGTTGAATGACAGGCTTGATTTTCCTGCTTTTCAGCTGCTACAATGAGCCAGGGAAGGATGGGAGGAGTGCTGTGGGAGAGGACCTGGGTCAGGCTGGATCCAGGAAGGGGAGGAGTGAAGCTCGCAGCAACCAGAGAGAGGTATCAGTCACACCGTCACAGTGTTTTTACATTGCAGTCAGTCCTCCCACTCCCGGTAAGGCTTGTCACATTCCTCCACTATAACACCATCACTTGAACCACACCTCATAATCCAAAGAGTAACCATAGCTTTTAAGAATAGCAACACTTGTTACCCACCAGGAGGGCCCAAGACAAGCATTGCCCTTTCGGCAGACCCCTTTAGGGGTCTAGTGTTTCCACTAGAATAGTGTTTCCACATCTACACATATAGATTGGTCTTTTACACACCATTGATGGAGTCTGTCATTGTTAAGGTAAAGTACATGTGTACACCACACATCTGTTCCCGCTAGTTCTCCATTGGACGTGTTTGGACATGACTCATAAGACCAGGTGTTGGAGAGGCAAAGATGTCATGTCAAGCGTTTCGGCTCTGGCCTGATTGCATGGTGTGTAAGGCTCATGGACAGGGATGAATCGCTACTTACATTCCACACTGTCAGGTGTGTGTGTGTGCCATGTGTGTCCACACTGTCAGGTGTGTGTGTGTGTGTCATGTGTGTCCACACTGTCAGGTGTGTGTGTGTGCCATGTGTGTCCACACTGTCAGGTGTGTGTGTGTGTCATGTGTGTCCACACTGTCAGGTGTGTGTGTGTGCCATGTGTGTCCACACTGTCAGGTGTGTGTGTGTGTCATGTGTGTCCACACTGTCAGGTGTGTGTGTGTGTCATGTGTGTCCACACTGTCAGGTGTGTGTGTGTGCCATGTGTGTCCACACTGTCAGGTGTGTGTGTGTGTGCCATGTGTGTCCACACTGTCAGGTGTGTGTGTGTGTGCCATGTGTGTCCACACTGTCAGGTGTGTGTGTGTGTGCCATGTGTGTCCACACTGTCAGGTGTGTGTGTGTGCCACGTGTGTCCACACTGTCAGGTGTGTGTGTGTGTCATGTGTGTCCACACTGTCAGGTGTGTGTGTGTGCCATGTGTGTCCACACTGTCAGGTGTGTGTGTGTGCCATGTGTGTCCACACTGTCAGGTGTGTGTGTGTGCCATGTGTGTCCACACTGTCAGGTGTGTGTGTGTGCCATGTGTGTCCACACTGTCAGGTGTGTGTGTGTGTGCCATGTGTGTCCACACTGTCAGGTGTGTGTGTGTGCCATGTGTGTCCACACTGTCAAGTGTGTGTGTGTGCCATGTGTGTCCACACTGTCAGGTGTGTGTGTGTGCCATGTGTGTCCACACTGTCAGGTGTGTGTGTGTGCCATGTGTGTCCACACTGTCAGGTGTGTGTGTGTGCCATGTGTGTCCACACTGTCAGGTGTGTGTGTGTGTGCCTGCCACGTGTGTCCACACTGTCAGGTGTGTGTGTGTGCCATGTGTGTCCACACTGTCAAGTGTGTGTGTGTGTGCCACGTGTGTCCACACTGTCAGGTGTGTGTGTGTGCCACGTGTGTGAATATATGTGTGTTTAGTTCTAAATGCAGGAGCTTGGCATGGCTAAGTCAATCCTCCCATCAGCCGTGTTGAGGCATGTGTTAGTGTGTGTGGGTAAGACAGGGAGGAGGTGAATAATTCAGGACTGTGTTCTGTTCTCTAACTAAACTGGTTTTAATGCTCTGACGGGGACCCGTCTGCACTTCATGTTGTGTGTTGTAATCTCAGAATGGCATTCCTCTTAGACACATTTTCCATTTACCTAAACATGGATACTATGTAATTAGGGATCTGCCTGTAAGTCTGTAGGGACCTGTTGTATCTGTAGGGAGCTGTTGTATCTGTAGGGACCTATTGTATCTGTAGGGTGCTGTTGTATCTGTAGGGAGCTGTTGTATCTGTAGGGACCTGTTGTATCTGTAGGGAGCTGTTGTATCTGTAGGGACCTATTGTATCTGTAGGGTGCTGTTGTATCTGTAGGGACCTGTTGTATCTGTAGGGAGCTGTTGTATCTGTAGGGTGCTGTTGTATCTGTAGGGAGCTGTTGTATCTGTAGGGAGCTGTTGTATCTGTTGTATCTGTTGTATCTGTTGTATCTGTAGGGAGCTGTTGTATCTGTTGTATCTGTTGTATCTGTTGTATCTGTAGGTGCTGTTGTATCTGTTGTATCTGTTGTATCTGTTGTATCTGGAGGGACCTGTTGTATCTGTTGTATCTGTTGTATCTGTTGTATCTGTTGTATCTGTAGGGAGCTGTTGTATCTGCTGTATCTGTAGGGTGCTGTTGTATCTGTAGGGAGCTGTTGTATCTGTAGGGAGCTGTTGTATCTGTTGTATCTGTTGTATCTGTTGTATCTGTTGTATCTGTAGGGAGCTGTTGTATCTGCTGTATCTGTAGGGTGCTGTTGTATCTGTAGGGACCTGTTGTATCTGTAGGGAGCTGTTGTATCTGTAGGGAGCTGTTGTATCTGTAGGGAGCTGTTGTATCTGTAGGGTGCTGTTGTATCTGTAGGGAGCTGTTGTATCTGTAGGGAGCTGTTGTATCTGTAGTAGGGAGCTGTTGTATCTGTAGTAGGGAGCTGTTGTATCTGTAGGGAGCTGTTGTATCTGTAGGGAGCTGTTGTATCTGTAGTAGGGAGCTGTTGTATCTGTTGTATCTGTAGGGACCTGTTGTATCTGTAGTAGGGAGCTGTTGTATCTGTAGTAGGGAGCTGTTGTATCTGTTGTATCTGTAGGGACCTGTTGTATCTGTAGGGACCTGTTGTATCTGTAGGGACCTGTTGTATCTGTAGGGACCTGTTGTATCTGTAGGGAGCTGTTGTATCTGTAGGGACCTATTGTATCTGTAGGGTGCTGTTGTATCTGTAGGGAGCTGTTGTATCTGTAGGGACCTGTTGTATCTGTAGGGAGCTGTTGTATCTGTAGGGACCTATTGTATCTGTAGGGTGCTGTTGTATCTGTAGGGACCTGTTGTATCTGTAGGGAGCTGTTGTATCTGTAGGGTGCTGTTGTATCTGTAGGGAGCTGTTGTATCTGTAGGGAGCTGTTGTATCTGTTGTATCTGTTGTATCTGTTGTATCTGTAGGGAGCTGTTGTATCTGTTGTATCTGTTGTATCTGTAGGTGCTGTTGTATCTGTTGTATCTGTTGTATCTGTTGTATCTGGAGGGACCTGTTGTATCTGTTGTATCTGTTGTATCTGTTGTATCTGTAGGGAGCTGTTGTATCTGCTGTATCTGTAGGGTGCTGTTGTATCTGTAGGGAGCTGTTGTATCTGTTGTATCTGTTGTATCTGTTGTATCTGTTGTATCTGTTGTATCTGTAGGGAGCTGTTGTATCTGCTGTATCTGTAGGGTGCTGTTGTATCTGTAGGGACCTGTTGTATCTGTAGGGAGCTGTTGTATCTGTAGGGAGCTGTTGTATCTGTAGGGAGCTGTTGTATCTGTAGGGTGCTGTTGTATCTGTAGGGAGCTGTTGTATCTGTAGGGAGCTGTTGTATCTGTAGTAGGGAGCTGTTGTATCTGTAGTAGGGAGCTGTTGTATCTGTAGGGAGCTGTTGTATCTGTAGGGAGCTGTTGTATCTGTAGTAGGGAGCTGTTGTATCTGTTGTATCTGTAGGGACCTGTTGTATCTGTAGTAGGGAGCTGTTGTATCTGTAGTAGGGAGCTGTTGTATCTGTTGTATCTGTAGGGACCTGTTGTATCTGTAGGGACCTGTTGTATCTGTAGGGACCTGTTGTATCTGTAGGGACCTGTTGTATCTGTAGGGAGCTGTTGTATCTGTAGGGACCTATTGTATCTGTAGGGTGCTGTTGTATCTGTAGGGAGCTGTTGTATCTGTAGGGACCTGTTGTATCTGTAGGGAGCTGTTGTATCTGTAGGGACCTATTGTATCTGTAGGGTGCTGTTGTATCTGTAGGGACCTGTTGTATCTGTAGGGAGCTGTTGTATCTGTAGGGTGCTGTTGTATCTGTAGGGAGCTGTTGTATCTGTAGGGAGCTGTTGTATCTGTTGTATCTGTTGTATCTGTTGTATCTGTAGGGAGCTGTTGTATCTGTTGTATCTGTTGTATCTGTTGTATCTGTTGTATCTGTAGGTGCTGTTGTATCTGTTGTATCTGTTGTATCTGTTGTATCTGGAGGGACCTGTTGTATCTGTTGTATCTGTTGTATCTGTTGTATCTGTTGTATCTGTAGGGAGCTGTTGTATCTGCTGTATCTGTAGGGTGCTGTTGTATCTGTAGGGAGCTGTTGTATCTGTAGGGAGCTGTTGTATCTGTTGTATCTGTTGTATCTGTTGTATCTGTTGTATCTGTTGTATCTGTAGGGAGCTGTTGTATCTGCTGTATCTGTAGGGTGCTGTTGTATCTGTAGGGACCTGTTGTATCTGTAGGGAGCTGTTGTATCTGTAGGGAGCTGTTGTATCTGTAGGGAGCTGTTGTATCTGTAGGGTGCTGTTGTATCTGTAGGGAGCTGTTGTATCTGTAGGGAGCTGTTGTATCTGTAGTAGGGAGCTGTTGTATCTGTAGTAGGGAGCTGTTGTATCTGTAG
Organism: Oncorhynchus mykiss; assembly: GCF_057628025.1. Taxonomy (NCBI): domain Eukaryota; kingdom Metazoa; phylum Chordata; class Actinopteri; order Salmoniformes; family Salmonidae; genus Oncorhynchus; species Oncorhynchus mykiss. The sequence goes on from NC_143034.1 coordinate 57,033,027, forward strand.
GGAGCTGTTGTATCTGTAGGGAGCTGTTGTATCTGTAGTAGGGAGCTGTTGTATCTGTTGTATCTGTAGGGACCTGTTGTATCTGTAGTAGGGAGCTGTTGTATCTGTAGTAGGGAGCTGTTGTATCTGTTGTATCTGTAGGGACCTGTTGTATCTGTAGGGACCTGTTGTATCTGTAGGGACCTGTTGTATCTGTAGGGACCTGTTGTATCTGTAGTAGGGAGCTGTTGTTTCTGTAGTAGGGAGCTGTTGTATCTGTTGTATCTGTAGGATGCTGTTGTATCTGTAGGGACCTGTTGTATCTGTAGGGACCTGTTGTATCTGTAGGGTGCTGTTGTATCTGTAGGGACCTGTTGTATCTGTAGGGTGCTGTTGTATCTGTAGGGAGCTGTTGTATCTGTAGGGACCTGTTGTATCTGTAGTAGGGAGCTGTTGTTTCTCTAGTAGGGAGCTGTTGTATCTGTTGTATCTGTAGGATGCTGTTGTATCTGTAGGGACCTGTTGTATCTGTAGGGAGCTGTTGTATCTGTAGGGACCTGTTGTATCTGTAGGGTGCTGTTGTATCTGTAGGGTGCTGTTGTATCTGTAGGGAGCTGTTGTATCTGTAGGGAGCTGTTGTATCTGTAGGGAGCTGTTGTATCTGTAGGGAGCTGTTGTATCTGTAGGGAGCTGTTGTATCTGTAGTAGGGAGCTGTTGTATCTGTAGTAGGGAGCTGTTGTATCTGTTGTAGGGAGCTGTTGTATCTGTAGGGAGCTGTTGTATCTGTAGTAGGGAGCTGTTGTATCTGTAGTAGGGAGCTGTTGTATCTGTTGTATCTGTAGGGACCTGTTGTATCTGTAGGGTGCTGTTGTATCTGTAGGGACCTGTTGTATCTGTAGGGACCTGTTGTATCTGTAGAGTGCTGTTGTATCTGTAGGGACCTGTTGTATCTGTAGGGAGCTGTAGGGTGCTGTTGTATCTGTAGGGACCTGTTGTATCTGTAGGGACCTGTTGTATCTGTAGGGTGCTGTTGTATCTGTAGGGACCTGTTGTATCTGTAGGGAGCTGTAGGGTGCTGTTGTATCTGTAGGGACCTCTTGTATCTGTAGGGTGCTGTTGTATCTGTAGGGACCTGTTGTATCTGTAGGGAGCTGTTGTATCTGTAGGGACCTGTTGTATCTGTAGGGAGCTGTTGTATCTGTAGGGACCTGTTGTAACTGTAAGTAGTTGTTGTATCTGTAGGGAGCTGTTGTATCTGTAGGGACCTGTTGTATCTGTAGGGAGCTGTTGTATCTGTAGGGACCTGTTGTATCTGTAGGGTGCTGTTGTATCTGTAGGGACCTGTTGTATCTGTAGGGAGCTGTTGTATCTGTAGGGAGCTGTTGTATCTGTAGGGAGCTGTTGTATCTGTAGGGAGCTGTTGTATCTGTAGTAGGGAGCTGTTGTATCTGTAGTAGGGAGCTGTTGTATCTGTAGGGAGCTGTTGTATCTGTAGTAGGGAGCTGTTGTATCTGTAGTAGGGAGCTGTTGTATCTGTTGTATCTGTAGGGACCTGTTGTATCTGTAGGGACCTGTTGTATCTGTAGGGACCTGTTGTATCTGTAGGGTGCTGTTGTATCTGTAGGGACCTGTTGTATCTGTAGGGAGCTGTAGGGTGCTGTTGTATCTGTAGGTACCTGTTGTATCTGTAGGGAGCTGTAGGGTGCTGTTGTATCTGTAGGGACCTGTTGTATCTGTAGGGAGCTGTTGTATCTGTAGGGACCTGTTGTATCTGTAGGGAGCTGTTGTATCTGTAGGGACCTGTTGTATCTGTAAGTAGTTGTTGTATCTGTAGGGAGCTTTAGGGACCTGTTGTATCTGTAGGGACCTGTTGTATCTGTAGGGAGCTGTTGTATCTGTAGGGAGCTGTTGTATCTGTATGGAGCTGTTGTATCTGTAGGGAGCTGTTGTATCTGTAGGAAGCTGTAGGGTGCTGTTGTATCTGTAGGGAGCTGTTGTATCTGTAGGGAGCTGTTGTATCTGTAGGAAGCTGTAGGGTGCTGTTGTATCTGTAGGGAGCTGTTGTATCTGTAGGGAGCTGTTGTATCTGTAGGGAGCTGTTGTATCTGTAGGGACCTGTTGTATCTGTAGGGAGCTGTTGTGTCTGTAGGGAACTGCTGTTGGTCATGTGTTTGAGGCTGGGAGGCACTATCATTGTACAGTATCTCCTGAGTCAAGTGCACATCTGTTTGTGAAATGACAGTCACCATGTTCTCAGACTGGCTCCGGTGATTAAGGTAGTGACTAAAGCATAAGTATCAGTCTGTCTACTCCTGACAACAACAAATACCTGACCAGCATTTAGGATTAACACTACAGTATCGAACACATGTACAGTCCATACTGGTACACAGTACCATTTCTACATTGTACTAGATGTAGAAAACATACTGTTGATGTCACAGGAGGCTGCTGAGGGGAGGGCGTCTCATAATAATGTCTGGAATGGAGTGAATGGAATGTTATCAACCACATGGAAACATGTGTTTGATGTGTTCGATACCATTCCATTTATTCTGTTCCAGCCGTTACTATGAGCCCGTCCTCCTCAATTAAGGTGCAACCGGTTGCACCTTAATTGTAGTTGATTTTTCACAGACTATGGCTGGTGTACTGTATATCTTTCTGTTTATATAATGAGATACTGAATGAACTGTTGAACCCAGTAATATGATTTAGTTAGACACATCATACACAGTATGGCCATCCCATGGGGTCAAAGGTTTAACGTTAATCTCTGATTAAATCCCTCTGTAGGAGTTTTCTCTTAAGTCTCTACCCGACAGAACATATTATCCCATGTGTTCATTTATGTTCCTCCAGTTCCAGTAGTTGTTTTTTTGTTGGGGGGGGGGGGGGGGGTGTATTGGAGTAAGAGGTCAAATGCCTGTTCACAGTTCACTCTGTCCCCCAGGCTCAGATTCCCCAGATAGTCCCACTTCCCCTTTCCCATCCTACCCTAGGGAAAGGGGACTTCACTGTCCAGAATGGTCAGTGTTGTTGGAGAAGACAGGAGGCTAGTTCACACTGCTGGCTGGAGCAGAGTGTTCTCTCCCTCATGTTACTGTTATGTGTCCTTGGATAGTTTTCTATGCAAATAGCTGGGCACAGACAAAGAATGTTCTGGATTTACTGAAGTGGTCGTTTTTCTTTTTTTTATTACGTAAGAGTAAAAAGAATGAGGCTTTTGAAGGCTCAAGTAAATGAGAAAATAATCTTGTTTCATATGGTGCCGCTGTCTCTAGTTTCATTTAGCGCTGGCTAATCTAGATTTAAAGGGACTCTCTGATGTGTTTTTTAGAGCTATTTGGTTAGCCAGGATGAAACCCAATATAAGGTAGCTTTGGTAGGTAACAGTCAGGGATGTGGGAATCTTGTCAAGACAGAGATTTGGGACTTTTAACATCCCTGGGCTTGTGAGACTGGATGCCAGGGGCCATCAGGGATAATACAGCCTCCAAAGTCTTTTCATACACTCCCCAGCCAAGCCCAGTCACCAGAGTGGAACTCATTCTTAATGTGAGTAAGGTTTAATAGCCCCTGTATAGAGAGCACTTCCTCTCTCCTGCTGTGTCCCACAACAAGCCTTACATCTCACAACACTGCCTGCCAGAGACCTGCCATGACTTGTGGGTTCTCTGCTTGATACAATGCACACGTCCGAGCCGTCTCAGTCATGATAGAGTAAAGGGAAACGACATCTTGTTTTTTATTTGCAACAAGCTTACAGTAATACAGGACATGATCACATTTGGTAATCCATCTGGCACCTTCTACATTGTTACTTCAGTAGTTGATAGTGTCCTGTTGTTACACCCAGAAACTGCAGTCGTGTGGAGCTCTACGGCCAGGTCAACTCACCGTCCCTCCTCCTCAGAGAAGAGCTAAGTCACTGGACCGCAGGACCTCGGAGTCTGTCATGACTGTGAGTGCTTATTACTTCTGGAATTTCTGTGCACTGAAAGCTGTAAAACATGTCAGAAAACTGTCACAGTTCAAACAAGGATGCTCTCATAATTTAAACAAGTATAAATGAAAGCCCCAAGTGGATTGACGGCAGTTTACTTTTATGTTGAAGTGTCTGAAAACATCTGTATGGCCGTGCCTCTTTGAACTCCTGACTAACTTACTGTCTTATCTTTATCTTCCTTACAGCCTGATTTGCTGAACTTCAAGAAAGGGTGGATGATGAAACTGGATAAGGAGGATCAGGTATAGGAATGGACAGATCCAGAATGTCTTTTACTTTCGTCACTGAACACCTTCCCACGTTTCTACCCCAAAGGCACATGGATCCTGAATGTGTGCGTGTACATTTAGTGATGTTTAAGGTGCTGTGGATCCTTGCTATGAAGGTGAAGCCTGACAGTTCAAATGTATTATGTAGGTTTCTGCATCTACTATCCCTTATAATGTCTGTCTGCTCCCCTCTAGTGGAGGAAATACTGGTTTGTGCTATCAGCTGACAGTCTGAGGTACTACAAGGATTCCTTCGCAGAGGAGGCAAGTTCATGTGCATTTTCATTTTTACTGAATGAAGTACATACAGATATGTGATTTTGTGAGGACAGGGAAACATGGTTTTGTTATTTTTTCATCCCAAGTCTTGAATTGATGTTTGTCATCTTCTCTTGTTAGAACTCAGATCTGGAGGGGGAGATTGACTTGACCAAGTGTCATAATGTCTCAGAGCACCAGGTCCAGAGGAACTACGGCTTTCAGATCCATGTAAGACTAAATCTATACCTACGGAAATTGAAATCAACAGATTAATGTTGATCCATTCTATACATACAGTAAGTCTCCTATACTCAATCAAAGTAATATTCCTAATGTCTTCCCTCAGACCCAGAAGTGTGTCTTTACTCTGTCAGCCATGACTGCAGGGATACGGAGAAACTGGATCCAGGCCCTCATGAAGAATGTCCATCCATCTAACGCTCCTGATGTAGCCAGGTAAATGGCGTCTGTAATACCAGCCTCACTACTACATATTACTGCATTAGTAGACTACCACCATTCTATAGTAGTGATGGGAAGGTCTCTGCCTTTGTTTAGGCAGAATGCCTCATTTCCTCCATCAGTAAGTATTTGTGTTATTCTGTTGTGATTGTAAAGCAGCTTGCCAGTCCATCACGTCCCTTGTAGCCCATCAGAGTCACTGCCCCTCCCTAAGCCAGACGTGACCCAGGACTCCTCCCCCTCCTCTGAGGTCCCTACAGAGACAGTCCAGGGGCCCAAACAGAGCCGCATCCGTGAGAGGAGACGCGAAGGGCGCTCCAAGACCTTTGACTGGGCTGAGTTCAGCCCTATGGCCCTGCTAGCCTCTGAGCAGGAGGTGCAGCAGGAGACAAAGGAGCCTCTTTGGATGGAGGTAGGGGACCTGGAGAGGAAGAGGAGGCGAGAGGAGAGGAGGAGGAGGTATGACAGCATGCTCGGCTTCCTTGTGGGCTGGGAGATGGACTGTGACAGAGGAGGTATCAGTCCCAGGTCACCCAGGACTCACCAGAGGGTGCAGAGGGAGATTGAACAGTGCTGGCAGCAGGTGGAAAGGACTGCCTTTAGACAGGAGAAGACTGTTCCATTGTACACTGAGTCCCAGGGCAAGGATAAAGAGGATATGGGGATTCTGCTGGAGACCTACCACAGGAGGGTGAGTCTGTGTATCTCAAAATGATTCCTAACAGGAACAATGTTAACGTTATGAGGTGCTTTCTCTGCTGCTGGTTGGCTTAACGGTGGACTTACTTTATCTCTGTGTCTTGTGATTAAAGGTAGAAGAGTTGAAGGGCCAGTTGGCAGAGTCAGACCAACGCAGGCTTGAGCTGGAGGCTCAGTTGAGCACTGCATTAGGACTCCAGCATCATGCCTCCCTGCCGGTAAGGAAAAATAATATTTGCCCATACATAGTATGGATATGCTCTGTATTTCCATCTATAATACTTCCACTTTGCAACAATGATGCCTACCTAATTATAGACAATTGTCTTGCCTCCTCATGTAAGCTTGAGGCCCCAATGTGCCCAGAAGCTGATCTTCCCTCTTTGAAAAGCCTGACGGACATGTACAGAGAGACCAGAGAGCTCCTCCAGCAACAGGAGCTGAAGAAACAGAACATACAGGAGCAGCTCCAGGAGCAACTTGGCCTGGTCCTGTCATCGGCCCCTCTGGAGAAACACAGCTCCCCTGGAACTCACCCATCACCACCACCCAGCATCTGGCTACATGACACCGAGGGAAACCTCCAGGGGCTGGAGGATCTGTTCCCTGACTGCCCTATATCAGTAAACACACCTGTCATGTCACCAACCTCAGACACAGAACTCTCATCTTACTCTGTGCCTCAGAATGGAAGTGAGAACAGAGGGCCTAACTTGGGCAGTGAAACTAGCTCTCAGACACAGTTTGAAAATGGAAGCCATCGACAGACATCGATTCCAGAATCGCACACAAAAAGTTGTGCATGGAGCCCAGATTCACTGAGCATGGGGGAAACTCAGGAAAGAGCCAACAGTGTGAGAATAGACAACCTACTATGCTGTGAGACACCCAGACCCACAGAGGAGTACGTAGACCCAGACCAGGCCATCGTGATGAGGAGACTATCCCAGGAGGTAGAACTGCTCAGCAGCCAGAACGAGGCCCTCAACCAGCGCAACCAGGAGATGCTCAACCAGCTGACAGAGGCAGACAGATGGATAGAGAGACTGAAAGCAGAGCTTATCACTCAGTACAGTGGGCCTCAGTTCCTCCCTGAGGCAGAGCAGCACAGCCAGACCAAAGTGAAAGGCCTGGAGAAGGAGCTGCACAGGAGAGATGAGCAGCTCCAGGAGGCCCAGTCCCTACTAGCCTCAATGGACCAGCGTCTGAAGGAGACAGAGGTACAGCTCAGGGAGGACACTTTCAAAGACCTGGGCTTCCCAGCAGAAGAGGATGATGATGATGATGATGATGAAGAGGAGGAAGCTGGGGAAGAGAATATGAAAACACACCACCTTGGAGAGAAGGAGCGGGAACACCTTCAACAGTGTCTGCAGGCCATGGAGGCCAAGCAATTAGAACTAGAGAGACAGCTCCAGCACACAGAACAGACCTGCAGGGAGTTGCAGGCCCACAACACACAACTCAGAGAGGCTGAGCAGTTGTACAGCCAGAGAGCCATGGAGGCAGAGGCTGACATCGTAAGGTTTAATGAGGAAGTAGAGAAGGAAAGGACGGTGGAGAAAGAAAGTAGATTAAGGTGTAGCAGTGAAGGCAAATGGCAGGAGGAGGTAATATTGGATTCAGGTGAAGAAAGGGTTCAGCAAGTGATGGAAGGGATAAGATTGATGTCCAGAACCTTAGGGAGAGTAGTGCAGGTGATTGACAGGTCAGGTATGGATGTGGTAAAGATGCCATTAGATAGAAAGTGTGTGGAGGTGAACAAGACAGTGGTCAGGCAGCTTCAGTTAGAGGAGGAGTTTTGGGGAAGGCTGTTGAACAGTTTGAAGGTCAACCCATCCCAGTCCAATGAGGATAAACTCACAGATGTGATTCTAAGTCAGATTTTAGAACACATGGTAGTGGAAAAGCAAACACTCCTCCTAGCTCATAGTCTTTTTTCTCATAATAAGAAAGATTTAAACATAAACACTGGAGGCCTGGACAGGATGAATGGATGCAGCTCTTTGAGAGTCCTGGACACCATTGGAAACATAGCAGGTGAAACAGGTTCAGAAATGAAAGAAGAAGATGATGATGAGAGGATATGGAATGTGTACAACCAGCATAATGACACCGATGACTTCCGACATTTCACAGAGATCACACAGGAGAGAATTTACCTGCTCAACCAAATCGCCTCCTCAGTCGGAGCCTCGGCCAATGACGAGCTCCAGTCCCTGGCACAAAGACTTTGTCATTTCCACAATGTAAATGATCCCCGGTTAGCTTCCATACACTGCACCGCCATGGAAGCCTTCTCATCCTATCGTCTCAGTAGGCTTAACACTCTACTCAATAGCACATTTCAAGAGACTCAACAGGGACTGCTCATTGCTTCTTCTCCTTTGATGTGCAGCAGATGTGGTGGGCAGCTTGGGGCCAGACGGTCAGACCTGGAGAGACAGGGGAGTTCCTCAGTGGGATTAGGGTTGACCCCCCTGAGGCAGGGAGAACACATAGACTCACAGCAAACAGCCACACAGCTACTAGACACTACAAGTGAGCAGAAGACAGAGACGCCTGCAATGAATGCTGCAGGTAAAATGGATGTGGAAAGCCCAAACCACGGAGTGACTGCAGTAGAGGAAGTGTGCTGGGTTAGAAGGTGTGCAGAAGTGGTGGAGGGTGACTTCCTGCCCAACAGCATTGAGAGTCCAATGATAAAGGTAGAGAGTAGGGTAGATGAGGTAGAGAGTAGGGTAGATGAGGTAGAGAGTAGGGTAGATGAGGTAGAGAAAGGAATCCAGGAAGTTGATACTGATAAGGATGTAGAGAGGAGCACTACTGAACCCCACGAAGAAGCAAACACTCTGGGGGAGGAGGAGCTGGAGATTGTGTTATCACTGAGAGGTCATGTGAAGGATCTGGAGGAGCAGCTGCCTGTCATGGCCAACATGAAAGCAGAGCATGATGGGAGAATGGCATCTCTCCAGCTGAAACATAAGGAGGACATAGAAAAGCTAAAGGTAGGACAACTCCCATAATAACAATTGTCGATAATCATCAATGGGATTTTTGGTAGTTCCTGAATTCACTAGAATTAAGATGTAATGAACCAACCCCAGGGAGTAGTGATCATTATAACAAGGGATCTGTGGATCACCTAACAGTCCACTGCGACTGTGTTTGCCCCTGCAGGCCACATATGAGCATGGCTTTGTCACCATGGAGGAGTCCCAGCAGAGGATCATGGGGGAACTGCAGCACAGACACCAGCAGGACCTGCAGCGCCTGCAGTTAGACACAGACAGACTGCTGGAGGAGGAGACGGCTGCTACTATCACAGGTGAGGGGGAACAGTGTGTGAGTGTATTGTGTGTGTATGTTTAAAGGTTAAACGTTTTTAGGATATTTACAGTATGTGTGAAGGCAGAGTTTCTCAGAATATTGATAATCTCACATTCCCATGCCACTAATGGCATTAGCAATTGAAGCAATGAAGAACGCTCACCGTGCCGAACTCAAAAGAGAGATACAGAACGCTCACCGTGCCGAAGTCAAGAGAGAGATACAGAGGGAATGCCATGAAAACAACCCTGCAGGAGATGTGAATCTTGGAGAAATATGCAGGCAACACAGGTAAATGTACTACCTGTTGATCTATGTGGTTGTAAATCGTCAAGGAAAGCACATGGCCAGATAGTACACTGGATTGGTTTTGGACTGATAATCTGCATACTCCCTGTCCTTGACTCTGTATATGTCTGTATAACACACAGTGCACCTTGTGTCTAGTCTTGGCCGTGGTTTTCAGCTCTCAGGATCATGTTTTTGTGTGTGTGTGTGTGTGTGTGTGTAGTGAGGAGCTGGTCTCCTGTCACAGGGAGCTGGAGGTGTTGTCCCAGCAGTACTCTCTGAAGTGTCTGGAGAGCTCCCACCTGGGCCAGGCCCTGGAGGCAGAGAGACAGGCTCTGTGTCAGTGTCAGCAGGAGAACCAGGACCTCAGAACTCGCAACCAGGTCAGTCACATTATGACCATGTATCATCACAAGTGTTTCTGCTCCAAGCCAACTAAATCTGCTGCCGGGTCCTCTGTCTTAACACACATAGTAGAATGCATAACGCTTACTTTTATAAACTTCATATCTGTCACGAACGTCGTCTTGAAAATGACCGGACCAAGGTGCAGCATGGGGAGAGTACATTTTTCTTTATTATAAATGTCGCCAACAAAACAAGAAACAACAACTTGAACCTTACTAGGGCTATACAGGCCACTAACAGAGTCAACTACCCACCAAATACAAAAGGAAAAAAGGCTGCCTAAGTATGATTCCCAATCAGAGACAACGATAGACAGCTGTCCCTGATTGAGAACCATACCCGGCCAAAACATAGAAACACAGAACATAGAGTATCCCACCCGAGTCACACCCGAGTCACACCCTGACCAACAGACCAATAGAGAATAAAAAGATCTCTATGGTCAGGGCGTGACAGTACCACCCCCCCCCCCCCCAAAGGTGCGGACTCCGGCCGCAAACCTGACACTATAGGGGAGGGTCCGGGTGGGCATCTACCTCGGTGGCGGCTCCGGTGCGGGACGCAGACCCTGCTCCACCTCTGGCTCCCCCCCACTTTGGTGGCGTCTCTGGTGCAGGGACCCTCGTCGCCGACCCCGGACTAGGGACCCTCTCAGCAGGCCCCGGACTGAGGATCCTCGCCGCAGGCCCCGGACTGGGGACCCTCGTTGCAGGCCCCGGACTGGGGACCCTCGCCGCAGGCCCCGGACTGGGGACCGTCACTGGAGGCTCCGGACTGGGGACCGTCACTAGAGGCTCAATGTGGATCAACGCTGGAGGCTTCGTGCCATGGATCCTCACTGCAGGCTCCGGGCCATGGATCATCACTGGAGGCTTCGTGCCATGGATCATCACTGGAGGCTTCGTGCCATGGATCATCACTGGAGGCTTCAGGCCATGGATCATCACTGGAGGCTTCGGGCCATGGATCATCACTGGAGGCTTCAAACGTGGAGCCGGAACCGGTCTCACCGGACTGAGGAGACGTATGGGAAGCCTGGTGCGTAGAGCTGCCACAGGGCTTACCAGGCTGGGGAGACATACTGGAGGCCTGGTACGTGGAACCGGAACAGGTCTCACCAGACTGGGGAGATGCACTGGAAGCCTGGTGCATGGAGCAGGCACCGGATACACTGGGCCGTGGAGGTACACTGGAGGTCTCAAGCATAGAGCTGGCACAACCCGTCCTGGCTGGATGGTTACTTTCGCCTGGCAAATGAGGGGCACTGGCACAGGATGCACTGAGCTGTGCAGACGCACCGGAGACACAGTGCGCAGAGCCGGCGCAGGATATCCTGGGCCGAAGAGATGCACTTTAGGCCAGGCGCGCTGAGCCGGCACCATCCGTCCTGGCTGGATGCCCACTCTAGCCTGTCCAATGCGGGGAGCTGGAATGTAGCGCACTGGGCTGTGCACACGCACTGGAGACACAGTGTGCTTTACCGCATAACACGTTGCCTGACCAGTACCACGCTCCTTGCCGTGAGCATGGGGAGTTAGCTCCGCCAACCTCCCCGTGTGCCCCCCCCCCCAAATAAAAATTGGGAGTGGCTTCCCGGTCTTCCTTGCCAACCTTGACCCTATGTAACGCTGGTCCCCTTGACTAGCTGCTTCCGCCCTCCTCGCTGCTTCCACCTGCTCCCACGGCAGGCGATCTCTTCCAGCCAGGATCTCCTCCCACGTCCAGGATCCCTTTCCTTCCAGAATGTCTTCCCATGTCCACTCTGTCTGCTCCTCCCGGCCACGCCGCTTGGTTCGTTTGTGGTGGGTAGTTCTGTCACGAACGTCTTCTTGAAAATGACCGGACCAAGGTGCAGTCTAGTGAGTGTATTTTTTTCTTTATTATAAATGTCGCCAACAAAACAAGAAACAACAAAAACAAACGTGTCGCTTACTAGGGCTATACAGGCCACAAACAAAGATAACTACCCACAAAATACAAAAGGAAAAAAGGCTGCCTAAGTATGATTCCCAATCAGAGACAACGATAGACAGCTGTCCCTGATTGAGAACCATACCCGACCAAAACATAGAAACACAGAACATAGAGTTTCCCACCCGAGTCACACCCTGACCTACCAAACAGAGAATAAAACTCTACGGTCAGGGCGTGACAATATCAGACTGTTACAACACTCTGCAACAAAACCTTGAGGGTCCCTTACATTTCCCTTAGTATTTCCCAATTCTGTCTTTGTCATCAAATACAAAATAACAGTGTTAGTAATGATGACTGTGGTTGTCTTTCCAGGAGCTGAGTGGCCATCTTGCTGCAGAGATCACCAGACTTTGCTCTCTGGCCAAGCAGGACACCTTCCCTCTTAGTCAGGAGAGAGATGTGTATGAGCTGGAGGTAAGTCTTCAGTAGTACTTCACTGCACAATAGCTATGTTGCTTAAGTATAACAAAAAATTGTTATACTAGATAAAATATAATCTTTATCTAGTCCAGTCAAGTAAAGTTTGATGTAAAGGTAAACTGTATCTGCCTTTGACTGGTAACACCACTAGATGTCACCCTTAGCAACATGACCAACTTACAGCCTCTAAAATATATGACATACTCATGTGCTGTACATTCTGTGATGATCTATGGCACCTTGGTCCTCTTGTGTTGTACCTGTGTCTGAGGCATCAACTGTGATTCTGTCTGGCTGTTAGATCTCCCTGCGTGTGAAGGAGTCAGAGGTACAGTGCCTCAAGCAGAAGATCACCTCGCTCAAGGATGAACTCCAGACAGCCCACAGGGTGAGATCACAGCACAGCACACAGAATAGCAATAGCCTTTGTCTGTATAAATGTATGAAGAGTAGACATAAGATGGACAACACTATTGTCCTGCTATTACCATGTATTACTGTACAAATATTAGCATGGGTCATACTCTATTTAACCTGGTAATAGTGCCTGTTTATAGCCTAATCCCTGTTCCCCCCAGGATAAGAGGTATGCAACAGAGACGTACAAGGACATCTACACAGAGCTAAGCATCATGAGAGCCAAGGCAGAGAGAGACCTGGGACATCTCAGGGAGAACCTGAGGTTGGCCCACAAAGCACTAGGAGAGCTCTCACCTGCAGTGGACACAGATAATAATGGTATACATGACATTAAGCTGGTGGCCCTTCCTTCAGGGATTCAGAGATGAACCACTGATGTGAAAACGACAAGGTGTTCAGTGCTGCCACTCTGAGGCCAAAACCTGCATGACAGCCAAGTCTCGCTGGATGTTTCCCCAACCACCTCTGGTTTTGGCAGCATCACTAGTCTGTATCGTACAGATGTCATTCATTGCGTAATACAGACAATTTGTGAATAACCTCATTATGTTACGTGTCTTAATAATATTGGATGTATCTGAATCCTCTGACTGTTATCTGTGCATTTTGCTGTAGCATGTCAGTTAGTCCTTTAGATTTTGAATAACCCTTGACGTTCTGTCCATTTCTTACACAAATGAAAGAAAGAGACTCTTCTTAGAAGTCATCTTGTACAGTGGTGCAGCATAACCCTATAGAGATCTCCTTTGGGTACACATTTAAAAAAAAAAAAATGTTTACATTTATATCACCTTTATTTAACCAAGTAGGCAAGTTGAGGCCAAGATAAAGCAAAGCAGTTCGACACATATAACAACACAGAGTTACACATGGAGTAAAACAAACATACAGTCAATAATACAGTAGAAAAATAAGTCTATATACAATGTGAGCAAATGAGGTGAGATAAGGGAGGTAAAGGCAATAAATAGGCCATGGTGGTGAAGTAAATACAATATAGCAATTAAAACTACCTGTGTCTGTTCGATGCTAATGCAGAACGCCACAGGATGTTTTTGTGTTGGTTAAGGGCAGTCAGGTCTGGAAAGAACCAAGGGCTGTATCTGTTCCTAGTTCTAAATTTCTTGAATGGAGCATGCTTATTTAAGATGGTGAGGAAGGCATTTTTAAAGAATAACCAGGTATCCTCTACTGACCGGATGAGGTCAATATCCTTCCAGGATACCCGGGCCAGGTCAATTAGAAAGGCCTGCTCGCTGAAGTGTTTCAGGGAGCGTTTGATAGTGATGAGTGGAGGTCGTTTGACCGCTGACCCATTACGGATGCAGGCAATGAGGCAGTGATCGCTGAGATCTTGGTTGAAAACAGCAGAGGTGAATTTAGAGGGCAAGTTGGTTAGGTGCCCGTGTTTACGGCTTTGGGTTTGTACCTGGTAGGTTCATGGATAATTTGTGTGAGATTGAGGGCATCAAGCTTAGATTGTAGGATGTAAGCATGTCACAGTTTAGGTCACCTAGCAGCACGAGCTCTGAAGTTAGATGGGGGGCAATCCGTTCACATATGGTATCCAGAGCACAGCTGGGGGCAGAGGGTGGTCTATAGCAGGCGGCAACGGTGACAGACTTGTTTTTAGAGAGGTTGATTTTTAAAAGTAGAAGTTCAAATGGTTTGGGTACAGACCTGGATAGTAGGACAGAACTCTGCAGCCTATCTCTGCAGTAGATTGCAACACCGCCCCCTTTGGCCGTTCTATCTTGTCTTTGTCACATGTATAATAAATATCTGAAACATCTGTTTTGCCCTTTCATGGGCCTTTACAGTGTCTCTTAGGGGTCTGGTTGTCCGTTATTATTTTATTTCTTTGACCTCTCAATACTGGAGCCAACTAGTTGGTTTTATTCCTTATACTGGAGGCAAGTAATGGTTTTAATCATTATACTGGAGGCAACTCATGGTTTTATGGTTTTATTCCTTATATTGGAGGCAACTAATGGTTTTAATCCTTATATTGGAGGCAACTAATGGTTTTCATCCTTCTTTCATCCATCATATACTCCCTAGTTCTGTTAGACTGAATAATAGAACGGACTGTCCTGGTAATGTAGCCAACATTTTGGGCATGGCTGCACCTTGTGAATAATCTTCTACAAATTCAGTGGATGGTGTAATGTTCTTGTATTTTCTGCATGTCTGCGAAATGTAGGAATGTCAACGAAAAAAATAGTATGCCATGCCAGTATTAGAAAAGCTGTTGGTGATTCTGTATGTGGCCTGACAGTAATCACTTTTGAAAGACAAGCTTTACCATTATGATTTAACAGTCTTGATGCTGGATCTGATTTCTGATATTTCTTTCTTTCTCCGTAGAGTGTCAAGGAAGATAACTGCAGCTGAACAAAGAGACACAACGCACAACATGGATTGTTCATCGGTCTATCCATGTTTACACCATTTAGCACTTCGAGATCCAAAGTTATATTGTCAAACATTTTATGTCCTATCTACCGTTACTGTACTACAGAATTTTAAAAGCGCATTATTTGAGGATTCTGTATTTTTACATCATTGTATCTAAATGCACACTACTATTTAGTCTGTCTACGTTTGTCGATAGGCTAGACATTTTGTAGACGTTTTCCTGACGACTAACATTTATCTCAAGGCGTTTGTAAAATGTGTAGAATTATTACACTGCTATGTCCAATCCAGTTATTGAACGGGGATATTTCTAAAGACAACTCAGATTAAGTTTTATTTTCTTACCTGTGAAATACATGAAAAAGTATGAATGTACCGTCTGAGTCTATAATGGAAAAGTATTATTTGTTTGTGAGTGGATGGTTTTATTTGGAGGCGTTTATCTTGATCCTGCTAGTACACATTTTGATGTTCTTTATTCATTTTTATTTATTTTATTTATCCGTTATTTTACCAGGTAAGTTGACTGAGAACACGTTCTCATTTGCAGCAACGACCTGGGGAATAGTTACAGGGGAGAGGAGGGGGATGAATGAGCCAATTGTAAACTGGGGATTATTAGGTGACCGTGATGGTTTGAGGGCCAGATTGGGAATTTAGCCAGGACACCGGGGTTAACACCCCTACTCTTACGATAAGTGCCATGGGATCTTTAATGACCTCAGAGAGTCAGGACACCCGTTTAACGTCCCATCCGAAAGACGGCACCCTACACAGGGCAGTGTCCCCAATCCCTGTCCTGGGGTATTGGGATATTTTTTTTAGACCAGAGGAAAGAGTGCCTCCTACTGGCCCTCCAACACCACTTCCAGCAGCATCTGGTCTCCCATCCAGGACCAACCCTGCTTAGCTTCAGAAGCAAGCCATGTCAAGTAATCTAATGATAAATTAAATTGATTTATTTTAAATAATTGTGTGACCTTTTATCAGTCTGCTACTGAATAATCATCACATAATCAAATCGTCAGAGGACAGGGAAATATACAAAATATTCTATGAATGTATTATATTTTATTTTACAACGAAAAAATTAACATATTTATCATGAATGGAAAGTCATACATTTATCATTATTAATAAAATATTTGTTCAGGTCCACATCAAATGAAACTGACAAAACTCTCATCTCCCATAATGCATTGCCCGTTTACCACAAGCTGCCAACTGAGTTCTTTACCAATGCAAGTAAACTACGAGATGCTCTTTTTGGAAAGGGAGCACCCCTTCAGCTTACTTTATTAATTTCTATAAGGTAGGTAAAATAGTTTATTTACAACTATTTTCCAATATAATGGGTCCTCGGCAACATGTTTGTTATAACGCATGTTATTATGGATGAATAGCGAGCTAACTCCAGCTAGCTAGCTAAAGTCGGGTTGTCAACACAGTCGCTGGCTAACGTTAGCTGTGGTTATATTGCGGCTTTGTTTACACACTGTTTACAAAGGCCTGGATGCAAGTAGCTAGCTAGCCACTAACCAGCTATCGTAATCAGTGCACTCACCTGCAGCAAGGAACGACGAAGGGTAGGTAACCGGTACTACGTTGAACGGGCAGCTCCCATTTTTCTCTAGTAACGACGTTAGAAAGAAATAATATTTCAGAAATTGATTCTATCTCGAAATGGTATCACGCAATGCGACCTTACATTTTGTAGACTGAATTTGCTGTCACGAGTTGCAAATTAATAATAATCATCAATAATAATATTAATGCTTGGTTTAACGATAAATTGTTGTTATAGTGATGCATTAATAGTACAGATGTAGGATCTTAACTTGATCACCCTTTGTTGCTGAGAAATTTCCTGCACGGCAGGAAACACAAACTTAATAGTGTATTCAAGGTTGTAAAAGGCTTCTAACGTTTGTAATTTAGCTTTAAAATGTCTTGACATGATTTGCCCTAATCAAAAACGTACCAATCCCTACAAAACATGTTCATTGATTATAATCCACATAGCTAATAATTCACATTTCCTGTTGCTTCATGATAATGTTCCTGCTGTAGCAAACTGCCTCAAAGTAAAATCCTACGTCTGTAGCTATTGTGTAGAAAAGCTGCTTTTGAAATCCTACCTATATAGGCTAGGTTTGAAGTTTGCCTACTGAAGAACCTATGGGCTTAACCGTCTTTGTGACTGTATTTGTCTTAAGGTTATGGAGCTGTCGTCTCAAGACCCTCATCCTATGGCTTTGGATCTCTCAAAGAGATGTGGGAAGAGTCATCTGAATCCCAGGACCACAGAGGTTCTGGACCTAATGAAGAAGCCCAGCTGGCACAGCATCACTGACGACCATGTGTCCATGCCCTGCATGCAGCTCCTCTCTGAGAAAACACTAACAGACACAGGTGTCAGACTTTCCTACGGGACTAGGACTTGTGTTCGCTCCCCCCTTTTACATAATGGTATGGACAGAAGCTTACGGGACTCGGGGTTGTACGAGCCACACCCTACAGAGAGCCTAAATGCAGAGAGTCCCATTTCTGAAAGTATTGAGGGAGATGAGAGTCAGAGTGACTCTGATGTCATTTTGCTTGTTTCCAGTTCTAAGGAAGCACCCTCACCTCAGGACTATTTAGACAGGGGATCTGTTAGTCCCTTAGTGGATTCTCCGTCCCCTGGCGCTGTCTCTTTGGGTGAAGCTAAAGGTTGTTTTCTACTGCCCCAGACACTGAGTTGCCCCAGTCCTGACAATACATATTCAGAGGATTCATCTGAAAGCACAGAGGAGATGTCAGTGAATGCAAAACCTGTTCTTAACCTGTCGGAATTAGCCGCTGTGTATGGGAAATATGTCAGGTCTCCTGTGGATATCTCAAGTGATGATAGTGATGTCATTGAAGTTCCCATCACCAATGAAAAGAAAAAGATTCACACTTTACCTGTTTGTCTTCAAAATGAGAAAAGTCTGACAGGTGAAGCTAGTAACATTGTAAAAAAAATCCTTTCTACACATTCTAGAACAATACAGCCTGGGGTCAGCTCTCAGAAACTCATCAACAATGTCACTCGCCATCATTCAAAATTACATACCAAAAACTCAAGTAGAGTATTACCCAAGGAACATTCTGGCAACACAATGGACTCAAAAGAGAAGCCATCTAGTTCAGAGGATGAGTCTTGGTTACAGCCAACTGTCTACCTGTACAGGTGTGTCATAGAATCTGATGACTCTGATGTGGACCGTCGGACAGTTCGACAGGACCCCTCTGAGAGCCTACGTTCCTCTAGAAGGCCACAGAGAGGATCATCACCTGCTACAGAGTCAAGGACCAAGGCCACACATGTGGAAGACACCCAACTGGAGTGGACAAAGCCCTCCTCACCCTGGAGCAAAAGGTCAGGAACCAAGCAGAAAACCCACCAGAGAAGCCCAGCAAAGCAAGCCTCAAGTAGTAGAAAAGCAGCAGCAAGTAAAACAAAACGGAGGAGGGAGAAACACAAACAAGCCGGCTCATCCTCCATGTTCTCCCATGAAGAGGCAGAAATCAAGCTGAAATATGCAAACTACAAACAGGACAAAAGGGCCAGTAAATCAGAGGACTTTTGCCCTTTTGTGCACATGGAGCAGAGGGAGTACTCTGCTTGTACAGTGATCAACGATCAGCAGGAGGAGAAGGATGTGAGGCGGAACAAAGGACAGCAACAACAACCAACTGGGTCTTTGTCTGGTGTCGTTCCTAAGACGTCTTGTTATCGTCTGGGTCGCCTCAGCTCAAAGAGTAAGTGTCAGCCCCTAATGGTGTGCTGCCTGTGTGGTGGGTCTGCTAATGCTGTGGGCCTAGGGGACCTACACGGACCTTACTATCCAACTGAATCTGCTTTGGAGGAACAAGGCAAACAGCAGGCCCAGAGGGAAGAATTCAAGGACAGTGAACTGTCTGTAGATTGTAAGATAGGCCTATGTGGTCAGGTAGGGGAGAATGGGTTACATGAACTGAGCAATGTGCCTAGAGTAGAGGCTGTAGTTGATGACTGCTGCATCACAGTCAGTGATAGTGAAAGCTCCACATTGCCTTCAGCCAAAAAGCTCAGAACAAATGGCTGCGTGATGGACGGCCACAGTCTGCCTGTGGTGCCCCACAACACCAATGAATGCTGGATCCACGAGGACTGTGGCATATGGTCCACAGGTGTTTTCTTGGTTAAAGGAAAGCTCTACGGCTTGGAGGAGGCTGTTCGGTTCGCCCAAGAAACAGTGAGTCAAATTCAACGATACCTCTTTGTTTGAGATAATGTGCTTGCGTATTCCGGGTGCAACATAGATGAGAACATAACTGAATAAGGTCAAACTGAAGCAGCTCAGATAGACAGAGGACCATTATGCTTGTGACTAGGTAACACACAGTGCCTTTCTCCTTCACTGTTTCCTTGGCCTCTCATATACAGCTTTATGCAAACATGCTTTTTTACATGTCCTTTCTTTTCCAGGTGTGTTCAACATGCCACGCAGCAGGTGCAACCATGGGCTGCTTCCAGAAAGGGTGCCCCAATAAGTACCACTACTGCTGTGCAGCTCAGTCAGGTGGGAAGCTGTCCTGCTCTGCCTATGTACAATTATGTCAATGAAGAAACATTGTGTTGACTAAATGTTTTATTTTCTATCTATCTTTGCAGGCTGTGTGCTTAATGAGGAAAACTTCTCCATGAGATGTCCAAAGCACAAGGTAGATGTAGCAGTTGTCATTCCAGCAGTACCTGGTAAAATAACAAAACACAGAATGTTTAAGGAAATATATGTACATTTGTGAATAGCTATCTTACTAACATTTACAAATGTAGGTGTAATGATTAATAAATGGTGAGCAAACTGTTTGTAAATGCCTTATAAATGGTTTATTATGGACCCTTAAAATATAGGGTTGCCTAAAGATCATTACTTTTTGATCTGAGATCTAGGCTATTAGCGCAGTGTTTCTGAAATATTGCACTTTTGTCCTTTCCAGAATAAATCATTCAGAGGTGTGAACATGCCAGAAAACAGATGACAGGAGAGAAGGAATTGGACACCATGGAAGGTATGTGATTTTCTATGCCCTTGACATGTTACATTCATCATGTGAGACCAGACGGTTTAAAATGTACTAACTATAGATGTGTGTCCTTTGGAAGAGCTCCGGGTTTATTTGTAAACAGGACGGTATTTAGTCATTGATGCTCATCAGTCAGACTGTGAGAGATCTGTGATTGTGCATCATGTTAGAGCTTGTTTTAGTGTTTGGAACAGCTAGGCTTCCCTAAGACTGTTGATTTAATTGTTTTCTCCACAAATAAGTTGAGCATCTTTACCCACAGTATGTTTAAAACAGGATTTAGGGTAAGATTTGACTATTGTTCAAAGTGACATCTAACTCAAACAAGTTCGTGCTAATGATCCTCTGGAGCACGTTGTTCCCAAACTGGGTCGGGACCCACTTGTGGGTTGTGGCAGGGGTCCAGGTGGGTCGTGGGATTACATTTTTTGTCCATTGCATTTTTACCAAAAAACATGTAAATAAATTGATGATACATTTTTGGGATAGAAAAATGCTTTATGTGAATTTAAATGATTAAAACCAAAAGAAAATATGTAGAAAATATAATGGACCTACATATTTGTAAATAATAGCCTATAATCTTTGAGCTAGACAACCAGGCCCCATTGATTTTGTTATAATGTTTGAGCTGTAGGAATACAGCACTAATCTGTCAAAATGTGTAGAATTGCAGGAAATGTGCTTAAGATCTGCCACATTTTCTCCCAGCTCCATTGCAACATGTATACAATTGCAGAACAACATCTTCTTTATAAAGCAACATTTATTTAAACTTCACGGCAAAATGTGTAGAATTGCTGGAAATTAGCTTCAAAACGTAAAATGTTTCTCTCCACTGCCAGATTAGATTTTTTTACTTATTGTTTTTATACTGTATTTTTGACTTGTTCTGTCTGTGTATGTTTTTTCACAGCTCAAACACTTAAGGTGGATTGCAAAGCTAAAATGTTTGGGAACATTAACATTTACATTTTAGTCATTTAGCAGACGCTCTTATCCAGAGCGACTAACTGGAGCAATTAGGGTTAAGTGCCTTGCTCAAGGGGAAAACGTTGAAAGATTTTTCACCTAGTTGGCTCAGGGATTCAAACCTGCCACCCCCTGCTCTAGAGGATTCCAAATTCAATTTGGATTATTAGTTGATTAAGGAACACACACACAATCTACAGTGTCCGTTTGACAGGGATTGTGCACAGAAATGTCAGAAAAGCCATGATAATTACTTTGAAGTTTAAAGAGGTTTGAATTCCATATAAGAATCCTAACAGGAAGGTTTAGAGGTACAGCCAGTCGCTCTGCTGTTGATGAGTGCAGGTAGACCTTCCCTCAGTGAGATGAGCTGTGTGGAACATGAGAACCTACCTAGTGATTGGGACCCTGGCAGGACAAGGTGTGAAAAAGAAATGACACTGATTTGCCAACTGTGCTAAAAGAATATCCTCAATCTGCTGCAAGGGCTTCTGGGTTAACATTCATAGCCTACCATGTTGAAACTAATTTGATGTTCTCTGCAGTTGTAAAAATATATATTTTAGCCCGAGATAAATGAGTGAATGTGGTGCAGAAAGTATGTACTTTCACACCCATGTCTATTTCAGTGTGTGACCCTAGCTACTATATAGCTGTACTGTAAACTTGAGCAACTGATTATTTTTGTCCAATTCTATAACAGTATCACTGTTCCCTTGTGTTTCCCTGACAGCTAAACCCCATTGGCAGCAGCCATCGGATAGATACTCTCCTTCACCCCAGAGAAGAGGCTGTGGAAGAACTGCAACATTCTATTCATGTTTTCTTTTATCTCTTGAATGTTTACATTGAGTCCATGTTACTTTAGTATTATTAATGATTCTGAATTGATTGTACCAGTGAAGCCAAATGCTCTTATTGTGTGTCTGCCTGCAGATGGCCGTAGTCTTTTTGGCCCATCTCCACTGTGGAAGCTTGAGAGTTGTGTTGCCAGGTTTTGTTGTGCTGTTTGCTTTGTTGAAAGACCAAAATGTTTTATTTTGTTTAAGTTTTATATCTATGTTGGTCTTTTTACCTTTTAATACTGAATTGACGATTGACATGTTTTTGTGTTCACAATGTGTGACAGACTTGCTATTGTTTCCTTATTTGATAGGAACCTTTATTTAATAGGAACCTTGAGAGGACAATAGTTGAGTTCAGTATTCATCCTAATTAACAGTGATTGAAAGGCCAACCAGTCACTCCCCTGATAATATGACTTGTTTTGCAAGATTGCTACTTTGAAATTCAGATTTCTGTACGTTACTATAAGGATTTTTGCATCTCAGATTATCCTGGTGGTATGCTTTGGTAATCATTCGGAACTAAAGGGCAACAGAGGAAGTGATGGATCTCCAGAAAGGCTTCTGTGGCTGCGCTTACACAGGCAGCCCAATTCAGATATTTTTCCCACTAATTGGTCTTTTGACCAATCACTTCAGATCTTTTCGCATCAGATCTAGTTCAGATCTGATTGGTCAAAAGACCATTTTAGTTAAAAGAAATATCAGAATTTGGCTGCCTATCTAAATTCAGTCATAAAGGCATATTTATTTTCTATTTATGATTTAATCATGTTGTGCATATTTATTTATGTAATGTTCAGCTGACATGGTGGTAGTGCTGCTCAATGAGGAAAAGGTACAATGTCTGTTTTGCACAAAGTTTGCAAAGGTTGGTACATTCAACCCACTGGGCACACACTGGTTGAATCAACGTTGTTTCCACGTCATTTCAATTACGTTGAACCACTGTGGAATAGACGTTGCATTGACGTCTGTGCCCAGTGTGAAGTGATTTTGAATTTGACCTGATATCATTGGCTCCAGAGATTATGATTTTATACTGGGTTCTGTTAATGCAGTCCATTAAGGAAATGTATGGGTGTTCCAGTCTTACATATGTGTGAGGAAGAGATGGCTGACACATGGAATTAATTGTCTGTAACAGCTTGTAACTGTTGCCTTTTTGTCACCTGTTTGAATAAAATCGGACATTCCTGTGTACGTCACCTGTTTTAAGATGTGATAATTTTTATCATAATTCATCTCTTTTATTAGAGGTATCCATGATTCAGTAGCCGTGATTCAGTGGGACAGGTTAGGTTAAGATATTCTGTATAAAAAATGCTCGAACATATGTTGAACTTGTGTTGCATTCAACAAAGGGAAGTCTGGATGTATCCGTGCTGTTTATGTTCTCTTTATGTAAGTACAGTAATTGTCGATAACTGCCCTATTCTAGACTGCTACTGTCATGTTGAACCACTCACCCTCTCCTTGTATGAATAATTCTTCTGCAAACTGTTCAGACGCCTTCTGTGACCTTTTCTTCTATTCCTCTACCTCTGTTATCAGGAATAATCTGCTCTCAATGTTTTACTGCGCGTGTCTGCCTCACTTTTAACTGGGTGTCATCCTGACCTGGTGGGTGGTGCACACAGAGCATATCTCACCTTGTTGAACTCAGAATATAACCGTGTTCCCACCTGCTAAAATAGACGGGCATCCCATTCCTGTGTGAGAGAGCTGTGGCTTTGTCTCCAGGAAGAGGGTTTAACTGAGCAAATCTGCATTTTAAGCAGCCAATTTCACAGGGAATATTCAAACAGCTGTTGTATTTCCTACCCATGGAAGATGAGACTATATTTAGCTGCCTTTCATTACAAGGGTTTACACATGGACAGCCATTTGGAATGGCAGCTCCATATGCTAACAGTTTGATCTCTTAGCATACAGATGTAGGATCTTAATTTGAGCACTTTTGTTGCTGAGAATGCTCCTGCACTGCAGGAAGTACCGATGAACATTGTGATTTACATAAATTTGCTGAAAACCCACACTAACACACAGAAAGTATTCAAACCTTTTTACACATTTTGTTACAGCCTTATTCTAAATGGATTTGAGAAAAAAAATCCTCAGCAATCTACACACAATACCCCATAGTGACAAAGCAAAAACTGGTTTTTAGAAATGTTTGCAAAAAAAAATACTGAAATACCTTATTTACATAATTATTCAGACCCTTTGCTATAAGACTCAAAATTTGGCTCAGGTGCATCCTGTTTCCATTGATCATCATTGAGATGTTTCTACAACTTGATTGGAGTCCACCTGTGGTAAATTAAATTGATTGGACATGATTTGGAAAGGTACACACCTGTCTATATAAGGTCCCACAGTTGACAGTGCATGTCAGAGCAAAAATCAAGCCATGACGTCGAAGGAATTGTCCATAGAGGTCCTAGACAGGATTGTGTCGAGGCACAGATCTGGGGAATGGTACCAAAACATTTCTGCAGCATTGAAGTTCCCCAAGAACAGAGTGGCCATCATTCTTAAATTGAAGAAGTTTGGAACCACCAAGACTCGTCCTAGAGCTTGGGCAATCGGAGGAGAAGGGCCTTGGTCAGGGTTGTGACCAAGAACCCGATGGTCACTCTGACAGAGCTCTAGAGTTCCTCTGTGGAGATGGGAGAACCTTCCAGAAGGACAACCATTTTTGTAGCACTCCACCAATGGAAGCCACCAGATGGAAGCCACTCCTCAGTAAAAGGCACATGACAGCCTGCTTGAAGTTTGCCAGAAGTCACCTAAAGTCTTTCAGACCATGAGAAACAAGATTCTCTGGTCTGATGAAACCAAGATTGAACTCTTTGGCCTGAATGCCAAGTGTCACATCTGGAGGAAACCTGGCACCATCCCTATAGTGAAGCATGGTGGTGGCAGCGTAACGGTGTGGGGATGTTTTTCAGCGGCAGGGATTGGGAGACTCGTCAGGATTGAGGGACAGATGAACGGAGCAAAGTATAGAGAGATCCTTGAGATCCTTGATGAAAGCCTGCTCCAGAGCGCTTAGGACCTCTGGGGCGAAGGTTCCCCTTACAACAGGACAATGACCCTAAGTACACAGCCAAGACAATGCAGGGGTGGCTTCGGGGACAATTCTCTGAATGTCAGAGCCCGGACTTGAACCCAATCGAACATCTCTGGAGAGACCTGAAAATAGCTGTGCAGTAAAGCTCCCCATCCAACCTGACAGAGCTTGAGATGATCTGCAGAGAAAAAAGGGAGAAACTCCCCAAATATGGGTGTGCCAAGCTTGAGTCTTCATACCCAAGAAGACTCAATGCTGTAATCGCTGGCAAAGGTTCTTCAACAAAGTACTGAGTAAAGGGTCTGAATACTTATGTAAATTTGATATTTCAGTATTTTTACTTTTAATATGTCAATGTCAATGTCAATACAATTTTTTTGCTTCGTCGTTATGGGCTATTGTGTGTAGATTGTTGAGGGGAAAAAAACAATTTTATACATTTTAGAATAAAGCTATAATGCAACAAAATGTGAAAAAAGTCAAGAGGTTTGAATACTTTTCCGAAGGTATTAACGTATATTAACAGCAGCACTTTTCATGTAGCATACTTTTGGCTAGATTATTTTCTTGTGACAATATACATCAAATTAAGATCCTACACCTGTAGGCGACTGATGATGCTGGATGTCTGTCTGAAGATGACAGATGCTTAAGAGTTTGGTGGAAAATACAAAACATGTATTATGCCTCATTGGACAATTATGAAACACTTGCACCATCCAACATAATGTGGGTTGTATTTCAGTCATTATGACAGTGGAAATAATGCTTCTTGCATAAATACCATGACATTTCACATTTTTCCTACAGTATCCTGTAAGTATTTCCCCAACCCCTGTCCTCTATCACCAATGTGTGGAATCCAACAAGTTGACACATCAGTTAATGCTGTGACCGGGTATAAGAGATATTCATATAACGTAGTCGTAGGTTGTAAACCCAGTAGAACTCATCAGATGATGATGTAACTAGGGCAGTTCCACTATAAAAGCCTTTTCAAATGTTAACTGGGTATAAGAAAGGCGTAAGTTGTAAACACAGCAAAATGCCAGCCTCATAATTGCTAACCTTGTTTGACTTTGGGCCATTTCAGTGAATGGAGTGACCTATGAGAGCTATCATTTAACTCTGTATCAAGTGTTTTGTTAGGACAAGCGTTTTAGCTGTGTCTAAGATAAATAATTGCTTGTTTATCTTAGAGATTAAGTTAAGAGAGACAGGGAGAGCTGTCATGCTAAGTTGTCTCATTATAATGTTTATGCCTAAGGCCCACACTTCTCTCACTCTTTCACTCTCTTTCTCCATCTCCCTCCCTCTCTTCCTCTCTCCTCTCTCTCCCGCTCTCTCTGTCTCGTTCTCACTCCCTCTTCCTCTCTCCGTGCATGCAGCAGCCTTAGCTCTGGGCGCAGTGTTATCTCAGCTCCCAGGACTCTGACAGGCTCATTCGATCACAATCCCTCCCACTATCTCAGCAGCTCAGCACAGCAGCACAATGCCATTGCAGGTCACTCAGAATCTCATCACCGAGGGCCACAAAATAAAAGATGCACAACAGGGCCTTGCACAGACCATTTGGGGTCAGTGAAAAAAAAAGTATCTTCCCCCAAAAATATCCCGCATCAATTATTACAAGAACAGAGGAAAGCAGCACAATCTGATGAGTAAAGTATTTTGCTAAACTA
The DNA here is from genome assembly GCF_057628025.1 of Oncorhynchus mykiss. Classification (NCBI taxonomy): domain Eukaryota; kingdom Metazoa; phylum Chordata; class Actinopteri; order Salmoniformes; family Salmonidae; genus Oncorhynchus; species Oncorhynchus mykiss. Next base: position 57,059,640 of record NC_143034.1, read on the forward strand.
TTTTGAACTGGAATAAATGCTGCACTTATTAACAATGACCAACACAATTCCAGTCATCATAGAAGATAAGAAATACTGTAGCCTATCATTACTAGGCTATATACAACCCAACTCAATTTGAAATACTGTAGCCTACCATTACTAGGCTATACCCAACCCAACTCCATTTGAAATACTGTAGCCTATCATTACTAGGCTATATCCAACCCAACTCCATTTGAAATACTGTAGCCTACCATTACTAGGCTATACCCAACCCAACTCCATTTGAAATACTGTAGCCTATCATTACTAGGCTATATACAACCCAACTCCATTTGAAATACTGTAGCCTATCATTACTAGGCTATATCCAACCCAACTCCATTTGAAATACTGTAGCCTACCATTACTAGGCTATACCCAACCCAACTCCATTTGAAATACTGTAGCCTATCATTACTAGGCTATATCCAACCCAACTCCATTTGAAATACTGTAGCCTACCATTACTAGGCTATACCCAACCCAACTCCATTTGAAATACTGTAGCCTACCATTACTAGGCTATATCCAACCCAACTCCATTTGAAATACTGTAGCCTATCATTACTAGGCTTTATCCAACCCAACTCCATTTGAAATACTGTAGCCTACCATTACTAGGCTATATCCAACCCAACTCCATTTGAAATACTGTAGCCTATCATTACTAGGCTTTATCCAACCCAACTCCATTTGTTGTCACTATCATGTGTCCCAGTGGTTTTCAAACTTTTTGACCCATGACCCAGATTAAGGACTGGTACAAAACCTGTGACCCCAACGTAAACACATGTGTACTACACACGGACATGCCCACACAGTCGCTGTACAAATGTAGCCTGTCATTACAGCCATAAACAGTGATGCATTTTCAAAACGCAATATAGACTACAGAACTGCGTTTTGTACCTGCATTTATAGCTGAAATTCATTCATGTTAGCAGCCAATATCAACTTGGGGTATATCATGTCACTTCTCTGGAGTCCAGAGCAATCATACGGCCTGCTTGTAGCATATTATAAATGGAGGTTGCAGGATCTGATGCAAAGCATGCTGTTTCTGCACCGCGCCATCATTTTGGAGTGCTTCCTGCTTGCAGTGCTCGTTAGCAGCAGGGTACCCCTGTTCTTCCTCACAAATATCGTAATAAATTCGCACAACGGCATCATTTGTGAGTACATCCTGCCTGAGGAGTGCTCATTGGCAGCAGGGTTGCCCTGTTCTTCCTCACAAATATTGTAATACGTTGTCCAAAATATGTTACATCTTCATCCCATAATATTGAAGGCATGTTTGCAGCTGCTTATCTTTAGACAGTAGCCACCCAAACTTGGTCAGAAATATGAAAATGATCAATCAAATCGTCAGGTAGCCTGTTGTTCTGGCAAACTGTAATTTACATGGATGATAAAAGTAGGCCTACTATGTTGTGCCTGGCAAAATTAGAAAAAAAAATCCGGTCTCTTATCTGGATATGCGCGACCCGATACTGTTGATTGGTCGTTGGTCAACAATCAAGAAGAGCAACTGCTTGATTCTGAAGCATATATGAGAATTTAAGGATGGCAGTGGATTCACAACGACAAAGAAAACAAAAATATTTTTTTCCAGGGAGGTGGGGGGGGGGGGGGGGGTCCACCCCTGCCTATGCCCTATGACTAATGCACAATACGTGAAATCACAAAATAACATCATTATAACTCTTATCTCTGCCAAAACATCTGCCCTCACAAATTCTCTGTTACATAATCAGATGTCACACATTTGAGGCACACAAGCACCACCAGCCAGACAGCAACAATCCAAGCTGTATAGATCAAACACCATCTTTGCAAATCATGTAAGTGCCCCCACAGTATATCACTGTGACATGGGTTACAGCTCTGTACTTTGTCAGCGGTGCGAGTCATTTTGGCAGCACGCAATCGAAAATCAATATTTCACCACACTATTACACATTGGCTTGTGTTGTTGAAGCCCAAAAATAACCTGGAGAATTACGGAGTGCATCAGGTTGACGTATTGGACACAGAGTGATAAATGTTGGACCATGAGGGATGGCTTCGTCTCTCCCCTGGGTTCAATGACCTAGTATCCTCAGTGAAAGAAGTTGTGGAATCGCCTTCACATTAATATTTTATTGTCGTGTGACCATGACTCTATCTACTCTTTGAAAAATAGTTATTCATGGAGAATTTCCTAATAGAGATTATTTGTTATAATTTGTCTGATTATTTTATCATTTGAGTCAGATAATTTTTCATAATCTGAGTCAGATAATTTTTCATAATCTGAGTCAGATCATTTTTCATAATCTGAGTCATATTTTTTTATTTTTATAATTTGAGTCCATTTCACACCAGTTATCTATTTTTTGCCAAACATATTTTTCTGTGTGATATGTCTTAATTTCTTGTTCTCCCTCTTTTTTATTTTTGTTAATTTTAGGATTATGTGTCTATTGGTATTGGCAGATATTGCTGCACTGTTGGAGCTAGAATCATAAGTATTTTTGCTGCATCTGTAATAACATCTGCAAAACTGTGATTTGATTTTAGATTTGATTTGATTTGAGATGTCTATATGTAGAGGACTTGCTCCCAACAATATACTCTTGTGGATGTGAAAAGCCTCCTGCATGTTTACCCCTCAAGGTTTTCCAACCTCCAGGACTTGGAGATGAAATGTACAGTTCCACTGGACCTGTAAGCCATTCCTCTCTCTACTTGGCAATGAGTTCACACACTCTTACACACTTGCTCAAGGCTCTTATAAAGGCTCTTCAGGATAAACAGGCACACTGTGGCCAGTTTAATATCCCTCAGAGTTGGATACAGTATCACACTCTTTTTATTCACATCGAAAGATGTCAAATCTTAATTTGAGCCAGTTTGCTACAGCAGGAAAACAATCCTGCAGCAACAGGAAATGGGAATTATAATGTGGATTATAACTAATGGACATTTCTGTCGGTATTGATACACAAAATCAGGTCTGAATTTTCAAAATGGAAATTACAAACTTCAGAAGCCTTTTTAAACCTTGAATACACTACAAGTTTTCCTGCAACAGGGTGATTGAATTAAGATCCTACATCTGTACAGGTCATCTCTGTGGTCTTACACTCTGTGTGCATGATTAGCTAAGGAGACTGAACATCATTGTATTTTTTTCATTAGAAGTAACATTCAGATAGTATTTAAGGATGTATCAAACCGTTATCCTCCCAGCCGCTCTCCCCCTGCTAGCCACAGCTACAGTAGAGACAGTAAACATGACAGTGGAGTGGAGAGGCAGTGAGGTGTGCAGTGCAGTGCTCTATAATAATTGCTATGCTGAACATGCAGTCCTGATGATTTCCACTCCAGCAGCAGCAGCACTGCCTTGGCCAGGGTGAGCTGCTGTGCTGCATCCAATCGGATCCACAGGCCTGCCCTGGTACTGGTTGTCTCAAGCACTGATGCTCAACCTATTCACTCACCCCTTCTCATTATCTTCACACGCTTCATCATTGTGATACACAATGTAGGCCCCAGAAAGAATATCAAATATTTTTCAGGCCTCCCGAGTGGTGCAGCGGTCTAAGGCACTGCATCCCAGTGCTAGAGGTGTCACAACAAACCCAGGTTTGATCCCGGGCTGTATCACAACCGGGCGTGATCGGGAGTTTGGCTGGCGGCCTTTACTTGGCTCATCACGCTAGAAATCCTGGGTCACATTTGCCAACATCCCATCTGGGATTGTATAATACAGACCAGCCCTGTTTTGGATTAAATCACTTTACTGTACATCACAACTGAACAGAAACAATGCATCAGTGGTTTCAGAATTGAGTGGGGCGTCATTGAGTGGGCTCTCTAAAATACCTTTTAAATAAACACCAGAACCATGATTCATCCAGATGAATTATACTTTCAACACAACACAGAGTGGTCATTTCCACCGTGATCTAGTCTAGTAGCACATCTCCTTTCTGTCGCCACCAGCCAGCCATGCTGCAGCCTCTCATTCACCGCACACTTCAAAGCCACCCAACAGATTCAAGCTTAATTTCAGATTGCTTTATTTCATTTTGAATGAAAGGAGAGGAAAGTTTAGGGAAGACAGCGTTCTATTGGATGGACTGAATAAGAGATGAGTTCTGGCAGCACATGTTCTACAGACAAACTCCACAACAAAATTACACGGCACAGAAAGACAAGACAGAAAGACAAGACAATCCCATAACGTTACTAATAACAAAACACATAAATAACAGATTTATGAAATATCTACTCATGTGAATATATCAGCAGCTGAGAGGCAACAGAACTGGACTGCTGCTTTCAAAATGCATTGATGTTTATTTAAAGACAAAAAAGTACTGAATTAATTTTTCTCCTGATCAGTCTAGTGTGTTTCTGAGGGGGTGGTGGGTGTGGCAGAGGGGGAAATGGGCCCAGTGTGTTTGCCTCTGTTTACATACAATAAGTATTTTCTCCAGTAGCAGAAAAATAAATACTGCAACTTTTCACTCTAGAGATTTATTTCAACAGCGTTCCTGCAGAGCAATATTGATTCATGCAAACATTTCTGAAAAACACAACACGCAGAGAGAGGCGAGTCTATTCTAGAATGAACTGTTGTGCATTTCTCCCAAATGCCTCATGTATTTCAGATTTTCCATGGTGGACATGATATCCAGTATCCCATCCTGTTTTCCACCTTTTATATTGTTTCCATTTCAAAGGTAAGCCACACAAAATAAAACAAATAATTCAAGTCACATCCCAAACGTACTTGAGGACATGTAGGTAGTATCCCCATAGTCCCACTACATCGTCTGTGATCTTGTGATGGAAGCCTATACAAATACAGCACGTCAAACACAATGGAACAATTCTTTTTTGCTATTTCAGCCCTAGATTTTGTTTTGAGAACAATATCAAATTATGCAAATTTGTGCCACAGCAAAATGTCACTATACAACTATTTTTTTGCACATATTTTTCACTTTGAACGATTACTGTACGAGCTGATTTCACACGTGTTCTTTATTAACCATGCAATTAAGAAAATGCTCATCCATTCATCCTTTGATGCTTTCATCTGACATCTGCATGTACAAATTTACCAAACGAATGTATAAAATAAGAGACCAGTCAAGGAAATTCATTTGTAGGATTCTGCCTTTTTACCTACTGTTAAAAGCTAAAAGATAAGAAATGAGTTATGGTACGACATGCCCACAGAACATGTAGGTTCAGCTGGAGGTTTTAAATGATCCCTAAAAGAGGATGTATATGGTGTGTATATGGTATAATACATTATAAAGAGTATACCTGAGAAAACTCTAAATGAAACCACTTTATGCTTTACATAAAACATGAACATTTCGTCCTCATGTCACCATGACACAACAGTCAATAAAGTAAAGTAAAACCATAGTAGCGTTAAGCTTCTAATGGTTATGTCTACTGCAGGCTATCACCTAAAGTCAGCATCGGTGTTCTTATCCATTACTGCATTACTGTCATGGTGTACCAGGCCTAGCAGGCATAGCACGCAGACAAGAGGAGGTGAACTAAACACTCGGACTGACATAATAATGCACTATAGCTACTGCTAAAGAGGTAATGGCCAACATCAACATAATCCATTCACATGAGATGAAAAGCAGTTCCATGGGATTATATGACATTGCTATGGGGGAAGGTCAAATGCAGTTTCCCTTTTCAAAATAGCTGCTTAAATTGCACTAGCAGTAAAACACTGGCAAACGTAAAGTATAAAACAAGTCAAATCTCTAATGCTACTTTAGAAAATAAATAGAAAAAATATATGTTCAGAAATCAAGGACTCAAATAAATAATATGAACAAAAACGACATTACATAAAGCTCTTATACCCACAGAACATAAGGGTATACAATACAAACACACCAAAGTACCATTGGTTCACATTGCACTATGGTAAAAGTCACAACGACAGCCAACTTTTACACTCTCCAATTATCTTTTACTGGTGCAACTACAGCAGATTCAAAATGGTTTCATTTATTCCATTATTCCATGAGCCATTTATCAGAGAAGTCATTTTTGCAGAGAAGTTGCTTTGAACATATTGCTTTACGATAGGATCTGGTGAACTCCAATACAACTTACTAGGACATTATGTTGCTGTTCTGTAAAAGCTTGTTTTGTCCTTCACATGTTTGTTGTCTCTGTCTGATATTGTTGTACATTTTAGTCTGGATATAGCTACAGTACAATACATCAATAAATGCCTGCAGACGCCCACACATCTGTTCAGTAATCAGTACTGGTTGTGATTGTCTTTTGTAATTCCCTCAGAGTTAATCGTCAATAGGAATGTCTGTCAGAATCTATAGTGAAACAACCACCTCCTTCAAGCACCAACCATCATTTTTCCTCATCTTCCTTTCTCCCCAACCTGGTCTCAGAGAATTTCGTATTACTCTGTACATAAATCCATGACACTCCATTTAGCATGATATGCTACGCTTCGTTTCGTATGGTATGTATAATTTGTGGATGTCCATCACCCATTTTGTATGATATATAACAAATTACATTTCGTATTATATGTTACAAATTTTCTAAACGTACAATATGTTACGAATTTGCAAAACGTACTATATGTTACGAATTTTATCTAGGTGGCTAACTTTAGCTAGCTGGCTAATGCTAGCTAGGCTGGGGGTTAGGGGTCAGGGTTAGGGGAAGGGTTAGCTAACATGGTAAGTAGCTAAAAACTAGTAAGTAGTTGAAAAGTTGCTAGAGTTGTCCGTGATGAGATTTAAATTTGCAAACCTTTGGGTTGCTAGACATTCGAGTTATACACCCGACCAACCACCCTACTTTCGTTTTTGCCTTAAGTAACCACCTGTCTTATGTAACCATACAAAAAGTAACATATCATAATAATTTCAGTGTCGAGGATTTACATTTACGATGTTACTTCTAGTCTATGAGACCAGGTTGTTCTCCCACCTCTTCCTTTAACCAGGAAGATCTTTCTCTGTTATTTGACCTTCGTATGTTAGTGTTTATACAGTGTGTGTATGTGTGTGCACATAGCCAATCTCTACACACAAATTTCAATGGGCGTGGCCACCAAGATGCGTCCGGCTCCTCCGTTGTCACGGGAGACACGTTCGTAGCTGCTGGTGGAGGAGGGGGAGCCGGTGGAGGAGTAGTGTCCGCCCATGGTCTCTATCAGGCTCTGCTGCTTTAGCCTGTCCACCAGTACATCCTCTTCAGATGACGACGAGCTGAGCTCCACCTGGGGCCCACTGCCCACTGACACTCCTCCCGCAACGCTGCTGCTGCCCGGCTCAGTGTCCAGCATCCAGTGGTGGTTGAAGTAGCTGAAAACCTCCTTAACAGAGCAGCGGCGCTCCTGCTCAATGGACAGGAGCTTGCGGAACATGCGCAGCCCCTCGTCTGTGAAGCGACGCCACTGAGAGGGCACCGTGCCCGTCCGGCGCCGCTGCCAGCGCACAAACTCCTGGTAGAAGGCGTCCGACGGCAGGGCCTTCTCCCAGGGGAAGTTGCCGGTGAGCATGCAGAAGAGGAGGACACCGAAGGCCCACACGTCAGTGCTGTAGTCCACGCAGAAGCCTTCGTGCTGCGAGGCGTCGCATAACTCCGGTGCCGTGTACGGGATGGTTCCGCTGACACGCTTCACCGGGGAGCCGGCACGCCGGGTCATGCCGAAGTCTGACAGCTTGACCTTACGGCACTCTTTGTCAAAGATGAGGATATTCTCAGGCTTGATGTCCCGGTGGACTAGCTTCTTACAGTGCAGGTAGTCCAGGGCGATGGCCACCTGGTGGACACAACGCTTAGCCACCGCCTCTGGAAGACCCACCTAAACAGAGACGAGTACACACTGAGGTCAAACAATCCACCAACAAGTAAAATATTTATTCCGTCCATGAGAATGTGTGTTTGGCCATAAGCCAAGGATTTTATGTAACTCTCCATTGTACATGTTGACTAGGGGTTATCAGGTATTACATTAGTTATAGACCTTCTATAAATAGTCTTCAATGGATGACGGGGTGGTTAGATAATGACTTGGATTATGTTGCTATCTGAGCTTTTTCTAAAAATAGATATACAGCACCAATATCTCACATTAATTTTACACATGAACATTTATCATGTCGAATCTGTACATTATCCTTCAGCTGGAAATAAAACAGCTTTTATGTTATTCCTATTTCAGACATTATGTTGAGAGCCTTCTATTGTAACAGCAGATGAACACACCTGAGGGGGAATGATGTCGAAGAGGTCTCCTGCCAGGGCATACTCCTGAGCGAAGACGTAGTAGTCGTCTGTCTCAAAGGCAATGCCGAACATGTTGATGATAAAGGGGCAGGGAGACAGGTAGAGAGAGATGCTGTACTCCCTTAAGAAGCTCTTCAGTTTGGTTGTTTTCTTCCTCAAGAACTTCAGAGCCATCTTAGTGCCTAGAACATAATGTACAGTACTTGATGAGAAATGTTCTATGAGTCCTATGAGACAGTTAGATGCTCCAAATTTAGGCTTGTAAATAAATTAAACTGATATGAATTACAAAACTTGTCTGGGATTAATTCAATTTAGTGAGGTTACAGGATTTCATCCAAGACCACATTTTTTTTCGCTGAGAGGGATTTATAAATATTCCAAAGCCTCTGTCAGAATAGTTTAGTCATGACACCATCCTCTTTACCTACAGAGGGGAGGGGATGGGGCTGCATGGGCACTTCAGCTTTGATGCAGCGGATTTGGCAGTAAATTGAAAGTGATTACATACAAAAGTGTTGCAGTAAACACGTACTGAAATAGAGCCAGTAAGTGCAACACTAATAAAATTAGAGCCAATGATTGGGAGGGAGAGCTGCTTTTCCTTTGCCTGTCTGTAAATCCTTGTGATTCATATACACTCAGTATAAAAAACATTAAGAACACCTTTCCATGTCAGACTGACCAGGTGAATCCAGGTGAAAGCTATGATCCCTTATTGATGTCACTTGTTAAATCCACTTCAATCAGTGTAGATGAAGGAGAGGAGACAGGTTAAAGAAGGATTTTTAAGTCTTGAGACAATTGAAGACATGGATTGTTTATCTGTGCCATTCAGAGGGTGAATGGGCAGACAAAATATTTAAGTGCCTTTGAATGGGGTATGGCAGTAGGTGCCAGGCGCACCGGTTTGTGCGGTTTGTGTCAAGAACTGCAGCGCTGCTGGGTTTTTCCACCCTCAACAGTTTCCCAGCCGTATCAAGAATGGTCCACCAGCCAAAGGACATCCAGCCAACTTGACACAACTGTGGGAAGAATTGGACTCAACATGGGCCAGCATCTCTGTGGAACGCTTTCGACACCTTGTAGAGTCCATGCCCCAATGAAATGAGGCTGTTCTGAGGGTAAAAAAAGGGGGGGGGGGGCAGCTCAATATTAGGAAGGTGTTCCTAATGTTTGTAATATGCAGTGTTTAACATAAAGACACAGGAAGCGTGACATGGATTATGTCGTCTGGGAGGAATAGCGCAGAGCAATCTGGAAGGAAACGTCTCAGAACCTTCTACCGACCACAGCCTATTTCCCTGAATGACAGGAAAACAGAAATTAGCAGAGGAAATATGGGAAGGGGACAAGGTCAAGACTAGGAGATGGAAAATTGCCAGATTGAAATGCCTCAATGTCTGTCTCTCCCTGGTGCCACAGTGGCACTGTGAGCTCAGGGGAAAAGAGAAGCTTCTCCAATAGCATCACCTCAGCTCTGGTCAGAGCATAAAGTAGTGAGCATGCAGACATGCCTGGCATTCAGGTCAAAGGGTTCAATCTTGGTTTCATCAGACCAGAGAATCTTGTTTCTCATGGTCTGAGAGTCCTTTAGGTGCCTTTTGGCAAACTCCAAGCAGGCTGACATGTGCCTTTTACTGAGGAGTGGCTTCCATCTAGTGGCTTCCATTGGTGGAGTGCTGCAGAAAATGGTTGTCCTTCTGGAAGGTTCTCCCATCTCTGTCAGAGTGACCATTGGGTTCTTGGTCACCTTCCTGGCCAAGGCCCTTCTCTCCCAATTGCTCAGTTTGGCTGGGTGGCCAGCTATAGGAAGTGTCTTGGTCTTTCTAAACTTCTTCCATTTAAGAATGATGGAGGCCCCTGTGTTCTTGGGGACCTTCAATGATGCAGACATTTTTTGGTACAATTCCTCAGATGTGCCTTGACACAATCCTGTCTCGGAGCCCTACAGACAATTCCTTCAACCTCATGGCTTGGTTTTTGCTCTGACATGCACTATCAACTGTGGGACCATAGACAGGTGTGTGCCTTTCCAAATCATTTCCAATCAATTTACCTTACCGTAGGTGGACTCCAATCAAGTTGTAGAAACATCTCAAGGATGATCAATGGTAACAGGATGCACCTGAGCTCAATTTCAAGTCTCATTGCAAAGAGTCTTGAATACTTATGGAAATAAGGTATTTCTGTTTTGATTTTTAATGCATTTGCACATAAAAAATGTAACTGTTTTCTCGTTGTCATTATGGGGTATTTTGTGTAGATTGATGAGGATTTGTATTTATTTAATCCATTTTAGAATAAGGCTGTAACATAACATGTATACTTTCTGAATGCACTGTGTATTTATTTAATCCATTTTAGAATAAGGCTGTAACATAACATGTATACTTTCTGAATGCACTGTGTATTTATTTAATCCATTTTAGAATAAGGCTGTAACATAACATGTATACTTTCTGAATGCACTGTGTATTTATTTAAACCATTTTAGAATAAGGCTGTAACACAACATGTATACTTTCTGAATGCACTGTGTATTTATTTAATCCATTTTAGAATAAGGCTGTAACACAACATGTATACTTTCTGAATGCACTGTGTATTTATTTAAACCATTTTAGAATAAGGCTGTAACACAACATGTATACTTTCTGAATGCACTGTGTATTTATTTAAACCATTTTAGAATAAGGCTGTAACACAACATGTATACTTTCTGAATGCACTGTGTATTTATTTAAACCATTTTAGAATAAGGCTGTAACACAACATGTATACTTTCTGAATGCACTGTGTATTTATTTAAACCATTTTAGAATAAGGCTGTAACACAACATGTATACTTTCTGAATGCACTGTGTATTTATTTAAACCATTTTAGAATAAGGCTGTAACACAACATGTATACTTTCTGAATGCACTGTGTATTTATTTAAACCATTTTAGAATAAGGCTGTAACACAACATGTATACTTTCTGAATGCACTGTGTATTTATTCATAAAAGTCCTCTTGGGTTTCTAACCACCTGCACACATCTTTACTCTACCTTGTTTTGTTAATGTCACTGTTTGTCTTTCAATTGTCTATTTTTGTGTGAATAAATGAAACTAAAACTACAGCAAATGATATATGATCGTTGATATGGTAAAAACGGAATGTTGGTAAAAACGGAATGTTGAACTATTAAAATCAATAGAGAAAATTGTATCGGGAAAATATTTGCACTGCAAATACAAGATAACTAATATTGTCTCTCTATAGTCGTATACACAAGTGAACACTAAATATTAATTGATCATACTGTACATTTTGAAGAGGTTTAGATGGATATAACAAATTGTGAATATTAATTCTAACTAAATCAGATTAGAAAGTGAAGAACTGTTTTGATAGCTTGCGTCAAAATTATTTGATCTCCTAATATACATTTTTGCTGAATTGTGGTAATCCCACATGATGACTGATATGCAATGAATTATTCCAGAACTACAGCTCTACATTCAAGCTAATATCCACCTGTATGATGGATTGAGTAAGCATTATCAAAGCTATCATCAAACTATAAAATTAAGATTGGTCTCCCCTATGAATCATGCTAATCTGAGATTATACTCATACCCAAATTTAGAGCCACCCTAATTCCCAGAGCTTTGATAGGGTAGCAAATTGGCCTGCCTCACTAAAACCCAATTACACAGCAGCATGATTAAGAAGTCATCATATAAAAACTATTCAACACATCTCTGACGGCAAGAAATCTTTTCATTATTTACGTCCTGAGCTGATAGCGTCAAATGTTTGAATTGGGGAATGTAATATCATGGCAGCGTGGGATCCTAGAGCTGGGTAAATACTTTATTTTGTACCTTTATTTAACTAGGCAAGTCAGTTAAGAACAAATTCTTATTTACAATGACGGCCTACACCGGCCAAACACTGATGACGCTGGGCCAATTGTGCGCCGCCCTGTGGGACTCACAATCACGGCGGGTTGTGACACAGCCTGGATGTAAGTGTTTTTGGACATGATTTAGGTCGAATGACAACCCAGTGGTAGTGGTTTTGGACATGATTTAGGTCTAATGACAACCCAGTGGTAGTGGTTTTGGACATGATTTAGGTCTAATGACAACCCAGTGGTAGTGGTTTTGTACATGATTTAGGTCTAATGACAACCCAGTGGTAGTGGTTTTGTACATGATTTAGGTCTAATGACAACCCAGTGATAGTGGTTTTGTACATCATTTAGGTCTAATGACAACCCAGTGATAGTGGTTTTGGACATAATTTAGGTCTAATGACAACCCAGTGATAGTGGTTGTGTACATGATTTAGGTCTAATGACAACCCAGTGATAGTGGTTTTGTACATGATTTAGGTCTAATGACAACCCAGTGGTAGTGGTTTTGTACATGATTTAGGTCTAATGACAACCCAGTGGTAGTGGTTTTGTACATGATTTAGGTCTAATGACAACCCAGTGGTAGTGGTTTTGTACATGATTTAGGTCTAATGACAACCCAGTGATAGTGGTTTTGTACATGATTTAGGTCTAATGACAACCCAGTGGTAGTGTTTTTGGACATGATTTTGGTCTAATGACAACCCAGTGATAATGGTTTTGTACATGATTTAGGTCTAATGACAACCCAGTGATAGTGGTTTTGGACATGATTTAGGTCTAAAGACAACCCAGTGATAGTGGTTTTGGACATGATTTAGGTCTAATGACAACCCAGTGATAGTGGTTTTGGACATGATTTAGGTCTAAAACAACCCAGTGATAGTTGTTTTGGATAGTTCCTTTCACTGCTTTATAAAAGAGCGGAGGACAAACTGTACACTTTGGTGGCTTGTGTCATTATTCCCCTAGATGTAGGAGGGTAATTTGCTCCCCCCCACACACTTCTGAGTTGGTTATTAAACAAGACTGTAAAGTGCACTGAGCAGATGGTTGACATTTTGTCTTGCATTTTATGTCATAAAGGCTGAAAAGATTTGCTAAAATGGGTCATTTTGATAAGCAATCTGGATGGGGTTTGTGCTTCACTGCTATTCCGAAACTAGGGACGCCGCATTCACTATAATTATGGTCCACAAATGAATTCTTTAAAGAGTGGAGCGATCTAAATACTTCAAAGATGTGTAAGATTACTGTGGCCGTGGAAAACATGTAAAAAAACACATTTTAGATGGAATCTGGAGTGAATCTAAATGTTCTGATTGTAAACACTGATATAAAACCCCATAAAAAATTATGATTTGGTTGTTTTCACATCAGCAAGCAATGTTTCTGTTTTGTTGAGCTCTGTTGATGGTCTGTCTGCAATAGACCAACTGACATGAATACAACACATTGGTTATTCTCAACGGCGCAGGTAGCTTCCATCAGAGACAAACTCACCCCTGATTTTGTGGATGACCAGGTCCACTTTCCCATAGGTACCCTTACCCAGCTCCCTGATGACCTCATAGTACTTGCTGATGTCTAGCTTCTCCAGGTTCTGGGCAGCAATGAGCTGCAGCTCCTCCAGGATGTCGATGGAGGTGCGGGACCCAGACCCGTGGGACCCATGGGGAGAGGAGCTCATTCTGCCTGGGAGAGATGCCTGGAGCACAGGGATCTGGTGACTGCTGTTGTTCCTAAAGAAGTTAACAGGAGGAGCAGGAAGGAATGCAAGGTTAAAGAGAGATAGGCTACGTGCCTATACAATGAAAATGGTGGATACACCAATGGCTTTTGTGTCTCACCTCTCTCTACACACGGAGAGACACACACCTCGCTTATCGACAACATCAAAGACACTGAGTGTTTTGTATTCGAGACAAATAAGCTCTTATGTAAGCATTGCGTTCTGCGTTAAACACAGATCTACTTTCCGCTGTGTGAAGCCCCTTTCAAGTGACCGAGATCACAGGCCTCAGTTTCCACCCAGAGAACAGTGCTGGGAAACACACAACCACTGCAGAGGAAAGACCAGAGACAGCTAATTCCCTTTCCACTTCACTAATCAGTCACTCGCACTCTGGATTCAGATCATTTGGCTATGCGTCTTCTGTTACTCTTCTGTGCCCTCCAAAACTTTGTTTCAAAATGTCTCCTGTTAGAGTTATGTGAGATCCATAAAACCTTTAGTCTAGGTCTGAGCCTCAAATTACTCCGAGCATCAACTCAACATTCACTTGCATGGCAAAGGAGAGACACAGCGACAACAGTGGTTCATTCTTGACAGGCACTTTCATTATCTTGCCTGCCGGTGAAATTTTGTCAGCTCAGCTCACTGCAGATCTGTTTCAGTCGGCCGTCTGATCCAAGACCATGTAACGACAAGCCAAGAAACACTCATTTGCAATATCCTTTCTCTCATCACCCAGGGCAGACAAATCTCCGAATGACTGAATGAACTTCACGGCCCTGATGGTACAGCAGAATTGTGCCATCTCTCATTAATGAAGATAAGAATGTGTTGAATGAGACAGGATGCGAGAGACATCCTGTGGATAATCCATCTGTGTATGCCTCAGGGATGGCTCCACAGTGTGTGTGTGTGTGTGTGTGTGTGTGTGTGTGTGTGTGTGTGTGTGTGTGTGTGTGTGTGTGTGTGTGTACTTATTTTTCAGTGAGTTTATGCATTGTACATGTGTGACAATTCACTGAGGGGGCTGTTTCAACAGGGGAGCCAGCTGGCTGTCCATCAGAGCAGTACTATGACTACTAGCAGCAGTCCAGTCAGCATCCCACTGACAAGGTTATTAAAACACACAACAGCCTAGGCAGCCCAGTCTTGTTTCTCTTCTACATATGAAGATGAACCAGTGCCTCAAACACACAGACACACACACTTCTGCATGGTTTGTGTCATATCAAAGAGTCTGGAGATGAAAGGAGAGTCAAACAGTGGTAATTAAGCTCTTCTCCTCTGCTGCAGCCCTGACTCAGCCCCACAGCAGCCACCAGGCCCGCTCCCTCGCTGCTCCCCGTCCCCGCTTCCTGCTCCCAGTCCCCGTCCCCGGAATATTCATGCCCCCAGTCCCCATCCCCGGAATATTCATGCCCCCCGTCCCCGCTTCCTGCCCCCAGTCCCCGTCCCCGCTTCCTGCCCCCAGTTCCCATCCCCGCTTCCTGCTCCCAGTCCCCATCCCCGGAATATTCATGCCCCCAGTCCCCATCCCCGGAATATTCATGCCCCCAGTCCCCGTCCCCGCTTCCTGCCCCCAGTCCCCGTCCCCGCTTCCTGCCCCCAGTCCCCATCCCCGGAATATTCATGCCCCCAGTCCCCGTCCCCGCTTCCTGCCCCCAGTCCCCATCCCTGGAATATTCATGCCCCCAGTCCCCATCCCCAGAATATTCATGCCCCCAGTCCCCGTCCCCGCTTCCTGCCCCCAGTCCCCGTCCCCGCTTCCTGCCCCCAGTCCCCATCCCCGGAATATTCATGCCCCCAGTCCCCGTCCCCGCTTCCTGCGCCCAGTCCCCGTCCCCGCTTCCTGCCCCCAGTCCCCGTCCCCGCTTCCTGCCCCCAGTCCCCATCCCCGGAATATTCATGCCCCCAGTCCCCGTCCCCGCTTCCTGCCCCCAGTCCCCATCCCTGGAATATTCATGCCCCCAGTCCCCGTCCCCGCTTCCTGCCCCCAGTCCCCATCCCCAGAATATTCATGCCCCCAGTCCCCGTCCCCGCTTCCTGCCCCCAGTCCCCATCCCCGGAATATTCATGCCCCCAGTCCCCGTCCTCGCTTCCTGCCCCCAGTCCCCGTCCCCGCTTCCTGCCCCCAGTCCCCATCCCCGGAATATTCATGTCCCCAGTTCCCGTCCCCGCTTCATGCCCCCAGTCCCCGTCCCCGGAATATTCATGTCCCCAGTCCCCGTCCCCGCTTCATGCCCCCAGTCCCCGTCCCCAGAATATTTATGTCCCCAATCCTCGTCCCCGCTTCATGCCCCCAGTCCCCGTCCCCGGAATATTCATGCCCCCAGTCCCCGTCCCCGCTTCTTGCCCCCAGTCCTCGTCCCCGGAATATTCATGCCCCCAGACCCCGTCCCGGAATATTCATGCCACCGCAATTCCCAGGAGGACCTCTGGGAGCACCAAGCTCTGTTTGTCACACAGATAGAGCACTGTGACCACCGTGCCATGTCTCTCCTCAATGGGATTCAGCTCATCTGTATTCAAAGCACAGACGGAGCACAGTTTGACTGGTGTACCTTGAGTCACAGCCCTCATCCCCACCCTTCCTCCTTCTGTATCCCCATGTGACGCTGGTCTTTGCATAACACACTGGAGAAAAGGTGGTCGATGACGATTGGTGACTGGAGGGCCCAAGGGGCAGTACTGCAGGTGGGGGAGGGGCTGGGTAGTGCAGTGAGAAGCCTGGACACCGAGGACCTTTTTGTCGCTTTGCTGCAGCTCACAGCTGATAGAGGGCAGACAGGCAGGCAGACAGGCTGTAGTTAATTGCTGGCGATGCCAGGGATATTGACTTACAGTCTGGGTTCTATGTGACTATAGGTAGGAAACGTGACAACCCGCACAAAGTGCTGAGAAATGGTCATCTGCCTCCTGCTCTCCACACTCACACGTGCACGCAGACACATTTACACTCACACAAACACACCCCACACAACAGAAAGAGCAGCACAGCAAGAGCTGCCTTGGCCAGCTGATCAATGCTGCCTGCCAAGGTCCATTCTTGAGTATTTACACCTAATAATAATGTCTAATGTCTAATCAATAGATCTGGGAGTAAAGAGGTAATCCACCTACAAAATGTTACCATCACTGTAACATGAGCCGGAGTGATTCATTTGTAGATATGCAGTGTAAATTGTGAATATCAAGCTTTGTTAGTAAGATTTAATGTGATTAAGTACGATTTTCTAGAGGGGAAACAACAATGTAAATGACTGATTAACATGTCAAAATCTACACAAATCAAGAGACTGAGCTGTGAACTGAAATGGGATCACAGTTTTGTGATTTATTCTTCATGGCATTGCCTGTCTCCCACAGTTACGATGTGGATGATTGCCGCCCAGTCCATGATTAAATGAGGAGTCTGGCACGCTTATAAATGTGTCCCATGTCCTCTGTAACACACGTTCACTGCCTTGTCTTGCTTAGCCATTTAGCCATTTTCAAATGGGAACTGTGACATGGTCTTTGATGTTGTAAAATGTATTCATCCATGGATGCAACACAGCATCCATCTACAGTGAATTGTGTGTGCATAGCATGTCCTCTGTGTTGTTGTTCAGTGCAGTAGGTATTCTAACAAAGGTATCAGTTACTTAGAGAAGTCATACTACAGCTTTACTGGACGAAAGGCCGTTGATGCAGTGAGATTGCAACTTGAGTTCTGCTGGTCTGGTAGATAGTTCAATTACCTGGGCCATTGACCATGTTGGCAGGCTGTTGGAGTATGTCCTAAACCCAAACAGAACATCCAGCCAATGTACTGTTTTCTTTGTTTAACTGAGGAGTGGGGGCCATTCGCCTCTATTTGCTGTACATGTTTGAACGAATCTAACACAGCCCATTTTGCCATCCTCAAAAAAGTACATTGTCCTACATTTCCAAACAGCTAGGGGATGTGAATATAGTTTTGTGTGTTTGTATAGTACCAGAACTAATGTGCAGAATAGGTCAGCCTGTGTGGAGGGTGCTTTAGTTGTCATGACTCATAACACCTATGAATAATAAGGGTCAACATGGTTTATTTGGTGTTGTAACAGTGAGCAATTTAGACCAAAAGATAGAACAGTGCAGAAGTCCTTCTCCTGGGGTCTGTCCAATAGTACAATAGGCTATATCCCAAGGACTAGGTGAACTGGGTGCCACTGTTGTTTCCTCTCACAGTCAAGGAGAAATGCCAGACAGACTGGCACCTTGATGCCCTTAGCGTATTATTGTCAAATACAAACAGGTGAGTGCCAGTAAGAAAACACCCACAATGCCCCCAAACCAGCAGCTCTCAAATCACAAAGCTCACAATTTGAATGATATAACGGTACATCTAGAATTAAGTTTGCGTCGTAAGAGAGGGATGGGTTTCTGTTGTCTCTCACAAACCATTCAAAATCCCCAGAGGGGTTTCTCCAACCTCCACCAACAGCAAAGTCAACTGTTTTCACTCACATTGCTTACATAACACTGTCACTGTCTGTCTGAGAGGAAAGCCATCCAACCTGCTGCGCTGGGTAATGCTGAGTATCTGAATATGATCCCCATTACATCTACAGTATAGTCAGTGAGGGACACTTCACAAAGAATATAGTTTGCATATGCTCTGAATGCTACAGCTGTTTCTCCATCTCACACTGCTGTATGGCCAGTGTGAGATGGAGATGACAAAGGCAAAGGTTAGAATAGATATCCTCTGAACGCTCTGGTTAAGTGGCCACAAAACACACACGTCTTTGGATCACATGTCCCAGCACAGACAAAGCACGATTATCGTCAGACACTATTTATTATCTACAGCGTCTGAGGAGAACAATGACATGTTGTGTCTACAGGAGGATTCATATGGAACTTTACTGTAGGTTTTAAGAATAGAAAAATAATTTGTTTAAAAGGTAAATGTGTGTGTGAGTGTGTGTGTGTGTGTGCGCGCGTGCGTGCGTGCGAACAGACAAGGCACTGAGGAGAGGAGCATAGGAACATCCACACCAACACACAACAGTTTACAATGACAGATGTAGCACTTGAGCGCATCATATCCATTTCAAATGGCCTTCTACACAGGTATTTATTAATAGACATAAATATCACTGCAATTCATTGGAAGGCTATTTCACTATGATGCTATCAATCCAAATAGCTTCGGCCATAGGCTATCATACCCATTGTCCTTCTCCTACTGTTGACTATCCTGGTCTCAGGCTACATGTTACGATGCCGTAGATGTATTAAATAATAGGTTACTGTAAGACAATAATGCACAACAAATAACCATTTGAGAGATGTAAGCACACAAGTTAAACCACCTAGCTAATTCTAAACCATATTTTAAAGCACATCGACTTGCTTGTAAACATGCCATTACGGGATGAAAACAGACCAGCAGGAATAATGAATGTGTGAAACATTATGCAAAATCAACAAGCAGGTCTATAAAATCCAAATAAAAGCACTGATAAATTGATTGAAATTGTTATGATCCAACCAACAATGATGATTCCTTGTTATCAATGTCTCTTACCTCTCAGATTGCGCTGCATGCAATAGCTGGTGCTGTCATTCCGTTCAGCAGAAACTTTAATTGTATAGCAGGATAAACCGTTACAGGACTGGTCTGATTTTCTGTGCAAAATCGTGTCTCTGAATAGTGCAGATTCAACGCTTTGTTGCCAATATGCACAGCGGCGCACAATAATATCACTTTGCTGGTGCTTCTGTCTGCTTCGTCAGTACCTCTGTCAGCCTGACTTGCCCTATTGTCTCTGTCGGCCCACGGCTGCTTGATGTAACTACCGCCAGGCAGCGAGGGTGAATTAACGCCAGCCCTCCGCAGCGGCGGTCCAATCGGAGAGCAGAGCGAAGCAGCAGCGGCGCGACATATGGGAGGGAGGGGGTCTTGTGTCTCCATACAGATCCCCAACATTCTCTCTCTTTGCGCAATGGGAATAAACAACAAGTAAAAAACGAGTGGAGGAGATATAATGTCATGTATTTGAGTAATATTTGACCCATGACGTTTAAATAGCCTACAAATGTGTGTGGAACAGGTGTTGGCATCGGCAGGTGTCAAAATCAAATTAAATTGTATTTGTCACATGCGCTGTATACAACTGGTGTAGATTTTACAATGAATTGCTTGCTTATGATCCCTTCCCAACGATGCAGAGTTAAAACATAATATAGAAAATAGAAACACAAGAGGAATCAACTAAAATACATGAGAATGGAGCTACCTACAGGGAGTACCAGTACCAGATGAATGTGGGTACATATTTACATGAAGGCAGGATAAAAGGGACTCTGCATCAGGATATGGACAGGTGGACAAGTGATTGACAGGTCAGGAGTTTGGACATAGGCTTTTGAAATGATGCCAATATTATGGATACTTTAGTGCAGCAGTCAAAATGATACTGAAAGCAGGCCTATTACATTCTAGACCACCATGTCCCATGGGACAAAGAGTAGCCAAAGCATGGGGTTTAAATTGTCATTGTCAACTTCTGAATCAGAACAAGGCATGCATTTAGATTGTCAAACTTACTCAAGGAATGAATACGTGAGTCAAGGATATTATTTACATAACAAATGTAATTGAAATTCACAGACAGGCAGGTCAAGCAAGGTTGACCCATAGCAGGTCCATGTCAGAGGCAACCGTGCAAGACAAGTGATCATGAGTGTGGAGTGGGAGTAGCCTGTAGTGGTGGTCTCAGAGAAGATGTCTCAGAGAGTTTGATTCATGGTCACAGCAGAATTCTACCATGGCAAGGCAGTAAAGTATTCTCACATAAAGACTACAGTGTACTGCTGACCTCGATCTGCCCTGGCAGCTCTTTCCATCCTCAGTGGTTCTTCGTTACTGTCACGTTCTGACCTTAGTTCCTTTGTTATGTCTTTGTTTCAGTATGGTCAGGGCGTGAGTTGGGTGGGTTGTCTATGTTCGTTTTTCTATAATTTGGGATTTCTGTGTTCGGCCTAGTATGGTTCTCAATCAGAGGCAGCTGTCAATCGTTGTCCCTGATTGAGAATCATACTTTAGTAGCCTGGTTTCACTTTTGAGTTGTGGGTGTTTGTCTTCCGTGTCAGTGTGTGTTACCACACGGGACTGTTTCGTTTATTCACGTTTATTGTTTTGTTCCAGTGTTCTGTTGTGTTTGATTAAACATTATGGACACTTACCACGCTGCACATTGGTCCTCCGATCCTTCTCACTACTCCTCCTCAGAAGAGGAGGACGAGATCCCTTACAGTTACATTGAACCCGTGTAAAACTGTGACTATGTGGAGTGAGCCAGAGACTAGAGTCTGAGAGTAGGCCACTTCATTGCTGAATAGGCTAGTTCAGAATTTCCGTTTTTGCATTGAATCACGTTCTCACGTGTCAGCATTTACCATTATTAGTAAATTGCAAATTGCTGGCATGTGAGGGTGGAGAATTGGTGTGCTGTTCATTTGTAGATAGCAATGCACGCATATTTCAAACTATTGTGACAGGTAGGCAATTGCATCCAATCATCTTTTTTTCAAATGCACCAAATCAGGCTGTGAATGTGACCAGAGTACTGGAGAGCATGTGCCCGAGGCAACAGCATTCATTTGTTGTATTTCTATGAGTATCCATTTCTAAACGGACACAGAGGACAGGCTTCCCACTACGTTAGGATCCCTCTCCACTGCATTTCTAACCGGACACAGAAGGCGGGCGGGCAGGCGGGCGGGCGGGCGGGCAGGCAGGCAGGCAGGCAGGCAGGCAGGCAGGCAGGCAGGCAGGCAGGCAGGCAGACAGACTGACTCTATTCCTTTGGAACTTTTGTGAGTGTAATGTTTACTCTTCATTTTATATTGTTTATTTCACTTTTGTTCATTATCTATTTCACTTGCTTTTGCAATGTAAACACATGTTCCCATGCCAATAAAGCCTTTCGAATTTAATTGAATGGAGAGAGAGAGAGAGAGAGAGAGAGAGAGAGAGAGAGAGAGAGAGGAACACCTGCAGCAGTGGCACAACCTCGGCACCATCACCAGCCTTCAATACGTTTCACACACAAACACATAATGGCACACTAGCACACACCTGCTCACACTAGCTCACACAATCTCACACCAACTCACAAGGTCTCATACTAGCTCACACGATCTCACACAATCTCACACCAACTCACACAATCTCACACAATCTCACACCAGCTCACACGATCTTATACTAGCTCACACTCATCCACACATGCGATCTCAAATGCTGTCTTCACAGACAAAAACATAGGAATTCTCATAGGATATGAGACTTGGACCAGGGAGAAAATGTAACCTAGATATAGAGATGCATCCCGTATCCTCTCATCCATTCCATTTCATTTGGACTGATTTGCATGCCAGACAGATGCTGGCTGCTGTTATTCAGACTGACTGACTGACATTGACTAGGTTTATTAGAGAGCCAGGCCGTCAAACAGCTGGGGCCCCTTCTTTGAAGGTTACTGTGGCAATCTCCCAGAGTGCTCCACACCCGACATGACATCCCCCTGGGCTGCAGCCCAGTGTCCTAATCTCTACCTCCCTCTCTCCCTTGCTCATTGCCTCCTAAACAACAACACCACTCAGACGTAGTGTACACTGCCCTTCCTCCTACATCTCTGCTCTGTACAGCCATTTCCTCTGAGATAGCCAGGCCTCATTTCTCTGAGCTGATATTAATCTGTTGTTGTGTTTTCTGAACACTGTGTTACTCCTTCAGGGCTTTGGAAATGAGCAGAGGAAGATTGATGGGGTTATGTAATTAGGCCCTCTCAAATGGAGAGTTTGATTGGCAAGGTCAATTAGTCAGGGCCAGCGCGGTGGCAGTGTTTTCAAAATGCCTATGTCAAATCAAATCACATTTCACTTGTCACATGCTTTGTAGACAACAGGTGTAGAATAACAGAAAAACGTTTACTTACAGGTCCTTTTATAACAATGCAGAGTTAAAGACAAGATACAACATTTTATTAAAAAAAATTGAAATAGGAACACAATGAATAAATACACAGTGAAAAACGAATACAAATAATGAGTCAAAAAACATGGCTTTATAAAGGGAGTAGAAAATAACATGGCTATATACAGGAAGTAGAAAATAACATGGCTATATACAGGGAGTAGAACATAACATGGCTTTATAAAGGGAGTAGAAAATAACATGGCTTTATAAAGGGAGTAGAAAATAACATGGCTATATACAGGAAGTAGAAAATAACATGGCTATATACAGGGAGTAGAACATAACATGGCTTTATAAAGGGAGTAGAAAATAACATGGCTTTATAAAGGGAGTAGAAAATAACATGGCTATATACAGGGAGTAGAAAATAACATGGCTATATACAGGAAGTAGAAAATAACATGGCTTTATACAGGGAGTAGAAAATAACATGGCTATATACAGGGAGTAGAAAATAACATGGCTATATACAGGAAGTAGAAAATAACATGGCTTTATACAGGGAGTAGAAAATAACATGGCTATATACAGGGAGTAGAAAATAACATGGCTATATACAGGAAGTAGAAAATAACATGGCTTTATACAGGGAGTAGAAAATAACATGGCTGTTTACAGGGAGCACCAGTACAGTGTCGAGGTGCAGGGGAACAAAGGTTATTGAGGTAGCTATGTAATGTACATACAGGTAAAGTGACTAGGCAACAGGATAGATAGTAGCATCAGCATATGTGGTGAGTGTGAAAGTGTATGTGTGTGTGTGTGTGTGTGTGTATGTGGTGTCAGTATGCATGTATGTGCATGTTATGTGTGTGTGGGCGTATGTAGTGAGTGTGTGTGTGTGTGTGTGTCGGTGTGTGTGTGTAATGTTATTTTTGAGAGGTTAACTGGCAACCTGCCATCATAGAGTTCAACATCAGAAAACTATTTTTCCACTGAACCATAGAACCGCAGGGATCCCCCCAAATCTGACGGGGTCACAAATTACCAGTAACAATCCCCAACCTCTGGAGGCACCCATTTCCTTCTCTTTTAGACTGTATGTCACGCCCTGGCCTTAGTTATCTGTGTTTTCTTTATTATTTTGGTTAGGCCAGGGTGTGACATGGGTGATTTATTGTGTTTTGTCTTGTCTAGGGGTTTATTCCATTTATGGGGTTGTGTTCAGATTAGTTGTCTAGGAAAGTCTATGGTTGCCTAGAGTGGTTCTCATTCAGAGGCAGGTGTTTATCGTTGTCTCTGATTGGGAACCATATTTAGGCAGCCATATTCTTTGGGTATTTTGTGGGTGGTTGTTCCTGTCTCTGTGTTTTGCACCAGTTAGGACTGTTTCGGTTTTTCCACATTTTCTTATTTTGTATAGTGTTCACGTTTTCATCTTTCATTAAAGATGTTTATAAATAACCACGCTGCATTTTGGTCCTCTCCTTCCCAGGAAGAAAACCGTTACACTGTAGTGGGTCCTAAAACAACAATGTTCTGGGCTATGTGTGATTAAAGCACCCCACCCAGTACAGTATGTTATGGGAACACAGGAAATCCACTGGATTATGTAACTGGCCTGTTATAATGGTTTCTGTCAGCCTCTGAGGCAGAATCAAATCTATTGATCATACCTGGCCTCTATTGTCCAAACCTCTAATGTGTGTAGAATAAAAGCACAGCTGTGAAATAGCTTTCTGCTTTTTGGAGCTCTCCTGTTGTTGAACATCTGCCGTGTGGCGTATGTGTTCGAAACAGTGGAGTTAGCAGCCAGCTAGCTGCCCATTGAGGCTGAGGAGAGCTTCACGTGTAGCCGACACTACACTACACTGACACGTGCAAGTGTACACCAGGAGAGAAAGATGTAGACCTGGACACTCTGGCCGCTGCCGTCTCTTCTTTGTGAGCAGAACTGTGACGACAGCAGCAGCTGATCATGACGTGCAAACATGCCTTTAATTAGTTAAGGTTATTGTAGAATTCTGGGATCATGGGAGCCAATCACAACAGCTTCATGACTCAACAAGGGTATATTATGAATGAAAACATGACTCAGTTTGTTTGTACAGTATTGCATTTGTAAAACACCTTGGATTTATTTTATCCAACGCCATGTCTTTGTGCTGTGTATATGTGCGTGTATCTTTGCAAGTGCATGTGTGTGTTACGTGTGTGTGACGTGTGCCTGTGTGTGTAAGTGTTAAGAAATACAGCATGTCTCCGACAAACCGACACAGCTGCGCTCATGGGTATTCCCACGACGTGCCGTTCCAATCCTCTGACCGGCGCTCTGGTGCACAGCTCACCACACAGAATATTAACATTGTCTTATTATCAAGGAACTGCAGCACTAGACACCTCCCCTCCCTGTGGAAAGGGGGATTATGGATGCTCGAGCCAGCCAGGGGTAGGAACTAAAGAGGGAGAGAGACTGATGGTGGTGATACACTGCACAGTCCAGCTATTCCCAATTCATTCCACTCAATAGAGGCTGATGTGTATCTGCCACAGGCTGACCTCCTGTGGCTGCAGAGCCAGGGAGAGGAGAAAGACAATAGGTTTATCTCAGTGGAAACCAGCCTTGAACGTTGGGTTTTCTCTCTTGCTGTTTGGAGAAACGTGTATTGTATTCTGAATGGTTCTCTTTCAGCCGACACGTACATCGATGATGCACATCAAAGACACAAGGCAAATGACACTGGCTGTCTTGATAGAAATTTGGCAGTAACATTTTCTCAGCTAAAGTACTCTCTAAATAATCAGTTGAAAATGTTCAGCAAGTGTGAAATTCAAGTCTGTCTCTGCAGGCTGCTGCTGCCAGAGTACAAAAGATCATGAAATCCTGCATCTCCAGATCTAACCAATAAGATTTCAAATAAACATGACACATAAAGAGCTCTCAGCTCATCTCCAGCAGAGCAACTGAACAAGTCAGTG
The DNA here is from genome assembly GCF_057628025.1 of Oncorhynchus mykiss. NCBI lineage: Eukaryota > Metazoa > Chordata > Actinopteri > Salmoniformes > Salmonidae > Oncorhynchus > Oncorhynchus mykiss. The sequence continues at coordinate 57,085,541 of NC_143034.1, forward strand.
AGTCAGAAAGTCACCTCAATGAACCACATTTCAGAATATATAAAAGACAGGTTCACCTAAGGATTGCACTGACTATGACGCATCTGCAACCAAATATAAACCAGAATTTGAATGCTTTTTGACATGATGACGCACATACATGGATTGTGTGGTATCCAAAACATGGCCTCCATTCAGACAAAGTCGAGATTTGTGTATTTGAAATGATGTTCTGCACAGTGTCCTTCATACAGTATGTTCTAACCACACCACACACTGCCTTGGTGAAGCAGTCTGCAAGTAGCTCCCTACACAGACAACACTACTCCTAATGCAGGAGACCAGATGGGATGAGCCACTCTCTAGTCACAGTAAAAGTCAAAGTGGTTCAGTCTCATCCCTTTAGCAGTGAGGCTCCCCAACCATCTGACTGTCCTCACCCTCGGGGCAGCTGGCTGAGGTCTTCGTGTTCCCTAGCCTTCAGCCATGCTCTCTGTCCTCACCTCCACTCGTAGGCCAGCACGCCATGCCGCCCTGCTTCCACTCTCTGCCGCCAGCCGAATCAAAGCGACAGGATTAAAAGCTGCCTCCTGTCCTTTCTCTTCAAGCTCTTATTTATTTATATCCACAGAGGGAATGCAGCAAATGAAATGTCACTTTGAACTGACTTCAGAGGGCGGTTTTCAAAGTGATCTTGGTTATGCCACAGCCCCATGATTAGATCCTATATCAATCTGAGAATGAGAGCTGAGTCCATTAGACTGAGCTATTCTCTGTGACTCATCTCCTCATTTGAGGAAATTGATAAAATATTGTGATTTAATGCAGTTATAGTTTTGAAATCCCATTAAATGATCAGATGATGTCATCCATATGAAACGTCTATGTACATTGTCCATATTTGCATTGTGTAATCATAACGGGACTGGTATTTGCAAATGTGGCATTTTCCTTTGTCTATAAATAACTGAAAATACACAGTGCCAAGTTGTTCTCAGTGATCAGACAGCATATTTGCTGTTGGATAGTACCACAGGAGTAATCTGAGGATTGGAAAAGGAACAAATAGATTTCCACCAGTCTCATAGGCCCTACAGGGATTAAAGCTGACTGTTATTTGTATTTTATTTTTATTTATTTAACCCCACAGTAGATCCTCACCTTTTGATTCAGTGGGATATAGCCCCTGGTGGCCTCGGATGTGAGAGTGCTACCCACTTGCATTGTGCATCTTCATGCCAGCCTGTGTGTGACTGAACTGAAGAGGAAATGAGCAGCACGTCACCTCTCCATCACACTCTTCCCAATCCTCCTCTCTCTCTGATCTTCTTTTTTGCTCTGCCAAGTCCCACTGTGAAGCTGCAATAGTTGAAGTATACAAAACATTAAGAACACCTGCTCTTTTCATGACATAGGTGAATCCAGGTGAAAGCTATGATCCCTTATTGATGTAATTTGTTGAATCCTCTTCAATCAGTGTAGATGAGGGGGAGGAGACAGGTTAAAGAAGGATTTTTAAGCCTTGAGACATGGATTGTGTATGTGTGCCATTCAGAGGGTGAATGGGAAAGACCAAAGGTTTCAGTCCCTTTTAACTGGGTATGGTAGTAGGTGGCAGGCATGCCGGTTTGTGTCAAGAACTGCAACGCTGCTGGATTTTTCACCCTAAACAGTTTCCTGTCTGTATCAAGAACGGTCCACCACCCAAACGTCATCCTGCCAACTTGACACAACTGTGGGAAGCAATGGAGTCAACATGGGCCAGCATCCCTCCTTGTAGAGTCTATGCCCTAATTAACTGAGGCTGTTCTGAGGGCAAAAGTGGGAATATAAGGAAGATGTATTTAATGTTTGATATAGTGTACAACAACAAACCAGTCACCAGCCACCACCAGGACACAGCCAGTCATCAGCCATCACCAGGACACAGCCAGTCACCAGCCATCACCAGGACACAGCCAGTCATCAGCCACCACAAGGACACAGCCAGTCACCAGCCATCACCAGGACACAGCCAGTCATCAGCCACCACCAGGACACAGCCAGTCACCAGCCATCACCAGGACACGGCCAGTCACCAGCCATCACCAGGACACAGCCAGTCATCAGCCATCACCAGGACACAGCCAGTCATCAGCCATCACCAGGACACAGCCAGTCATCAGCCATCACCAGGACACAGCCAGTCACCAGCCATCACCAGGACACAGCCAGTCATCAGCCACCACCAGGACACAGCCAGTCACCAGCCATCACCAGGACACAGCCAGTCACCAGCCATCACCAGGACACAGCCAGTCACCAGCCACCACCAGGACACAGCCAGTCACCAGCCATCACCAGGACACAGCCAGTCACCAGCCACCACCAGGACACAGCCAGTCACCAGCCATCACCAGGACACGGCCAGTCACCAGCCATCACCAGGACACAGCCAGTCACCAGCCACCACCAGGACACAGCCAGTCACCAGCCATCACCTGGACACAGCCAGTCATCAGCCAACACCAGGACACAGCCAGTCACCAGCCATCACCTGGACACAGCCAGTCATCAGCCAACACCAGGACACAGCCAGTCACCAGCCACCACCAGGACACAGCCAGTCACCAGCCATCACCTGGACACAGCCAGTCATCAGCCAACACCAGGACACAGCCAGTCACCAGCCATCACCTGGACACAGCCAGTCATCAGCCAACACCAGGACACAGCCAGTCACCAGCCATCACCAGGACACAGCCAGTCACCAGCCATCACCTGGACACAGCCAGTCATCAGCCAACACCAGGACACAGCCAGTCACCAGCCATCACCAGGACACAGCCAGTCACCAGCCATCACCAGGACACAGCCAGTCACCAGCCACCACCAGGACACAGCCAGTCATCAGCCAACACCAGGACACAGCCAGTCACCAGCCAACACCAGGACACAGCCAGTCACCAGCCATCACCTGGACACAGCCAGTCATCAGCCAACACCAGGACACAGCCAGTCACCAGCCAACACCAGGACACAGCCAGTCACCAGCCATCACCAGGACACAGCCAGTCATCAGCCAACACCAGGACACAGCCAGTCACCAGCCATCACCAGGACACAGCCAGTCATCAGCCACCACCAGGACACAGCCAGTCATCAGCCAACACCAGGACACAGCCAGTCATCAGCCAACACCTGGACACGGCCAGAGCAACTTTACTAAGAAGAGACTGACTGAACTCAGAAACACAGCACAGCATCATAATGCATCACAGGACAAGATATACAGCAATTAGTCTCACTGTCAAAATAAGCACTTCTCTTTTGTCTGGAGTTTGTTGTGCACTGCACTGCAGGCTAGGATTGACATACAAAAACAATGCTCTTGAACAATATCACAGACACTCTCAGTATAGAAAATAGTAAAAGTAAAGAAAAAGCCAGGAATGAGTCCAAACGTTTGACTGGTACTGTATATGTGATGGTGATGTGATGTGATGCACATTTATACTGCATGAGGATCATATTTGCATTAATTACATACAATACATAATGGACCAAGGATAGTCTAGCAGGGGCATTAGTCTAGACAGTCTTTAGTCAGGCGCATTTTGGAATGAAAGACTAGTCATAATCCTGGATAGCAATGGCTTGTGGGAGGTTGCTTGTCCTTATTCTCCAGTCTCAAGGACACTCTGCGTAATGTTCTCCTTCTAAAGCTGTGTTACATCAACTTCAATGATGCCTCCCTGAAAATAGGAATTGGATATATCCCTTTGTTTTCTACTGCTGTTGGCCTCACAGTTGTTGATGAATTGATTTATGGTTTGTGACTTAGTCAGGGCTCCTGAACATGCTGTGCTCAAGAGAGTTTTGGCTGACTTTATTTTTGACTGATGTTCAAAAGCAATGACCTGCTGAGGTTCACTGTTCTCAGCGAGGCACTGCGTGTTATTGGCAAATGAATTGGCACTGCCCTGCTGCTCACTAATCAACATGGCTTTGTGTCAAAATGAAAATGACAGCTATGGTTGAGTGGTTATTACAGACAATACATGTCATTATAAATTAACAAAAACAACCAAAACTGAACTAAAAGTTAGACTAAGATGATGACCTGGAAACATTGAGGAGAAACCCAGACAGAGATGAGCGGATGCTCCATCATCTGAGTCTGGTGATAAGGTGCCCACCGCCAGCTGGGATGAGGAGGTGGAGGAATGAGAAGTTGCCTGCCAACCAGCTGGGAAGAGGAGATGGAGGAATGAGAAGTTACCCGCCAAGCTGCTCTTCAGTCCAGCCACGCAGCGATAGGCAGTGCTAGGGCATCACAGGGCAGCACAGTGTGCAGGAACACCCACTGAGCCCATGCTGGCCTGGAAGTAATGCTACACTGAGGATCCCAACAGAACAGAGACAGAGTGTAGGGGTGGAATACCAACTAGTTCCACAGTGGTGGCGAGTATTGAACTTTACTTAACAAAACAAACACGGTCTAGTACTTTGGTCTGTTCTGTTTCCACAGTTTCCTCTGCCAAATAGATTATTCCCAAATAACCTTTTAGAGGTTGAAGAGTTTCAGGCTGAAGTCAGGTGGATAAGAGAGCTCAACACAGGTTGGTGGCACCTTAATTTGGGACGACAAACTTGTGGTTATGGATGGAGCGGAATTAGTGGAATGGTATTAGTGGAATGGTAATACATCAAACACGTGGTTTCCAGGTGTATGATGCCATTCCATTTGCTCCGTTTCAGCCATTATTATGAGTCGTCCTCCCCTCAGCAACTTCCTGTGGAGCTCAATGTATGTATGGTATCACATCTGTTGGCACCTATTGGATGTTTCTCTCATTTCAGTCTAGTTGGCAGACTCAGCCCATCCTTAGATTGCTTATTCTTCAGTCCCACTGCCACAGTGTCTCAGATGCAGCCTGCCTTCAGTGTTTACAATGTCCTGCAGCCTGCGTACAAAAGAATACAGCCGTGCCATGAATAGAGAAGCGTGTTTCTTAAATCCCTTCATATGGAACCAGAGGCAGAGCTGCTGCTATGCTTGAGCCCTCCACCGCTACAGCTGACAGTACCTTAGCTCAGAATGGGCATTGATGCCAGGGAGTAATCTGACAGTGTGTCTCGTCTCATGTTCCTGAACATGCAGGGATCTGTGAACTTCTCCTGTCACCAAGAATGACAAAATCCCTAAGATCCTATTTATGTCAGCTGGATGCCATAACAGGAGCCAGTCATTCTGTGATGACATAAAACAGAGAATGCATGGTCTCTTAAAACAGCCCTGTGGATAAAGAACAGGGTATCACCGTTTAAGATCTTAATAATGTAACTAGCAGTTGGTATCAGAAGTGCAGTTGATGAAAATGCTGACATCTAGTGGTAAAGAGATGAATAAACGATATGAACAAGATTGAATGTTCATTATTATTTGACTATTCTTAATAACACTGGCTTCAAATAAAACATGTTTCACTAACGTTCATAACAAGTCAACAAATTATAGCACAAGTATACTATAGGCAGCCATGAAAAATGTATGAACTATATACTCGTGAATCTACTATCACTTACAGACTCCGACTCCTTTTTGGCTTTGTGCAGAAACCTTTTAATGGTCATGCTTGTCACTTCCCTTGGCAACGCGTCAACATGGTGCCTTTCCAGCAAACAAAAAGTAGGATAATGCATGAAGAAATTATGCGGAAAAACACGAGGCCTCCAAACGTAAAAATAAGTAAGTAGCTTGTGACTTTTGTTGTGAAAACACCTGTTATATTTCTCGGGCAACGGCACAACCGCCAGCCTAAAACAATTAATGGAGCTGCATTGAAAATATGGTGGAATATTCGAAGTTCATCACTTCAGAAAAAAATATGTTTTTATGCATTGTCAACAATGATAAACCAATGGATACATTTAATTTCACACGACAACCTTGTAACAATACACCTTGACAGTTAAATCACAGTAGGCCTACTTTACTTCCAAAAGGGGGCGTTGTAACACAATATGTTGCTATACACTGAGTATTCAGAACAGAACAGCTGATCTTTCCGTGACATAGACTGACCAGGTGAAAGCTATGATCCCTTACTGATGTCACTTGTTAAATTCACTTAAATCAGTGTAGATGAGGGGGAGGAGACAGGTTAAATAATCATTTTTAAGCCTTGACACAATTGAGACATGGATTGTGTATGTGTGCCATTCAGAGTGTGAATAGGCAAGACAAAAGATTTAAGTGTCTTTGAACGGGTATGGTAGTAGGTGCCAGGTGCATCAGTTTGTGTCAAGAACTGCAACGCTGCTGTTTTTTGTTGTTGCCCTTAACAGTTTCCTGTGTGTATCAAGAATGGTCCACTGCCCAAAGGACATCCAGCCAACTTGACACAACTGTGTCAAGCATTGGAGTCAAGAAGCATTGGAGTCAAGAAGCATTTGAGTCAAGATGGGCCAGCATCCCTGTGGAATGCTTTTGACACCTTGTAGAGTCCATGCCCTGACAAATTGAGGCTGTTCTTAGGGCAAAAGGGGTATTCGAGGGGCCGCTCAAATAATGGAAATGCTTGTCCTCAACGATGGTAGGCAGGCGAGATCAGGTGGGAACATTCTAGCCAATGAGAGGGCAAATACGCGTGTGAAGAATTTTCCTATGATTGTGTGCTTGAGTTTCTATAGATTTTTTCCATCTTAAATTTAAACCAGATACACTTGAGAGTATACTGGTATATCAGTCTGGGTAATAAAAGATGTGTTATGTAATTCACTACTGATGCTGTGTGTTGGTGCCCTGACATTTTGTCTTCATACCAGAATGACTGAGACAAGGCTTTTTCATGGTGGCCTAAGTGGCTTCATTTGTTGATTCTCTTGTGTTGATGTTTCTCTTTTATCAGTAATCAGATAAGGTCATGTTTTTCTTCCTTTAAACCAGATTAAATAAATGTAGGGCGGGGGGGGGGGCCTCAATATTCCTCAATCCAGAGAGAAACTCCAGGGTTTGTGAAAGGAGAAACATGTAAATAATTGGAAACTTTGAAGATCTCAGACTATCTTTTTATCATTACATAATATTTTTTTTATATATTAGATTATAAATTGTCATACATTGGGGTAAAAAGTTTCATAGGTTATGAGGCAATGTTTTTATGGAGGACTGGTAAAAATGTTAGGTCCTGGCCATTCAGTATGTAGTATAAGAGGCAATCTTTTAGTCTATGAACATCTGTATTGCTGTTGGCATCCACTGGTGCTTTATCTTGATCAGTTTCCAGACTGGACACTGCAATGCAGGGCTGACTCATGTAGTTCAAAGTTAATAGTCTTCTACCTGCTGTTGCTCACCACCACCACCCCCACCCCATACACCCCTCATACCCCCCCACAGTCTGTGGGACTGTGCCCTCTGCACTCCGGCCTGGTATGGATATCTGCTGGGAGGGTTAGGTCTGCAGTGAGCTGCACCCCAGACCCAGAGCTGACGTGTCCCCCTGAGGAGCTCTACACCGGGCTCCCCAATCTCCAGATGGAATTTCCTGTGTCTGGGGGGGGGGGGGGGGGGGGGCTGCCTCCTCCAACCCCAGCATAGCTCTCTCTCTCAGGGAAAGGACTGAAAGGAAACCTGGGAGAGCAGTAACCAGCACACTCTGGCGCTTGGTGTTTAGCTAGTCACCACTATGTTGTTTCCTGCCCTCATTGTTATAGATAGGGAGGAAGGATGAGACATTTCAAACCCTGGTTTGCCCTTTGTCAGTGTTCATTTCCCATTACGTCAGTCTTCATTTGCCATTTTATTTTGGTCAATGTCGAGTCTGTATCTAAATGAAAAGGTTTTTTGAATCACGACTCAAACATTGTACTATTAAAAGGAAATGGAAAAATAAACATATTTTGGAACCACCGTAACTCATTTATCTTTGTCTTCAGAGCCCAGAGTGAGACACTGAAGACCAACACTGAGGCCATCACAGATCCAAACACAGACCCCAGTACTGTCTCGTACCCTGGAACACCTATCAACCAGGACATAGTAAAGGAGAAGAAAAAGAAGAGGGCTATTATACTGACCAAAGATGAGAAGACCATGGTATGGTGCAACACATAATACTCAAATATACACTACCGGTCAAAAGTTTTAGAACACCTACTCATTCAAGGGTTTTTCTTTATTTCTACTATTTTCTACATAGTAGAATAACAGTGAAGACATCAAAACTATGAAATAACACTAATGGAATCATGTAGTAACCACAAAAGTGTTAAACAAATCAAAATATGTTTTATATTTGAGATTCTTCAAATATCCGCCCTTTGCCTTGACTAGGTATCCCCCTTTCCCTTTTACTTTATGAAGCTGGTTGAGAGAATGCCAAGAGTGTGCAAAACTGTCATCAAGGCAAAGGGTGGATACTTTGAAGAATATCAAATATCAAATATATTTTGATTTGTTTAACACTTTTTTGGTTACTACATGATTTCATTAGTGTTATTTCATAGTTTTGATGTCTTCACTGTTATTCTACAATGTAGAAAATAGTCAAAAAAATAAAGGAAAACCCTTGAATGAGTTGGTGTTCTAAAACGTTTGACCAGAAGTGTACATCAGGAGCCTTATACGTAGTGCGTAGTAGCAATGTGAGGACTCTCAAATGCACCTTGTGAGAACCTAGCCTGAAAGTGTTATGCAACATAGCACTGTGATAATGGTTTTGTTTCATCCCGTAAGGCCGCCTTAGAGAAAGACCAGACGGAGTATGAGCGGTTTCTGGATCACATGACTCTCTGGATCCAGGAGCACCAGGAACAGGCAGTAGAGCTGTTCAGCCTGTGTGATACAGACAGCACTGGTACCATCGGCCCGAGGACTTTGAGCAGGGTAATCCATCCCTCTTCTGGTCTGTTACACCCTCATTCTTTCATCTGGGGCTCATGGCTGCAATTAAGGTATGTCAAAGGATTACCTCATAATGAGTCCAAATACTCTTTTCAATGCTAGTAGTTCACTCTAGCATGTTTCAGTGAGTTCCATTTGGAAATGTTGTGATGATTCTTTCCACTGTAGACCCCTTGAAAAGTAAGGTCAAATGTAACTGGCTGTTCTCAGCTCCTTTAAATGTAACATAAAGAAAACCACTGTGGCAAGCGATTACAAAACGTTTTATGAGACTCCTGAGTCAGTCCTATCTGAATGCCACTGACTGTGTGGGGTTTTATTGAAGATATATAAGTGCTTATGGTCAGTGTTCTGATTCAGACTGCTTAGAATGCAAGCACTTGTTCATTTCCTGGAGAGCTTGTAAGTGGCCCTCTCACCCCCCACAGATAACAGCTCGTCCTGGGAAACAAAAACAGAACAATGTTCCTTTTGTCCTTCAGGCCCCAGACATTGAGTTTACTGTAAGTTTCTTCAGAAGAAAACATTAATCCTTCAGAAAGTTGGAGCCAAGGAGAACCAAGGAGCACAGTCAGCCTTAAGCCTTAAATCCATCATTCAGGCCTCTTTTATTTACATTTTATTTCACCTTTATTTAACTCTTGCCTAATGCCTCTGTGGATAGAGCCATTTAATGGCTGATTCACTGGAGAGATAGCATCATCATTGGTATAAGAATCACTATCTAGGGGATTAGCACTTTATAATTGACATATAAAAGCCACAATTTCTGTAGATTGTCTCTGGTATAAAAAGCAATAAGTTCAAATTGAAAATCCCTTACATCCTTAGGTATGACAGATTTGGGGATTCCATGTCTGCAATTTCAGCTGGATCTGCTGCCTCAGGTACTGAGGAGAGGCAACGATGGGGAGATTGATTACAGGGACATGAGCAACCAACTACAGAGAGTAATGTAAAGCAAAATCAGCATTTTATACTAGTCAAATCAAATCAAATTGTATTTGTCACATGCGCCGAATACAACAGGTGTAGTCATTACAGTGAAATGCGTACTTACAAGCCCTAACCAACAATGCAGTTAAATAAAAGTAACAAATAACTAAAGAGCAGCAGTAAAATAACAATAGCGAGGCTATATTCAGGGGTGCCGGTACAGAGTCAATGTGTGGGGGCACCGTTTAGTCGGTGTAATTGAGGTAATACTGTATGTACATGTAGGTAGAGTTATTAATGTGACTATACATAGATACGTAACAACAGAGAGTAGCAGCAGTGTAAAGGGGGGGGGGGGGGGCAATGCAAATAGTCTGGGTAGCCATTTGATTAGATGTTCAGGAGTCTTATGGCTTGGAGGTAGAAGCTGTTTAGAAGCCTCTTGGACCTAGACTTGGCAGTTCAGTACAGCTTGCCGTGCGGTAGCAGAGAGAACAGTGTATGACTAGGGTGGCTGGAGTCTTTGACAATTTTTTGGGCCTTCCTCTGACATCGCCTGGTATAGAGGTCCTGGATGGCAGGAAGTTTGGCCCCAGTGATGTACTGGGCTGTACACACTACCCTCTGTAGTGCCTTGCGGTTGGAGTCCAAGCAGTTGCCATACCAGGCAGTGATGCGACCCGTCAGGAAGTCCAGGATCCAGTTGCAGAGGGAGGTGTTCAGTCCCAGGGTCCTTAGCTTAGTGATGAGCTTCGAGGGCACTATGGTGTTGAACTCTGAGCTGTAGTCAATGAATAGCATTCTCACATAGGTGTTCCTTTTGTCCAGGTGGGAAAGGGCAGTGTGGAGTGCAATAGAGATTGCATCGTCTATGGATTTGTTAGGGCGGTATGCAAATTGGAGTGGGGTCTGAAGTTTCTGGTATAATGGTGTTGATGTGAGCCATGACCAGCCTTTCAAAGCACTTCATGGCTACAGACGTGAGTGCTACGGGTCGGTAGTCATTTAGGCAGGTTACCTTAGTGTTCTTTGGCACAGGGACTATGGTGGTCTGCTTAACACATGTTGGTATTACAGACTCAGACAGGGAGAGGTTGAAAATGTCAGTGAAGACACTTGCCAGTTGGTCAGCACATGCTCGGTGTAAACGTCCTGGTACTCAGTCTGGCCCTGCGGCCTTGTGAATGTTGACCTGCTTAAAGGTCTTACTCACATCGGCTGCGGAGAGTGTGATCACACAGTCATCCGGTATAGCTGATGCTCTCATGCGTGTTTCAGTGCTAGCAAACAAGTCCTGTAGCTTAGCATCTGCTTCATCTGACCACTTTTTTATTGACCGAGTCACTGGTGCATCCTGCTTTATTTTTTGCTTGTAAGCAGGATTCAGGAGGATAGAATTATGGTCAGATTTGCCAAATGGAGGGCGAGGGAGTGCTTTGTACACGTGTGTGGAGTACTGGTGGTCTAGAGTTTTTTTTCCCCCCTTTTTCCCCCCTGCACATTTAACATGCTGGTGGAAATTTGGTAAAACAGATTTAAGTTTACCTGCATTAAAGTCTCCGACCACTAGGAGCGCCGCCTCTGGATGAGCATTTTCCTGTTTGCTTATGGCAGTATACAGCTCATTGTGTGTGGTCTTAGTGCCAGTATCGGTCTGTGGTGGTATGTAGACAGCTATGAAAAATACAGATGAAAACTCTCTCTGTAGATAGTGTGGTCTACAGCCTATCATGAGATACTCTACCTCAGGCAAACAAATCCTCGAGACTTCCTTAGATATCGTGCACCAGCTGTTGTTTACAAATATACATAGACCACCACCCCGTTATCTTACCAGAGGCTGCTGTTCTATTCTGCCGATAAAGTGTAAAACCCACCAGCTGTATGTTATTCATATTGTCGTTCAGGCATGACTCGGTCAAACATAAGATATTACAGTTTTTAATGTCCCGTTGGTTTTTTAATTTTGCTCGTAGGTCATCGATTTTATTTTCCAATGATTGCATGTTTGCCAATAGAACGGATGGCAGTGGGGTTTTACTCGCTCACCTACAAATTCTCTGAAAGCAGCCCGACCTCCGCCCCCTTTTTCTCCGTCTTCTCTTCACGCAAATGACGGGGATTTGGGCCTGTTCCCAGGAAAGCAGTATATCCTTCACGTCGGACTCGTTGGACTCATTAAAGGAAAAAGCTACTACCAGTTCGTGGTGAGTAATCGCTGTTCTGATGTCCGGAAGTTATTTTCAGTCATAAGAGACGATAGCAGCAACATTATGTACAAAATAAGTTTAAAAAATAGGTTACAAACACACACACACAAAAAAAAAACAGTTGGTTAGGAGCACGTAAAACGTCAGCCATCCTCTCCGGCGCCATTCTACACACACTCCATTCTCAAACCTAGTTTGGATGTCTGAGCATGTTTCTATTGGTTTCTATTGATGTTTTATCATTCTGTTTGAAAGAGTGGAGGGTAAGGATGAGAGGGAAGAGAATGTTGTTCCCTGCTGTTTGGAGATCACTAGAGAGAAGCTACAGCCCAGTCCTAACTGTCAGCTGGGATTGTGGAGCCCACCACCTCCTGAGACAAACAGGTAAGACATTCCCATACACTACATACTTTACAAACAAGCACTCAGACATACAGTATCTATACACACAGAAATAATCATGCTACAGTACATCACCCAGACAGGTCCACTTAAAATGAACTCCCATTGAAAATACACGTCAGCCATTTCTGTTTACGCGGAGGTTCGAAGTCGCCTGTGTAAAATGAGGCAAAGCTAAAAGCCAACAATTTGTTGTTTCACAAATTGAAATTGAATGAATTGTTTCACAAATTCTTGTGGTTCAATTGGAACAAACAGGCAGCACTGATGAACAGTAAATATGTAGGATCTGCCCACAAATTGCTGCTATACCAAAACAGCCAGTCTGTGAGGTTAACCATGACAACCAACCCTCTCAGGACAAAGCTATTTCTGACCTTGTAACTCCGTGATCAGAGCTAACACTTTGGGACACATCTCATAAAGACCTTGCATTGCACAGTAAGGAGTATAAAATAGCATAGCTGATCATAAGAGACAGTATATTTATCATCCACCTATTCTACTTCCAAACATGTTTCAGGTTCATTCTTCTGAGTATCAGGCTTATACTATATGACTACGGAGGAGCCCATCCAAGGAGCTTTGAGGTGGTGCTTCCCAGGAGCACCAGGGTGTCCAGCCTGTTCAGGGTGATCGAGGAGCGGGTTGGGATCCAGACCACCAGCCTGCAGGTGTTCAGAACCAGAGTTCCCTCCCAGGAGTCCTTCCTACCGCCAGACAGCTCTCTGGGGGAGTGTGGCTTCACTGGAGGCCCTGAGGACTCACCCAGACAGGCAACACTGTTCTATGACTACAGGCTGGAGTTCACTGACTGCCCCATCCTCAACTGTGACCACTACTTTGGTTCTAAGCGACCTCAGATTGGGGAGGACTACTTTGGTTCTAAGCGACCTCAGATTGGGGAGGACTACTTTGCATCAAGGCTGTCTAGGTGACCTGTATAACTTATAGTATCAGCTGTGTGATTTACTATATCAGCACTTTTTTGATGTACAGATTTATCTTTGTGTGACTAGCACAAGAAGCAATTACAGCTGATAATTGGCTGTGTTTAGCTAATTATTAAATATGATAGTTAAAAGTACATTCATGTCAGCGTTATACCAGGGGAGAAAATGGATGACTTGGGCAGAACACTCCTCACAATCAGCAGCTTCTGACATAGTTTTGTGTTTACCTGCAAGCATGAAGTATGCAAAGTGTGAGATTGCCTTTTTAATGCCAAAACAACCATTTTCCTCAGGGCACAGTGGAGAACCCTGGGGTGTGTCAAATTGAGTGGTGTAGTGGAAAGTGCTGCTCTAGTGGAAACCAAAGGGCACTATAAATGGCGGCTCTTGTGGTGGCCCCTGTGTGAGACACACCCTTGGTTCCCTGCTACCTCCCCCCGTTTAAAAGCACTTGGTCAACAGCTGGATTCCTTATTCCACCCAAAGTGTGCCGTTGCTTTATTTGGCCTTGTTACGTCCCACGTCGTAGAGTTCAACCATCTGGGGATGCGGGTTGTACCGTCTGTGAGGCAACAACCTCTATGGGTAGAAGGCAATGTAGGGATTGGGGAATAACTCAGGAATTTTGGAGCTCTCATTTTGTTTTAAAATCTACATAACATTTATTTAATATGTTCAAAAATACTGGACAATATAAGTATAAAAAATGGAATACTCTTTTATTTGTCATCAATCAAATTGAAGACTTAACACTGTTAAGAGAGATAGTTGACTTAAAACTGTCATAGAGTAATTTGTTTATAAACATTTCATAAAAAGTCATAAGTTATAGTGTCACTGTCACCATGTGGGAAAAGTCAGAGGTGTTTAGGAGTGAGCTTGTGATACCTCCAGAAATCTATATTAGATTATCACTGAGATCCACTGAAATGCCTTATAGATAACCATAGAGTCCATTACACCCTTTCGTTATACAGTAGTGCTTCAGAAAGTATTTCACTGATAGCACTTCAGTAAATATCCAAAGTATACAGCCACTATGACATAAGGATGAGTCATTGTTTTTACTCAAAAAATACATTATAATTTACAGTTCTATAAAAATGTTATATTTGCATAAGTTCTTATGGGTTTTGGCATTTGTAAAGCTGAGCAATCTTCAGACAGAATGCTGTGCACTAGCTATTTGTGGTCAGTAGATAGTGTCCTTGAAGACACTGAAAAAGCTCAACCCTGCTCAACTGCCTTAACCGCTGTTCTTTTCTGCTCTCCAAAACCCAGTGTTTTCTGGGTACGAAGGACAGCTCACCATGTACATTTATTCACATGCTGGCAAGAAAAGGGGGCAACAGAAAACACTTCTGCAAAGCTGTCTGGACCATGTTGTTGTACATGTAGTGTTTGCGTTTGAATTTGCATTCATTCAAAATGGGTGCTTCAGAGAAGACTTGAGCAATAGTGGATTCAGTCTAGTGGTTTCATCCTCATTTCAGTGTCCTCCTGTTCATTCTATGTACAGTAAAGCTTCATTTAAAATACTCAGTGAGAAGTGATTATTCACCAAAACAAAATAAACAGTCAAGTGTCTTTTATCCTTTGGTTGAGGAACACGTCTCGTAAAGTACTGACAGACAACTAAGGTCCTTAGTTGGATAAAGAGAGAAGATTAAGCTCCCTTCTGAGGGTCAAAGGTCACGTGGGGAAGCCTCCAATGAAACCTTCCTTCCACTCAGCACGTGATCACTGAGCTCTTCCCCGTTGATTTGGACTCATTTTTGGCCACCAGCAATCTGAGGGCATCTCCAGATGAACGAATGAGCTCTCTACCACTGTGACAGAGAGAACGAGAGAGAACGTCAGAGGGTGTGTTAAACAGAGGGAGGGAACGACACTACTCTGTTGTGTTTTATAACTCGTATTACCTAAATAATATCCAGTACTCTATTACAACTTCTTAATCAACACAGGGTGGTAAAGACCAGTCTCCATCTTACACTACTTACATGTGGTATTCCATGCCCACCAGACTGATGCCGTTCACAGCCAGGATACGATCTCCCAACCTCAGCTTCTGGCACTGGGCGGCTGGGGACTCTGGTACCACTGACTTGATATAGATCCCAGTCATTTTCAGAGGTGTTTTCTACACAGGACACAAGAGGATGCAGGAAGCGTTGAGGTTGGGTCTGAGGACATGCCGTACCTGCACTATAGTATCATTACAGGAACATCTCCGCTGTTTCATCTCTATCCTACAGGGGGCACCACATGTTATAGAATCCTCCACAGCACTACACCTGCATGCATATATATGAGTAGAGGCTTTCACAGGAAGCGTTGAGGTTGGGCCTGAAGACATGCCGTACCTACACTATAGTATCATTACAGGAACATCTCCGCTGTTTCAACTCTATCCTACAGGGGGCACCACATGTTATAGAATCCTCCACAGCACTACACCTGCATGCATATACATGAGTAGAGGCTTTCACAGACCAGACACGTTTCTGTTATGAATTAAATGATGAAAACAGCAATTTAGTAGAATTTGAAGCCAAAGGCAGACATTGGAATGAGGGTAATAATAACCATTGCAGCTGCCAATTGTGCAATAGAGGACTCTACCGGTTCTTATAAATTAGCTTAGTGTTCTCAATGTGGTTCATGGCTGACTTCAAAAGGAGGTCAACACATTTACCACATGTTGTACACCTGTTAGTAAACACAAGCTTAAGCCCACACCCACATACCATAACCAACCACACATACACACACACGCACACAAAGTCCCACATAGCAAGAAGAGTTGTTGAGCCTATCTGTAGTTGAGATCTGCGTCACAGTTCAACTCATCATTCATTTAAAGCTAGATTTCCCTGCCTTTGATGCATGATGATGTAGCACAGTTAATCATGGGAAATATGTAACCTTTAACTAATTAATTTGTGACTATGGAGGTTTGAACAGCCACGCAAGGCCTTATATTAGGATGTCATAAATCACATGACCAAATAAGAGCCACACGCCCCTCGCATCAACCAGGCACAGACAGAATGTTAGAGCTTTTTCAAGTTCCATTGATTTCCCCATGCAGAGAGGTGAAAAATAAGAAAGGGAGGTAGAGAAACAAAAAGGAAGATGAGACTTGGGTGAAGGAGATGAACAAAGGAGGAGGTGGAGGAATAAAGACGAGGATTTCACCCACCATTCCATCCACCAGTGCCAGGCCTAGACCATGAGGTCCTCTGTGTAGCTCCACAGTAAACACTTCATCCCCCTCTTTCTCCTCCTCTTCCTCCACATTCCCATTCCTTCTCTCAGAACATTCCCTTGGGCAGCTTCCTGCTGAGGAGACACACACAAGAACACCCCACATTAGACACAGTATCCAATCCCACCTTAACTCTGTTTAAAGTCCTACTTTTCCTGTTATTGTGGTCCTTTTAATTAAATTATAAAGAAATCATATCACTGTGGCAATTTGAGACAGGGTTTACTGCAGGAGAAAACATGAAAGTAGTGTCTGGTTCCCCTTTGGTTTTCCCTCTACAGTACCTGCTGGGGGGGGGGGGATGTCTGTCTGTCTGTCTGTCTGTCTGGTCATATGAAAGAGAAGTTCACAATACTGGGCTTGTTTTTAAGTCCAGAGGCATTAGTGTTATAAGGATTATTATTTCTACCAATAGGAATATATATGGATCAAAGACTGGAGGTTCATCTGAGCTGCTCCAGAAGGACACGCAGTTGGTTTGACCTCCTCCACATACATATAACTACCACTGATATTGAACACAGATGTTGCATTTGGACTCCATATAAAAATCATGTCAAGTCTGAGTGCTATAAAACTGTAGGGAGTCCACTAAATGCATAGACGTTGTAATGAGAACCATACAAAACCCCACTGAGAACAAGCTCTAAAGCTTTAGTGCCTTGGGAAAGCTCTTCCTCAGGTTGGTTCGGTGCTCTGTGGTGTCCTGTCACAACAACCTGCCACCCGCAACAGTATCACCAGCATGCCCTACACTTTCACCTCGCTCCTGGTCTCCCACTGCTCTTCCCTGCTCTCCTTCAGCTCTCCCCTGCTCGCCCCTGCTCTCCTTCACCTCTCCCCTGGTCTCCCACTGCTCTTCCCTGCTCTCCTTCAGCTCTCCCCTGGTCTCCCACTGCTCTTCCCTGCTCTCCTTCAGCAATCCCCTGGTCTCCCACTGCTCTTCCCTGCTCTCCTTCAGCTCTCCCCTGGTCTCCCACTGCTCTTCCCTGCTCTCCTTCAGCTCTCCCCTGGTCTCCCACTGCTCTTCCTTGCTCTCCTTCAGCTCTCCCCTGGTCTCCCACTGCTCTTCCCTGCTCTCCTTCAGCTCTCCCCTGGTCTCCCACTGCTCTTCCCTGCTCTCCTTCGGCTCTCCCCTGGTCTCCCACTGTTCTTCCCTGCTCTCCTTCAGCTCTCCCCTGGTCTCCCCCTGCTCTCCCCCTGCTCTCCCCTGGTCTCCCCCTGCTCTCCCCCTGCTCTCCCCTGGTCTCCCCCTGCTCTCCCCTGGTCTCCCCCTGCTCTCCCCTGGTCTCCCCCGCTCTCCCCCAGCCCGAGCCCATCTGCCCCCCATGCAGGACCTGCTCTGGACAATGCCTGTCCCGATTAAGATTCCACGCACCAACCCAACTGTAAATTCCCATGACGGGTCAGCCACTGATCTTTTCTCTCCTGACATCACCACCTCTCTGTAATTCTTGGTACAGATTAAAAGATTAGCAATGCTACCAAAATAGCAGTAAGTTACCGTTAGCGCCCAAAACCACAGAGGTTGAGCAGAGAGCAGGAGCACTCTATGGGACTGGGACTCCACAGTAATACATGGTGGGAAGCTATGGCCAATGTCATAACCAGGGATATGACATGATTAGAGAATATTTCTGTGAAAGTGGGTAATGTTCAATAGTACATCCTTTTCATACAATATCTTAGGTTTATGACAAACTATTAAACCATAGAGCCCGTATAAAGACAAGGGCCATTGATCGTAATGAGTTCTGATTATGATCATCAAAATGGAAGCTTTAGTAAAGCCCTATTTACACACAACCACACAGGGGGCCAGGAAGCTTTCAGCAGGCGGTAAGCACTTACACACAACCACACAGGGGGTCAGGAAGCTTTCAGCAGGCGGTAAGCACTTACACACAACCACACAGGGGGTCAGGAAGCTTTAAGCAGGCGGTAAGCACTTACACACAACCACACAGGGGGCCAGGAAGCTTTAAGCAGGCGGTAAGCACTTACACACAACCACACAGGGGGCCAGGAAACTTTAAGCAGGCGGTAAGCACTTACACACAATCAAATGTTACACAGAGCGTTTGTCTCTGATTTAGAGTTGAGGGAATTATCTGGTGTTAATCAACAGGAAAGGCCATGGACTGCTATTAGATTGTACTGGACGAACTGGCTTTTATTATCTAACCTGTTGTTTGGATATGACCTGGGACTGTGGTATCTGAAATCAGAAACATTCAGGATTCTCACAATGTTTTAGATAAAGTGGCATCAAACGTATAGACTCACTCTCTTTTGCTAGGTGTTTGACTCAACGATTGTATCCCTTGAGAAAAGGTCACTGTACTGTATAGGACAGGCGCACTAGACTACTATTTGAGAATGTCCGGGGGTCACACACATTTCCTAGGTGTCACGCCCTGGTCTTAGTATTTTGTGTTTTCTTTATTATTTTGGTCAGGCCAGGGTGTGACATGGGTTTTTGTATGTGGTGTGTTTTGTCCTGGGGTTTTGTTAGGTATTGGGTTTGTGGCTTAGTAGGGTTATCTAGCATAGTCTATGGCTGTCTGGAGTGGTTCTCAATCAGAGGCAGGTGTTTATCGTTGTCTCTGATTGGAAACCATATTGAGGCAGCCATATTCTTTGAGTGTTTCGTGGGTGATTGTTCCTGTCTTAGTGTTTGTTGTCACCAGATAGGCTGTTTAGGTTTTCTCACGTTTCTTGTTTTTTTGTTAGTTTATTCATGTATAGTGTCTTCATTAAAGAACCATGAATAACCACCACGCTGCGTTTTGGTCCGCCTCTACTTCACCTAAAGAAAACCGTTACACTAGGTGGCAAAGGTCCGGATAGGTATTTTCATTAATCGGCATAGTAACAAACCCCCACCTCCCAACCCATGCGATCTCAAACTGTTTAAGTTGTACACAGCCATATTGCTGGCGGAGAGAAAATGTTGTCAGTTTAAACCTCGTTTCCTGCAATTCTACGCATTTTGACGTTTTAAAGCTAATTTCTTGATATTCTACACATTTTGACATTTCTGTGTGTTCATACGATACCTGAGTAACTGAACAAAATCAATGCGGGCCGGTGGTGTTGAGGCCCCTGGGCATGTAATCTGGCCATGATAACTACAGGATTTAGATAGATGGTTAGTCTAATTTACCCATCTAGCTAACATGGGCTAGTAGTAATTCACTGAACATTTCTGACAGGTTATAAATAGCTCTCTAAGGTCTGTCAGTGAATGGCATAAGAGGAAAACTGTCCGTACACTACCAAATTTCGAAATTGCACTTCTGCATTCTACAATTAGAACTCTCAACAGCAGTAAGTTGAAAGCCCAGCTGAGTTCCTAAATACAATTACACATACAATTAAAATGTCATTTCTGTCGGGACCCACGGTCCGTATTGACCCCGTTCTGAGCCTTGATTGGGACCGCGGTCAGCCTGTTGAGTATGGCTGGTATAAGACTTATATAAAAGTGTTAGAATCTTACACGTTGTTTGAGACATCGCCAGAGAAAGCTGACCTGCTTTAGGGAGGGGGACGTCATTGTTATCCCTGGAAGTTAACCCTGGAAGTGTCCCTCCCAGTTACGGAATAAGATGTTTAGTCCTTCCCTCCCCTTTCTCAGCTCAACTCCTCCACCACAGAATAAATCATAACCAGAGAGCAGTCTGCTCACTTTCCCCTCCCATCCACTCCTACAGATGACCTCATGAGCAGAGCTTCAAAAAACAATAGGCCTGAGGAGAAAATGGCCTTTCCTCTACACATGGAATCCACCCTACAGGGAGAACACGACCTTTACACAGCCAGAACAGCTCTTTATTCCTCCAATGACCTGTAGTTTCTGTCCAAAGTCAATAGAGTCGAAGAGATGAAGGGAGGATGAGAGCTCTCCTCCTCCTGTCATATCAAGCACCTTGTGTCAACCTGGAGCCACTGGGGACAAATATGCACCAGGGACTCCCGGGTCAAGCAGACAAATTCTTCCTTTAATGGAGCCTGTCAATCATTGGTGGGTTGATATTATGAGGGAGGCACTAGCGACCTAACTCCAGAGGTTAGGTACATGAGCCACAGTGTGAGCCGAGGTGGCTGTATTTGCTGTGACAGGAGTTTTACATCACTTTAATCAAAACCCACAGAGGGAGGGAAAGGCCATGAAGGGATCCTTTGTTATTCTTTGTCTTCGTAATTCATCCAAGGGGATTGAGACAGGATCAGTTTCTTTTAGGATTACAATGTACAGTATGTGCCCCCCACTGTTACAGCATCATCAATCCTCTGTTATGATTGGTCAATAACACACTTCAGCTGACACATGGCTTTTTATGCTTATTTTCTGTCAATCAGAGCTGTTTGTATTGTAACTGCTCTGTATGTAGCCTGACTGTATGACATAGCCGTCTCTGTTACCTTTCCTGTGCTGCCGTGCTGCTCCCTCCTGCAGGTCTGCCTCCAGCTCAGACTGAGACAGCTCCATGCCCTGGGGGGTGTTGGGGGGCGTCAACAGGCAGGAGGGGTCCAGAGCCAGGCTCTTGTGGCATCCCAGGTCAGCCTGGCTACTCCTAGGTAGGGTGTTCTGCAGCTCCAGACTCTTCAGCTTGTGGGTCAGCTCTGCCTCTGCCAGGCAGCAGCTTAGGTCACCATGAGACCCCCGGGCCTGAGGGGGCGCCGCAGGGCTCAAAGAGTCCACCTCTGCCCTGAGCGAGGGGCAGGGAACTGGGTCAGGGACCACCACTGTGACAGAGGGCGAGGAGCGCGAGGTCGCAGACTTGGCGTCTGTAGCTGTCCCGCTGAGTGCCTGAAGGGAGGGACAAGTCAATAAAGCAGAGATGGAAAAACATCAAAGTTAAAATGTCTCATTTACTGAGCACCACCAGTTCAGGGCGGCCACTGCCTCTCATTAGATTGTATATTTGTAAATTCTGGGTATACAGAGTCAGAAGGTCAGATAGGTGGTTACCTGCTGTGTTGTTTGACTGGTGGGGAGACTATGGATGAAGTCCTGCAGATGGCCTAGCTGCTCAAACAGAGCGGGCTCCGTGATTGGTTTACCCAACTCCAGGTGGAAGGTGTTGCTAGGCAGGATAAGGGGAGGGTGGTTGTCGAAACTCTCCAGGATGTCAGCTAGAGAAGGAGGAAAATACAGGACATCATTAAAGACAGAAGACGTGACTCAGAAAATATTACAACAGAAGCTCTGGAAGAGCTTTCTCACGGTGTACACTACATTATTTATACTTGTTATTTCCTTTTACTTCATTAACTTAATTACATCTGATTTGTAGGTTAATCCTTTAGATTCTCCAGTTAAAGAAAGACAGTCATGGCCTCTAGGACAAGATAAAGTTCCCCCCAGGGGGTGCCAGCAGGAGTTGGGCCATTCACACAGAAGAGGTGAGGTGACAGGGGACAGAGAGGGGAGACAGGTGCCAAGTCCTATATTGAGAGGGGTGGATTTGAGAGTTAACTCTGTGGTGAGACTGATTGGGCTGGACAGGGTTCTCCTCTCTAACCTCCCCCCTGTACCCATGCTCCAATTTAGAGTTAGACTGGGACAGGCAGACAGGATTACTCTGGGGAACACACTCAGCCACTCCCAGACACAGGGAATAGGCCTCTAGTTACTAATACCCTGACTACACCACTCGCGTCGTTTTGCAAAATAGAAATCTCTGTTATTCAATTATTGCACCCACACTGCTCGCGCGCATAAACAAGCGTCTGCGTTGCCAAGGGCTAAAATATAACTCCTTTCTATTTCTGACGATGAAAAAGCCTGGAAAGAGGTTAGATGACTAGAAACGATTCGGTTGACCATTTTACGTGTGGATTAATTGTCGGAGTAGAGGACCTTGTGCATTTCAGGTAAAATAACAACTCAATGTTATATCCCAGGACAAATTAGCTAGCAACAGCAAGCTAGCTAAATAGGAGAAATTAGCTAGCAAGTGCAAGCTAACAAGCTAAATTGCTATAAATGTTTAATGCTTTTCGACCTGTCCCCAAATTAATGTGTGTGTCTGTGTTGATATTTTAACCTGCGTGTTGTGATCTCGTTTGGTGTAGGGGGACAAAATATATTTATGCACGATGGCGCACGCGTGCAGCCGGTTTGGGTTCCGTGTAACCCTGTCAGGGTGACAGTCTGATCTGATTGAGTCTTGGCAGAGTGAGAGTGTGTACACAAGCGTACAGACTACATAGGCTATGTGAATTTGTTTGTCCAAGAAACACGTGTGTTTGTTTCATAATATGGTTTATACACGTGAACTTGTCTGTGTGGCTAACCGCCGTGACTCTGCTGTATCTGTGTTCCACTCACTGGTCCTGAGGGCAGCCTCCGCCTCGTCTGGCGAGGGGTTCCAGTCTGCAGGACAGGACCTGCCTGGGTTATACTCCCTCAGCATGTGGTGCAGTTGGGCTGGGTTCAGAGGCATGAACTCTGTCCTCAGAGAGCTCCATGATGCCTGAAACACACACACACACATATGTACACTCACACGTTACAAGAATATCAAAGTACAGGCACAAGGACCATGATACAAGGAATATGATTGCATAAATGCAAGAGCTGGCAGAGCTGTTTGATGTCATTGTTGTTAGTGAAACTAAAAATGACAGGGTAGCATTTCCTCAGTGGGGTTATTTCAACACAAAGCTATTCGTGTAAAAAATATTCCAAACCACAAATCTGTCCAAATTCATTAGGAAAATAAATCTAGGACTGTAAGTAATACTTTTCATGCCAACCTGTCACTGTCTGTAGTAATAATAAAATCAACACACACACACACACACACACACACACACACACAGAATGGAGAAATGTTGAAATGCTTGATTGTGGAAGTCAATGTTCCTGAATGTCACATGTTCCATCTATTTGACTAAACATTGATGAGTCATAAACGTCAAGCGTCAGATGTCATCAGAAGATGTGCTAATTACAGCATCTAGATTTCTGTATGTGTTATATGACTATGAACAATCAGGTGTTTGTTATCCTCTCAGTTGATCTCTCTCTGGTTAGTGGGAATAAACACACAAGAGACTTAATCTTCAACTATTTCCTCATTCACTCAGACACACCTTGGAGAGCTGAGGTGTTTTAATGACTCAGTAACTAACCAGAAAGACATAGGTGAATCATTTCAAGATGACATCATTGGCATAGAGGTGTTATTGGTATGCTGACAGGCATTGTGTAGAATATATCAGACCATATTTACACCAGCCTTGTATCCCTTCATTCCTCCAATGAGCACACCCTCTTTGTCGCTTGACAGCACAGAGGCTGGCCAGAAGGAGGAGTTATGGGAATGTTTATAAGCAATAGTGACTTATTTTTTACATTATTTTAAGTCTATATTTTCTATATCTACTATTTGACTTGGTGTATCCCAGTCATAAGTGGCATAACATTATGGCATCAATGACACAATCTTCCTAACTTTGTATCATCGGTAATTACTGGAGACTGAGAGAGCTCAGCCATGACAAAACCATGCCACATCACTGGTAATTTACTATGTCCCTCACTCTCTTGAGCCCAGAACTCCAGATGGAAAACGGAGAATATCACAAGGGTGTGTGCTCCATTTTACCAACCACAACATCTGACCTCGTGCCATGGGAGTGATCCATAAACAAAACCACCAGCCTCCTAGCAACAGTCCCCACGAATAGAGGAGAGAGGCAGCCTTTGACTGAGGGGAGACTGGTTCTAGTACTGCGGAGCTGTTTTGGGGCTGTTACCATGGCTGCCTTCTGGTTAGATATTGAGAACATGTGTTGTCTCATACTGTATTAGCCCCTTATGGCTGTGGATGGAAGAGTGAAATGCTACACTGTCAGTCTTGTTGCACTGAGTCTCAGCAGGCTCCTTTCTCCATTCCTGGTGAATGAGTTCCATCAAAATAAAATCAGATCAAGAAACTATAAACTCTTGATCTAAATTAAATATGAGGGCAGCTGCAGGAGAAAATACACATTTCTGACTGAATTTGATGCTTTAGGGCTGTGCAAACTGTGGTTTTAAGATAAAACCCACAACTATCCACAACAACAGTGCTGTAATTGGGATGAGTAGGAGGTGATTCTCTCATGTACTAACCCGGGAGAACATTACAAGACCATGACGTGTCCACAGCCTTCCTGCAGCCCCTGGACATTCATAGGATGAGACATACAGTAGTGTGGGCCTGTCACAGCAGAGGTCACTCTTTTCTTTGAAGGTGACAGGGCTAAAGCTAGCCTTTTGTCACACACAGACTGGCAACAGGTTTTCCCTATCTCCCTTATATTTCCAGGTGTCATAAACATGACCAGAAACAGGATATGTGTGTGTGTGTGTGTGTTTAACAGAGACACACTTATTTTTTACATGTTTTTATTTAAACTTTATTTAACTAGTTAAGTCAGTTAAGAACAAATTCTTATTTACATTGACGGCCTACACCGGCCACACCCGGACGACGCTGGGCCAATTGTGCGGGACTCCCAATCACGGCCGCATGTGATACAGCCTGGAATCGAACCAGGGACTGTAGTGATGCCTCTTGCACTGAGATGCAGTGCTTTGGACCACTGTGCCACACAGGAGCCCCTTAGCTGGGTTGTTCTATATGGTGGTCTCTGTCTTTATGTCTCTAACTAGCCCAAAGTGTTAACTAACCCAACCACCACCAGATATGTTACGGCTCAACTTCCCCCCAGTAAACATGATCCTCCTTTCAGTGGATTACAGAGAGAATGGCATGCTTAAGGAAGGATTAACTACTCAGTGGCACACAGTTTAAAGCCACAGGCATTAACAACATGGGATTTAAACATACATACAGTGAACCTGGCCATGACCCCACTGTCCGAGGATGTCTAAGGGGGAGTTGGGATATGCAAAAAACACATTTCCAATTCACACGTCTATAATATACACACTTGTACATGTATGAAACAGAATAAATTAATTAATTATAATTATGAATTATTATTATGTCTATTTGTTTAAGTTATTGGTGCAAGGACTGCCTATCTCGGCAAAATGTGTATTTTCTTCATCAATAGATGAGAAGTCATTGCATAATAGGAGATGTAGAGTACAATTTGGTGGGAAAAATGCCATTGTTTCCAAGCATTCTTTTCCCTCTCCCACAGCTCTGTCAGGCTTTTTTAATAATGTCATGTGGTGGCGCATGTGAGTTCCACTCAGGTGACATCTGTCAGTGAAAATAAGCTTTCAGCTCTAACATTTTCAATCGGTTCCATACCTTGTAAAACACCTGTGGTCTACAATGGATACATTCAGAATTGCTATAGTGGACAAAAATGTTGTCATTAACACCCCATTGCTTCATTGCTTTACCATTACATCTAGGTGTTGTCATCACACCGATAGTGTTAAGACCAGTCTAACTGTTCTCATAACATCAGAAGTGTGTATCGTACCTGAGGCCTGCAGTATTTTTCCAGATCTGATAACTGGCCAGGGCAGGGGAATGTTTAGTAAGGTGCTATAGAGGTATAAAACCAACAGTCTGTGTACACACACCTTCTCCCACAACTAGTGTGGCAGTGAACAAACAACACCTCTCACCCCACAATGGCCCATTCAAACTATACTCGCAATGTTATTATCTTATAACTACTTCAACAGTATCACCTCCATCAAAGACAACATGCATTTCTAAGAGTAAAACCTAGTTAGCAATGAAATGTAGGGAAACAGAGTTTCAGTGATGATTCATGAATGTTTTCAATGTTTTGTCAGATTTTCCTAAATACTTCCCAAAGGTTTCCCACTCGAGGCATGTTCGGTATGCCAATAATCTCCCGTGGGCAGATTCTGCATTTACACCCAAGAATCTGCCGGGACTGAATGGGATCCCTGTGATAACGAACTGCAGTAGTTTCAGTCTTTGGGTTTTCGACACTGGTTATATGGACGTATCAGGATTGAACGAAGGCGGGGCTTAAACTGCTCGGCTACAAGTGATTCACGCGTGGCCCACACAGATCGGAAGGGGGGAGGGGGCTTTGGATAAGAGTTTATTTTTGCGAGTGTGGAGACTTTGCAAACTGTCGGAACTCACAATTCCTAACACATATAGACCCAGAAGTAAATCACACAGTTGACCAAATTAATAATGATTTTACTTTTAGGTTAACAGAGATTAGTGTACCAATAATGAGCTGAGACACTTGGTGATGTACAGTCTAATACACTGTAAAATACCATTTTGATACACTATATATTCAGACTGCTTTGGACATCTTGGCTACATTGTTATTTAGTGCTCTCCAAACCAAAACAGGAAGTGAAAATAAAGGAAGTGCCCTCTGACCTGTAGTAGGTTCTCCTTGGGCGTTGCCAGCAGATTGACAGCAGCAGAGAGCTTCTGGAAGAACTCCACAGCCAGGTCTCCTAGGCCCATCCCCTGTATCCAGTCCATCAGCAGGTCCAGGTTGGCCCTGATCTGGACCCCTCTAGACCACTGGTAGAACCCACCTCCAGAGCCTGCAGAACAAAACACCACTCAGACACGCTCATGTAATTTCAATCATAGCTATTGAGTATAATGAAACTTCTATAAGATGCAGCATGCTAGCAGATACCCATAGACTTCCAGTTATTGCACTAACGCTGGTTAGCATTGGCTCATGAAACTACCTCTAACGTTCTCCATAGTGGACACAGAAACATAAAAATGATATCCACAAGTTCATCTTACTCTGGGGAAAGTCCAAATCCCGAAGTATCCCATTAACACATACCGTATGTATTTTATGAGGATACTTGTGATAGGACTTTGAGGATATTAAGATTTGATCCTACAAAACCCCATGAGTCAGAAACAGAGCATGTTGAAGGTCTCACCTCTCTCCATGAGTGCGTTGAAGAGGGATGCGTTGGTGAAGAAGAAGAGGTAGGCGCAGAGCTGCGAGCTGATGTCAGAGTGCACCTGGAAGGCGTTGAGCAGAGACAGCGCCTCCTTCAGGACATCCAGGATGTCGCTCACGCCCTCGGGCACACGCAGCTGCCCGCTCTCCGAGAACGGGTTCCCATCCAGCAGGCCTGGCAGTGCCGAGTACATACTCTGAGGACAGAGAGAGGCATGCTAGAGGTGTTAGTCACAGCTACATGACTTTACCTCACTGTACCATAGTCTAACACAGCACCTCTCTGAGGAGAGAGAGGGAGATAAGAAACCTTACAGTCACAGCTACTGTACCCAGTACCACTAATACAGAAAGTATACTGTATTATATATTGATCTTTAAAAGTGACGTTTTGTCAGCGATTCTCACTTTATCAGCCATACTCTCTATAAAATAAACCTTCATCAACATGCAAACATTTGTTGACAGATTCAGTAAAACTGCAGTGGAATCAGTGACTTAGTCAACAGGGCTATGCCCGCTGACCCTGAGCTCCCTGAGCCAATTAGAAAACAGTCAGAGCCCAAGGAGGAGCGGTTACAGAAAGCCAGACAGGGACAGACACACTTCCCCTCCAAAGGCAGATAGGCAGGGGCCTGATAACCAGGGGCCTGATAACCAGGGGCCTGATAGCAAGGGGGCTGATAGCCAGGGGCCTGATAGCCAGGGGCCTGATAGCCAGGGGCCTGAGACTGTCCAGTCTTGACACTCACCATTGTTAACAGTGTACCATACACAGTCCTGGGAATCCCATTGATAACACTGGTGCCACTGGCCATTCCTGACAGAAACACAAATGTTTCCCAGTGACTCAACACCGCTCTGCCCCCTCCAGCCTCCTGATAATTCCCATAATAAATGAATGCCAAGTATCATAAACTAGCTGATAATAGCCCATGCTGTTGACTACTAAGGAATGGTAATACCAGTGAGTAATAGGCATGAGAATAAACTTCTCCTACAACTTCTCCTGGAGTGTTTTGTCTCATGGTTAGTTGTTCCACCAATTAGGTGTCTTTTGAGTAGTGTAACTTGTTGGAAAAAACAAAAATGTTATATTTCACCTACTTTTAGCAGTACACTTTTAGCAGTATTTCACCTACTGTCATAAACAGTACATGTTCTAAAAAAAAAAAATGTCCAACTCAAGAGGTTAAATTTAAAAAATGGACTATAGTAAGTGCCTATTAAGTGCCAAATAAGGTAACAGGGTTGACCGTAACAGGGTTGACGACTTCATCTTAAATCATCTATAAATCCCCTTGTGACAGGGGGAATCGAAGCTTGTTTCATGCAACAGGGAGGGGCAATTGAATGCAAACTTCACTAAAAACATATATATATTTAAAATATATCTACCCTGTCTATGCTCGACCCGCTCAGCTTTCCACCACAAAACACCAGAAAATTGCCAAAAAGACTACAACCAGCTCACCTGCTTTTACACTATGATTTGACTGTTAGTTTCTTTTTATTTGCACTTTGAAAACGGAAGTTTCACCATCTTTAAATGAGAGTTCAGCTCATGTAACAGGGTTGACCTTAAAAGGATACTGGCAATGAGGCCCTTTATCTACTCCCCTAGAGTCAGATGAACTTGTGGATACCATTTTTATGTCTCTGTGTCCAAAACGAAGGAAGTTTGTGGTAGTTTCGCGAGCCAATGCCAGCTAGCGTTAGCGTAATGACTGGAAGTCTGAGGGGTTTCTACTTGCATGCTTAAAATGAATCACTAATCACATGAAGGGGCTGAGTCACTGGCTTACTGGTGCTCTTTCATGCCGTCCCTAGGAGGGGTGCGTCACTAGAGTGGGTTGAGTCACTGATGTGATCTTCCTGTCTGGGTTGGCGCCCCCCCTTGGGTTGTGCCGTGGCGGAGATCTTTGTGGGCTTTACTCGGCCTTGTCTCAGGATGGTAAGTTGGTGGTTGAAGATATCCCTCTAGTGGTGTGGGGGCTGTGCTTTGGCAAAGTGGGTGGGGTTATATCCTTCCTGTTTGGCCCTGTCCGGGGGTATCATCGGATGGGGCCACAGTGTCTCCTGACCCCTCCTGTCTCAGCCTCCAGTATTTATGCTGCAGTAGTTTATGTGTCGGGGGGCTAGGGTCAGTTTGTTATATCTGGAGTACTTCTCCTGTCTTATCCGGTGTCCTGTGTGAATTTAAGTATGCTCTCTCTAATTCTCTCTTTCTTTCTTTCTCTCTCTCGGAGGACCTGAGCCCTAGGACCATGCCTCAGGACTACCTGGCATGATGACTCCTTGCTATCCTTGCTATCCCCAGTCCGCCTGGCCGTGCTGCTGCTCCAGTTTCAACTGTTCTGCCTGCGGCTATGGAATCCTGACCTGTTCACCGGACATGCTACCTGTCCCAGACCTATTATTTGACCATGCTGGTCATTTATGAACATTCAAACATCTTGGCCATGTTCTGTTATAATCTCCACCTGGCACAGCCAGAAGAGGACTGGCCACTTCTCATAGCCTGGTTCCTCTCTAGGTTTCTTCCTAGGTTTTGGCCTTTCTAGGGAGTTTTTCCTAGCCAACATTCTTCAACACCTGCATTGCTTGCTGTTTGGGGTTTTAGGCTGGGTTTCTGTACAGCACATTGAGATATCAGCTGATGTACGAAGGGCTATATAAATACATTTGATTTGATTTGATGAAGGCTAAAATTAAGGCCAAAAAAAAAATTATCATCAAGGACAACAACCACCCGAGCCACTGCCTGTTCACCCCGCTATCATCCAGACGGCGAGGTCAGTACAGGTGCATCAAATCTGGGACCGAGAGACTGAAAGACAGCTTCTATCTCAAGGCCATCAAACTGTTAAATAGCCATCACTAGCACATTAGAGGCTGCTGCCTATATGCATAGACTTGAAATCACTGGCCACTTTAATAAATGGAACACCAGTCACTTTAATAATGTTTACATATCTTGCATTACTCATCTCATATGTACAGTATATACTGTATTCTATCTATCTATCTTTAGTCTATGCTGCTCTGACATTGCTTGTCCATATATTTATATATTCTTAATTCCATTTATTTTTTTGTTAGATATTACTGCACTGTCGGAGCTAAAAACACAAGCATTTCGCTACACCCGCAATAACATCTGCTAAAGATGTGTATGTGACCAATACAAATTGATTTGATGATCTTCAGGAAATATAACTAAGCATTTACAAAGATGGTGAAGACTTTGATAAATGTTGATGTTAAGTGGGTTAAGATCTTCCTAGAAGTCACAGAGGGACATGTCAAAATGCAGATTTCTTTATTCATATTGAAAATCAGATTTATTTAATTTTCCATGTGTTCTAGACTAAAGGGACCTTCATTTAATGTCATTTTTGTGTACAATTTCCTCTTTAAATAGCAAAGGGACGCAAAAGGCACTCACTTCGAGGAACTACCCACATACTGGTCAAGGTAGAGGAAGGCTTTAGCAGAGCAGGAAAACAAGCAGGAAAACCTGTTTCCCAACAACAGTTCAGTACCCAACAGTTAGTGGTTGTCTGATAGAATGCAACCTGTTTGAAAAGTTGTGCTGGAGTTACTACCCTGACGTCATTGCTCATTTCGTGCATGGGCGGGTAGCGGGAGGGATTTGAAAATTCAAGCTAGATATAGGACTCATCTTTGTATCTGTGCCATTATAGTGTCGGTGACAGCATGGGCAGCTCAATTGAGGCTATCTCCATTTTAATTTAGTACATTTTGTTCTTCTTCATTGGCTGATTCCTCCCTACCCTGTTGACTACTTTAAAATGGTGGTAGCCCTCAATGGCAATGTCCATGTTAAAATGGATTATGTCCATGAGGAGTCATCTATCTTTCTGGATTAGAGCACCCATACCGGACAGACGCACGCACACGCACACACACACACACGGCTCTGGGTGAGTGGAAAGGGAAAACAAGGTGACACTGAAACATGTACAGCTCCACTACTCTTTTTGCTATGACCATTGACCAATATAGGGCCCTGGCAGACCACAATCTGGTAAAAGGTTTAACATAAACAAAACCCTTGTTCTATGTTTCAACAAAACAAACTTTAAACAGGCACATTCTTGCTTCCACCAAAAGTGAGAAGGACCCAAACAAGAGGAAGCCGTTCTGACCATTGAGCACTCAATAAGTAAAAAAAATACTTTGAGTCACAGTGCAGAGATCCTGGGCTCCTCCTCCCCTCTCCCGCTCTTCCCTCCTCCCCCTTCTCCACCCTCCTCCTCCCCCCTCCTCCTTCCTCTGACACAGCTCTCTGCCATTGTTTTAGTCCATGACATCACCCCTCAGGCAGCCAGGTTAGCAAGCACGTATCATGACTAAGACAGACACTTCAGAGGCTCTGAAAGATCATAAAGACCTGCCTGTTAAATCCCAATCACCATACATACATTCCTTCAACCACAGGTCACTAGATAGATTAGAGACCAGTTCTGCAGAGCTACAGGTGCTGGTTAGTTATTAAGCTGAGATTGGCCGAATGAAGGGAACTGGGGATCGTATTCTCCAGTACAGCATTAAATGTCCAACTGTTTTAGAATATAAACAAAGTTAAAACCTTATTTTGAAGCTAGTGGTAGCATGTCTGAGAAAACATACATGGCTGTGGGTGTGAGTTTGAGTAGTTTGTTGACAGAAATTGAGTCATACTGGCACAAAAAGTGTCACAATTCATCTAAGGTATAGACTTGGCCTGTGTTTCTCACTTGACCCCAGAACGTGCAGTGAGTACCCCGCCCATCCCTCCTTGTGGTGTGTCTATGTGAAGACAGACCCTCTATTCCTGAGCAGGAAACAGACTTTTGGAAAAGGCCACTACTCTGCCCTGCTTCTCCACCGGACTACAGATGCTTCCCTGACCACTGCACATCCAACCACCACCAAAACGAAGCTTGCTTTCCCCTGAGCTCCAGCGGTGACTGTCTAACTAGAGCCTGTAACTATTGGGGGGAAAAATGACCTTCCCCTCACCATGTAAAACTGTAAATGTACCTGTCAACAGGGAAAGTTGACAGGCATGCGTAAGCTTTCTTTTATCAATGGTTTCTGTCATGAAACGGAAATCTAGGGACAGGAAGAGGTGGTCTCGGAGCATTCAAAACAACAGCAGCACATACAATCCTGTTCCTGTTCCCACCCATGCCGGTGCTCCCTCCCATCCTGGAACAGTCATCGCCAGGCATTGGGTGTCTATTGCTGGTCTCTGGGTTACTGTGGCAGTGATGGTGCTCTGTTAATGTCATAGAGTTAGTTATAGGGCCCAAACATAGGAAACTCCAGTAAACCCTGCCTGGGAGTGTCTTCCTGGGGCTCACTGTTGAACAGGATAGACCTTTTGTTGCTCTCTATAAACATTTCAAAAGACTTTGGAAATACCCTCGAAGTGGATTTACAGAATATTAAAAAGATGATAAGTAGTCCTTTATTCCACTGGAAAAGATGACACTATCTGACACGCCCATCCTTACTGAGAGAGCAAGAGAGAGTGTGCATGTTTCCCCTGGCTGATTATGGCTTATTGTCTGGAATGCTACCAGCAAACGGAGAATGGTGTTCATAAGGTCTCTAGTCCTGCTTCCCGTAGTCCACAGGCAAAAGATGGCTTTCTATTTGGGCTGTGCAAGGTTTTCTGGAGCTAATAGTCAAGGATGTTATTATTTGTGTACATGTGCGGTGTGTGTGCTAATTGTGTGTGCAAGGCACGTGTCTATGTTTGTGTGCATGTTGCATGCATGTAATCTATTGGTGAGTGTATCAGTGGAGGCTGGTGAGGGGAGGACGGCTCATAATGATGGCTGGAACGGAGCAAATGGAATGCCATCTACAATGTATGATTATAGTATGTGTGACTATGCACTGACCTTGGTGAGGTAATAGACAGACTGCTGGAAGGTGAACATGATGACCTCCTCCAGGACCGTCATGGCCTCCTCACTGGCAGTCCTAGTGGACCACATCTCTGACTCCGACTCTGAGCCCTCCTCCTCCTCTTCCTCCTGCCTCCAGGGCAGCAGCTGGGGAACGTCATGCTGGATGAAGTGCAGCAGCTCGATGGAGTTGGCCATCCACAACACCAGCGGCCGCAGGCCTGGGATCAGGTCCTCTATGCTCAGCAGCTGCACATCCTCTGGCACCTGATGGACATCACTGAAGCTCCTGCAAGGGAAGACATATAGACAGGTCTGAGTTCAGTCCAACAGCCAACAAATACCCTGTACTGGGTAAATGGCACTAAAAGTGGCTTGCGAGTGACTCATATTTTACAGCATGTCTCTATCCCTTGGAATGAATGCTAATTTAAACCATTATATTTGATTTCCATGTACAATTGAGTGAAATATGAAATGAAACATTAATTCTTAAAAATCCTTCCTCCTTTCTCAGCAGGCAGCCTAAGCACAGCTTTGGAATACAGTGCCCTACAATAATGTTCCATAACATTAAATCATCATGAGCTATCATTTTGTCTTCATACACTTCAATAGGCGGCAGATAGAGAAGTATGAACATCAAGAGACCATGACTCATTCTCAGCTTCTTATTCTGTAAAGAAGTCACTGGGACATGTGACAATGAGAGAATGCTATATCTGTGTACTACACATCCCTCCCAGAAATTCAAGTAGCATTGTTGTTGGAATGTAGTGGAAGGCAGTAGCATCATATTCTAAGACTCCTAGCTCTACATACAGTCTGTATATGACTCATAGCAAACACTAAAGTTGAAAGGGGTGTTAGTGTCAGAGGCAGCAGGTTGCCACTGTTCTGCACCCTGTTGTCATCTTTGCTGTTCATTGTTAGCATTTCTGGGGCAGGCTGAGTGATTGAGGTTGGAGAGGCGGCTACTCACCTTTCTGGTTGGATCACAGCAAGCTCCTTTGTCTTCTCCTGCAAGGGGACAGAGATAAACACAACATTGATTTCAAACCAGCAGCAAGCCTATCTAAATGATATTCCATCCTGATGACACCTTTGATTACATTTCTTTCTTTACAGTACCCTTGAGACACACAGTATGTTGAATTCACAACGATTCAAGGTTTATTTGTGGCGTGATGATATAAAAGGTCAATCGTTTGACTGGAGAGTGTGCATTGTTTTTGTGCATGGTGGAGGTGCATAGTTTTACTCACCCACATGGTGAGCTGGATCTGACTGGCTATGCGGAGCAGCAACCTTCGGAAGTGTGTCAGCTGGAACGTGGTGGCTGAGTGTTGGATGGACAGGCTCAGCAGGAAGGCAGGGGTCAGTTTGGCCTCGTCCCCATTGGGGTCCACCATGACCAGGACCTCCTGCAGGACCCTGTCCTCCTGCTCCAACTCATAGCTCAGAGATACCTCTCCACCCTCTGGGTCCTTCCACCGAGGAGGAGCCGGCTTCCTCTGGACCCTAGGGCATTTCATGGGGAGGGCGGAGCCACATGATTGACAGGAGGATGACACTCCTCCGTCATGGGCGGGGCAGAGTTGTTTCATCCAGAGAGTGGTCTGTGGGGCCCCTGGGGTGGCGGTGGGGTCTTTAAACATGAACAAGTAGTGTCGGCCCAGACCCACCAGGTCCCCAGGGGTCAGCTCCACCTCCTCCTTCAGGAGGAAACCATTCCGGGTGACGGGGGCGCCGTGGAGGGGCTTCAGCAGGGTCAGAGTCCGCTTGGTGTCCCCCGGGAAGGAGTTGGTAGAGTCCAGGCGCCTGACACAGCAGTGCTGGGGAAGAATGTCTGGGGCAAAGAGGAGGATGTCCACCTTGAGCCTTTCCTCGTCCTCTCCGTTACAGTGCTCCCTGCAGCAGCCGAAGATGGTGGTGGTGCCGCTCATCAAGTAGATGACAAAGTCCTGCAGCGTAGAGGAGGGGCAATGGAAGGTCAACCAGCAGAATCCATGAGAATGACTGGCACAATAATGAATGTACTGGTTTCAGTTTGCAATATGCTGATTTTGCAGAGAGCCACATCAATTTCCAGAAATACTCCTAATAAACATTGATAAAAGATACAAGTGTTATTCACAGAATTAAAGATAGACTTCTCCTTAATGCAACCGCTGTGTCAGATTTTTTAAAAACTTTACGGAAAAAGCACACCATGCAATAATCTGAGTACGGCGCTCAGAGACCAAACCAGCCAAAGAAATATCCGCCATGTTGGAGTCAACATTAGTCAGTCTTAGTCTGGGCACGCTTTTTATCCAAACGTGCTGGATTGTGTATGTGTTCCATTCAGAGGGTGAATGGGCGAGACAAAATATTTAAGTGCCTTGAACGGGATATGCTAGTAGGTGCCAGGCGCACCGGTTTGTGGCAAGAACTGCAGCGCTGCTAGGTCTTTCACGCTCAAAGGTTTCCTGTGTGTATCAAGAATGGTCCACCACCCAAAGGACATCCAACCAACTTAACACAACTGTGGGAAGCATTGGAGTCAAGATGTGCCAGAATCCCTGTGGAACGCTTTCGACACCGATGGGGTGCCAACAAATTAAGGCTGTTCTGAAGGCAAAGTATTAGGAAGGGTTCTTAATGTTTTGTACACTCAGTGTATGTGGGAACCCCTTCAATACTGTTGGAAAAGAATTCCAGGTGAAGCTGGTTGAGAGAATGCCAGTGTGCAAATCTGTCATCAAGGCAAAGGGTGGCTACTTTGAAGAATCTGTTTAACACTTTTTTGGTTACTACATGATTCCATATGGGTTATTTCATAGTTTTGATGTCTTCACTATTATACATACAATGTAGAAGCTAGTAAAGATAAATAAAAACCCTTGAATGAGTAGGTGTGTCCAAACGTTTGACTGGTACTGTATATATGTACCATTTCAGGCCCCCGGTGATGTGCACGCTGAGGAAGCTGAAGTTTTTGATCTTCTCCACTGCAGCCCTGTTTATGTGGATGGGGGCGGGCTCTCTCTGCGGTCTCCTGTAGACCACAATCAGCTCCTTCCCTTTGTTGACGCTGAGGGAGAGGTTATCTTCCTGGCACCACTCTGCCAGGGCCGTTACCTCCTCCCTGTAGGCTGTCTCGTTGTTGTTGGTAATCAGGCCTACCACTGTTGTGTCATCAGAAAACTTGATGATTGAGTTGGAGAAGTGTGTGGCCACGCAGTCATGGGTGAACAGGGAGTACAGGAGTGGGCTGAGTACCTCTGTGGGGACCCTCTGTTGAGGATCAGTGTGGGGGAGGTCATGACCTTCTAACACCACCTGTCGCTCAGTCATCCGTTCCAAGACTATTAAAGGCAATTTATGGTTGATCTGAAAATGTAGTCGGAGGCTCCATATGGAGGGTGTGTCATAATTGCGGAGCCTCCGGAGGCATGCAGGGGCCAAATGAAACTCCGTAACGCATCGCACCTCTCAAATTTTGTAACAATGCGAAGGGCTCCTTATAGCTCCGCATTGACATGGTGTGTTGACGGTAGGTGGGGGCGGTACGTCATGTATAAACACAAACTCACTTCCTTGACAACTTCCTTCACTATAACACTGCTCTGCTCCGCTAAGATCGAGTATGAAAGCCCTGACGTCTGCGGAGGCTGCATCGCAGTAAATGCTGTACAGCCACTTCAGACATCGGATTGACCATGCAGAGCCTTTCAGGCAGGTCATGATACTGTATCATCCCAGCTAGCATGGAAGCCAATCAGCCGCTGAGCAGTGTGTTTGAGCACATACACTTAACTAACTAAATGGTTCGAGTCCCTGGCTCCATACGGACTATTCAAAGCAATATTCAAAACAACCTTTATTTATTTTCCTGCACATGATATCTGGCAGAATAGATCAAACTGTCTAGGAAGGGAGTTAATAGCTGTGAGTCAATGTGAATTGTGACTACACTGACCTGCACTTGAACAACAACACTTACAAGGAAATCAAATCCAATACAGCTCTCATGGTTCACAGGTGATTAAGTTCAGGAAAATCTGGTCTGGAAACACAAAGACACTTTCGAAAATAACTAGTCAAGCCTGAGAAAAACTATTTCATTTATGGAGCTGGAACATTTCTATTCCATAGGACTGATATATGAGTGACTTATTGTTGTCGAGTGGCCAGACCAGGGGCAGGCTCAGTACTTCCCTCAGTATCTGGCACACCCCACCCAGTGTCCTGCACACTCAGCAGTCTCCACAATGAGGAACAAACAACAAAGAGCAGCAGCATTTCCTGTTTCTAGGAATGGGCCTGGCCCTCTGGCCCTCTGGCTCTTTGCATTGCATTGAAATATCCATAATGTTTTGTAAAGGCATAAAAGTGCAGAAAAAATAAATAAATAATAATCTGTCACCCACAGAAATCTCTTTTTGAGAAGAATATTATCATTTTTTGTTGAATGTGCAGCTTTTGTGCCTAAATGTGCATGTGTGTTCTGGCATGCACGAGCCTGTGTGCAAATGTCTAGGCTAGGCATGTGTATGTGACCATCCACTGAGTTTGTTTAGACATTACAGTGTTCCTTTTGCTCTATTCTCTAATACTATGTACCTTTAATCAGGCCTATCGCCACCTCCACTGCAGAGCCAGCAGGGCTGAGCTGAACTGTGATTGTGAACAGTGTTCCTTATCTATTCAACGAGCCCTGACGACAGACAACACATCCCAGTGTGGGAACTCTACTGCTGGGCCAGGGCCAGCTCCTTTTCCCCGCCTCTCCAGTACATGACCCAGGCTGGCCCACTCAGTGTGTGGACACGAGGATCACCTGTCCACAACATGCCGGTCTACTCCGACTCTGCTTGAGCTCGTGGCTCTGAGTCCAATACTCTGAGCTCATTGTAATCCAGCAGCAAGACTCAGTCTCTCGCTGTCCCTGTTATAGCATCCTCACTGCAGCTAAAGCCCTCTGCTCTCTGCTCCTCTCTCTCACTGTCTCGCTCTGTTTCTGGGGATTTTAACCCCAGGTCTTAACCTAAGAGGTGCAGTGGGAGCCTCTATAGTATAGCGGAGTACACTTGTTTACGCCTCAGTGTCTCTGATAAGCCTTTCGTCACAGTGTTTCTGCCACCCTGCCAAGAGACACTTGAGAACCTTGAAAGGTCTTCAATGGAGCAGCCACCCGGCTCAACCAATTACAGCTGCTGCTATCTGGCTTCCCAGGCCCTCTGTGAAGGATTTCAGCATGACATTTCTCTGTCGCAGCCGGACACATTCTCCAACCATACAAGCCTATTCTGAGCCTAACTATTCAAGGACAGACTGACTCTAACCTAACAAATTGACTTCAGCTGTGTAAACTGAAGCCAAGCCTTTCATTAAAGTTACTCATCATTTAAGTTAATCAATAATCCGATAGACAAACAAATCCATCTGGGTTTAATGTATAACAGTGGCAACAGCTTCACTTTCCAGTTTTCCTACCTGTCTGTAGCTGTATCCCTGCAGCAGGAGGAAGTAGGGGAAGTCAAAGGGCGGGTGGATGGAGTACTGGGTGGTGTTGTCGTCACTGCTCTCCGTCTCCTCCTTCTCCATGCCCAGACGCAGGGCCTCCTTGTCGGCCTCGGCCTCTGGGTCCTCCCTGATGAGCTGGGCCTTCTGCTGGGCCCGCACGGCCTCCTTCTCCATGGCAGACAGGTCCATCTCACTGAGACTCCTCCACATCCCCAGGCCCTCCACATCCTCAACACTGCCGTCCATGAACAGAGAGGTGACCCGCGAACGGCCCTTCTGGAGCTTGCGAGCCTGGGCGTTGATACCTGGGGCAGAGAGGAGCACGGGAGAGAGGGAGGATGAGACTAGATGCAGAGAAGTGATTATTAATTGTGTATTCATAGTTTATTACAAAATCATTGATTGTGTCCTGATATAGTCACTGTAACATAAACTTCATCATCTATGCATAAACTGAAACTTCACCGTATACTAAACACTCAATAAACTATTAGTGGAGATCTTCCATCAAATCATTCCAGTCCATCACGCACCAACATGTCATAATGTTTTACTGAGTTGGCTCTCAGTCAAACCAAACATAGAAGGGGAAGGAGAGGAAATCTGGAGGTGTAGTGAGAGGTGTTGTCCTCTATCTGATATCAACAGGCGTTCCTGGCTGTTGGGCTGATGTACCGCAACATAAACACTATTCAGCTCATTTGGAGCCATTAAGCACCATGGAATGTCCAGAGAGCTCAGCTTCACACCCAGCTAACAGCTCCTGCTCCCAGGCCTTATCAGCTGTGGAAGTGGGCGTTCTTCCACATTGTTCTGCCACACTGTGTCAGGGGGGCTGGTCAGGCCTGCAGGGGGGAAACTTCCCCCAGCTTCCCCCAATCAGAGTGGAGCAAAGAGAGTGGAGGGTGATGTGGGGTTGTGGGGTTTGATGAAAACTGAGACAAACGCACTGAGACAAACGCACTAAGACAAACGCACACCAAAGTCAACAAGACCACACAGTGTCCAGCGTGCAGGAAGCAGGCTCTGATGGAAAGAATAACATGTGGAGCGGTGGACACATTCAGGCCCCAGCAGAAAAAGCTTATCCAGCCACAGCCAGTCCCCTGCCCTGGGGGCTTCAGAGTGACCTGTTGGGACCCTGTCGTCAATCCCAGATAAGAGAGCTGACCTTGTCTACCCCTCACTGCAGCTTCTGTTTTTCTCTGACCTCTCACTTGCCTGCCATCTCCCCTGCTCTGTCTCATGATAAGCTGGACAATGGATTCTGTTACCAAAAACTTAGTGACAGAGATAGGAGATCAAATGCCACCCCAACAGAGACAGAATGATGACCTGGGCTTTAGGTTGTTGTTAGTGGGATCACTGAGCTGCACCTGTGTGGTTGACGTACCTGCAGTGACGGTGTCGGTCTCTTTAGCAGTCTGTTCCTCTACGCTCACTCTCTTCTGGATCTCAAAGCGTCTGGAGAAGCCTTCTTTGGGTTTCCATAGCGACTGCAGCATGAGGGGCTTCTCGTGGTCACCCACGACCCGAAAGCACTCTGTCTTCCATTGGTGGTCTGCTCCGGTCTGGCCAATCACGTCGCACAGCACATATCGACTGGGATCCTCCTTCTCCAGACAGTATCTAAGCAACGATAAAAGAGGTTCAGTCAGAATACCACGATAAGATCTAATTCCCCCTGAAATAAAATGGCTTTGAGATCATTTGGGTAAAATATCCATATCAACAGCTTTAAGTGATTTGCAATGGTTCCCACTATATTAGGATGAGCAGTATTGCAGTCCATGCCATTCAGCCTTGAGGAATGTTCCCTTTCTGCTTGCCTGTTAGCACTAAAGATAATGCTAACAAATCACATTATGCCTATGGGCATCCCTAACCCCTCACCTCTCCAGGGCCTCTTTAACAAGTTCCTTGGCACTGGAGCGAGTCGTGGCCAGCACGCTCTTGTAGTTGGTTCCCTGGCAAATGTCGCTGCCAAAGATCTTTAGGATACCTGGGGCAGACATCTGACTGGACAGCTCAGCAGGGTCATCTGCAGCCTGCAGGTCCCCCGCCATGCTCCTGCCACCTGGGGCATGCCCCTGTCCACTGTCGCCCCGCAGGAGGGGGCTCCGGTTGAACACCGTCGACAGTCTGTTGTTGTGGCGGCGGATTTTGTTCTTGGCCGGCTGCCTCACGCCTGTACTCTCTGCGGAATGGGTGGTGCCATCCGAGGTGTTGGACCTGAGAGAGGGAGAAATGGATGGATAGATGAAAGAGAGAGAGAGCGACATAAATAAGAGACAGAGACATAGATAGTGACAGAGTGAAACAGAGAGAGCAAGGCAAAGATGTAAATGAAAGTGAGAGTTCAAGAGAGGACACAAAATTAATGAGTAATGAATAAGAGGACAGTATTTCGGGCACCTCTCTACAAATAAATTATATTTATATTGAAGGCCATAAGGCCATTTTAATATAGAAAATCCCAGGCAGCTGCATGTAACAAAACTGAAATCCAATTCTGCAAAATAAGGGTACCCCATTTTAAATACCCCACAAAGTAGACACACTGGACATAAATAATAGGACTTACTGCAGGGATCCATTGCTTGGCTTCCTCCCCAGCTTTGCCAGGCTCTTCTTCGGCGAGCGGATCAATAGGCCCACTGGGAAGTTGAGGGCTTGCTTGGATACATGACTACTTCGTTCCTCCGAAATCATCACGACTTTGTTCAGATGTAGGCTATATTATATGTCAAAGTGCTCCCTATAAAGCACGGTAAAGCAGGCACTATTCTCAAAATAAACTATTCGTGACAAATATACTCAGTCCATCGTGGTATTTGACACTGGAATCCACACTTTCTCATGGTGATGAAGCCAACTAAGAACTGGTCAGTTCAGACAGTTTGTTAACTAACTCTGACAGGTTTTCGTAAAGAAGCACGACGTGGAGAAAAGTTATTCTCGTCCAGTGGCATTAGACATCAGGCAACTTCCAAAATACACTCGCTTTCAAATTACAGTTATATTCCGAATTTCCAACTCAATAATATAGACTGTAGTCCGTTCGATACAATTGTTGCTGAATTGTTTCCATGAACAGAAGTTATTTGGTCAGAATCAGATACAATATATCCACGTTCGGGACAGCCATACGAGCACTAGTTTAAAAAGTTTTTATCTTATAAAAATAAATAAATACATCCAATGTGAATTACTTCTAATAAATGATCAATTTCAGATACTTAACTGGACTATTTGTTACTCGAAGCACCTTGCGAATCTTGACCTGTCTGCTCCATGCCATCTCTCCTTATCCCGTTAGGCGCATTCAACAGTTCAGTGCCCAACACATACTGGTTGTCTGGTAGAATGCAACGTGTTTGAAAAGTTGTGCTGGAGTTACTATCCTGACGTCATTGCTCATTTCGCGCATGGGAGGGTTGTTGGGAGGGATTTGAAAATGCGATGTACTGAGTAACGGAGCACCCATAGAGCTAGATATAGGACTCATCTTTGTATCTGTGTCATTATAGTGTCGGTGACAGCATGGGCAGCTCAATTGAAGCGATCTCCATTTTAATTTAGTACATTTGTTGTTCTTCTTCATTGGCTGATTCCTTCCAACTCATAGGAATACCTACACAGTTGACTACTTTAAAATGGTGGAAGCCCTCAACGGCAATGTCCATGTTAAAATGGGTTATATCCATGAGGAGACATCTTTCTGGATGGGCACACCCATATGGAAAGTATCAAACACATCAAACATATGTAAACCACATGTTTGACCTGTTCCATATAGTCCATTCCAGCCAGTACAATGAGCCTGTCCTCCTATAGCTCATCCCACAAGCCTCCTCTGCTGTACATGTACCGCATCAACTCAGATGATCTTCTCAGCATTCTTGCTCTATGCTAAGGGCCCCATCTAGTGGCAAAAATATTTTCATGCCCAGAAAGTGTCTGACACTGGTGTCCCACACACACACACACACACACACACACACACACACACACACACACATTACGCCGCTGGTTGGTCACAAACGGATGTGAGTGAGTGTGGAACCTGCAGCTGTAAATGAGGAGGTTTGGCTGGTTTGCTGACATAGTTAGGCTGGGGATTCAGGCCAAACAGTGTTGAGTCTATTGCAAAATCCCAATGAAATCTTCCTCCTTGTAAGAACCTTCCAACCTTCCACACTCACATACTGTACGTAGGTGGATATATCCTTTATGGATCACTACCTAAGAAAAACGTTATTGAATATTTGACTGATTATGATTAATCCGACTCTAATTCATTGGATAGGGAGCTCACCTCCCCCTAACCACCACCTCTTCTTTATAACAGATATGCAGCAATTGATTTCCTAATGAATCAGTCAAATATTAAATGATGCTTTTATTGGGTCATGATCCATAAAGGATATATCCACTCATGTAAAGTATTCAGTGATGGAAAAAGTACCCAATTGTCATATTTGAGTAAAGGTAAAGCTACAAAAAAAAAAACACTTAAGTAGTACATTAAAGTATTTTTACTTAATTAAGTACTTCACACCACTGAAAGTATGTGAGCGTGATGATGGAAGGTTCTTACAAAGAGGCAGCTTTAATAGGAATGTTGCAATAGACTCAACACTGTTTGGCCTGAATCTTTTTAAAAGCTTTGAAATAGTAACAGCAAGCTAAGCATTCATTTAAAGTATGTTTGTATTTTAAATTATTTTTTGGTTTCCTTTTTTGATCCCTTTTTGGCATTTCCGTAGAATGCTGTAGATTTTGTTCAAGTAAGAAAATGTATTTTCAGGACAAACATAAACATTTTTTGAAGAAAATACTACATTTCCCATATACTGGATATATTGCTCATCATAGAAGCTTTGGACGAACCTGCAGGATCCATAGTGAAATTATGATGTTACTGCAGAGTGATAAAAAATGTATTATAAACTGGGTGGTTCGAGCCCTGAATGCTGATTGGCTGACAACCGTGGTATTTCACGGGTATGGCAAAACATTTATTTTTACTGCTCTAATTACGTTGGTAACCAGTTAATAATAGCAATAAGGCACCTGGGGGGTTTGTGGCATATGGCCAATATACCATAGCTAAGGGCTGTATCCAGGCACTCTGCATTGCGTCGTGCATAAGAACAGCCCTTAGCAGTGGTATATTGGCCATATACAACACCCCCTCGGGCCTTATTGCTTAAATATAAACCAAAAGCTCTGTAAATAAATGGGAGAGTATTCCCTTCTCCATAAATATACTGTAGGCCTACATGTTTTGATCAGCTGGATGTTTTGATCAAATCCATTAATTGGAAGGACATTGATATGCACTAAATCCTTGATTATGTTGTTTATTTTTTATTAACTATTTGTGTTGTTGAGCATTGTTTCATATTTGATCATATTCTTAACATTAGCAAAATTGAATAGAAATATGTCCGATTACAATAGGACTTTTATACCCTGCCTGCCTAGCAATAA
This sequence comes from Oncorhynchus mykiss, assembly GCF_057628025.1. Lineage (NCBI taxonomy): Eukaryota > Metazoa > Chordata > Actinopteri > Salmoniformes > Salmonidae > Oncorhynchus > Oncorhynchus mykiss. Next base: position 57,130,027 of record NC_143034.1, read on the forward strand.
ATTATGCTGACACACCTCTTTCTCTCTATCACTTCATTATGTTGTGTTGACATTGTAATAGGTGCTGTCGTAAGCACTGTAACATTGCAAATTGTAAATTGTAAACTACAGTTAAATGGAAGGCTGTCACTATAGATTTTCACACTTCCAGTGCAATACACCGTAGTCGCTATAGAAAGAAAGAAAGTTTATCATAAACTTACAGTACAAGCCAGATGTTTGAAAGAGAAAGATCATCTATACTACTTAGTCCAAAACTTTTCCCCTGTTGCTACTCTGGTTCTGAGGGTTGAATCGTGCTAAGCTGAGGGCCTGCAGGTGCAGCTATAGACTGAACCCTGGGGGCTTACACATTACTTCCCCATGTCAACTGAATTTCATGTTTACTCTACTGTCCATTCACATTCCTTCCTCTGCTGCTGTCACAGCTGAACAATGTTATGTGGAATTTCATTGCCAACTACGCTGACTTAATCTGGTGATCTTTATTACAACTTCACTACAACTGGTGTGAAAGAATAAAAGAGGAGTTTGAATAGTTATTTCTACTCTGTGAAAAATAACTTGTCATTTACATCTAGAACACTAAGTGGACCAATCTTTAGAGTCAGCAAGAAATAATATTGAACTAGAAAAAAAGAGAGCGAAACCCCGCTGTAATCTCTATGGGTTTGACTTCCTGTCAGACTGCAGCTTTAGTTAGCAACATGTGAAGACTTGCACAAGAGGCAGCTAAGTGGAGGACAGAAAGCATGTGTTTTATACCATTCCATTAATTCCGTTCCAGCCATTATTAAGAGCCCATCCTCCCCAATTAAGGTACCGCCTGCCACCTTCGGCAGAGCTACACTATCTATCCCTCAGCCTCTTTGCATGGAGTAAACTCCCTGCTTGCTCTCTATAATGATGGTCAGCAGCATGTGTTATGAATGTATAGCCAAAAAAAACACACCAAACATGCATTTTTCTAAAGAGAAATATGAGGACGGTAGATAACTTTATGTAACCAAATTCCAAAGCCATCCGTTTCCATTAACTGTATAATGCAGGCTGAATTATATAACTTATATTGGTTTGAAAGCCTACATTGATATGTTTTGATATGTGTTGATATAGACAAGAATTAGCCTATACGATCTGTCATAGAAAGGTTGTAGGTTACTGAAATAGAGCTTGAGGAGTGTCGGTGTTTTATCGTGGAAAGCCCATTTCCAATGAGATCTTCATGCATGCCATCCGAAAGAATGTGAAACATTTGGACATGTTCAAGATGATGCCAAGGAGTATTAATTTGCCTATCCGAAAGACACATGGAAGATCACAGGAATAAAGTCTATACTGTGTGTGTTTATCATAATGTTTCACCTCATGCAATAAGCCTTTATTACATATTGTCACATTATTCATTTAAATGTATTTTAATTTTATTGAACCTTTATTTAACTAGGCAAGTCAGTTAAGAACAAATTCTTATTTACAATTACGGCCTACCCCGGCCAAACACTGATGACGCTGGGCCAATTGTCCGCCGCGCTATTGGACTTCCCAATCACGGCCGGATGAGATACAGCCTGGATTCGAACCAGGGACTGTATGGACGCCTCTTGCACTGAGATGCAGTGCCTCAGAATGTTTGTGGTGAAGTCCAAAAGTTCCCTTTGAAAAGGTGCGGTCTCTAACCAAGTGCATAAGCTTTTATTATTTATTGTCACATTATGAATGTGATCAGTTTTATTCATCAGCATTTTTGAAGTAAAGTCCAAAAGTTCCTTTTGAAAAGAGGCGGTCTCTAACCAAGTGCAAGTAACTGGTTCATCTCCGCGTTGGGACATTCAGCTATTGTGCGTGTTGGGGAGGGAACTCGAAAGTCTCAGCGTTGTTATACTTCAATGAAAGGACGCGGAAGTAAACAGTCTTTAACGGATTTGTTTTTACGAATATGACGTTTTCCTTTTGATGCGAACTTGCGAAATTTTGACTGAAATTATGATCTAGTTGGCAAAGCCCTGGCTGGCTGCGTAAATTTCCCGACCTCTTGCGACTGTCAACGCGTGGCTCTTTACATGAGATAAAGGTAAATATCATATTGCAATATACAGTTGACCCATTTGAAGAATGCTTGATTATTCTTACATACGTGATGCAACCATCAATGTAAATGTAATATACCCACTGTTTTATGGCTAGCCAAATCATGTCACCAAAATGACCAAACTTTTTATAGTGTCATGCTGGCTTGAAGACACTGCATGCAGAGCAATCCATTAAACTTCAGCGACTGGTTTATAGTCATCAAAGTCTCTCTCTCTAATCGTATGAACAGCTGTTACAGTCATACTCACTCCACTTTTTCTGTAATGTAATTAATTATAATAATTAGTCAGCTTCCTCTCATCTGAATTGTGAATCATTGCTCTTTAGTGGTTACAGAACTGTCTCTCTCTCTCAAGAGTGGTATCCCTATAATTTGTTGGAAATCTTTTAGATTCTGAATCTATGGCAACTAACCGGACAATTGAAAGAAGTGCCACATAGAGAACTTTAACTACCTGTTTGATACAAGCAATAACTGTCCCCAGTAACCAACAGTTGTCCACAGACATTGGTGAAAAGGACATGCAATATAGTTCTGGAGCACATACGTAGGCTATGAGACAACTTGTTACCATATTATGCAATGCTATTATAAATAATAACAACAAAGATATTATCTTTAACCTAACAGTTGAAACATTTTCCTTATTGCTAAATTATTTGAAAACGATCTTTATATATAGTCCCCCTGCCCATGCCATGGTGATGTGAAAGGTATTTTGAAATAGCTTTTTGCTTGAACGTTTTTTCCTCATTGGTTTGTGTGCTCAGTGCTCTACAAGGTCAAATAGCTTCTCCTCTGGGATGTGGTAATTTATGAGTAGTAGGAGATAAGTTCAACAATAGTTGTATTTATGTGATGAGGAAGTATGTTCATAATGTGTTTTCTTTTGATATGAAACTCAGTTAAAATAGAAAGCCACTGAAGAGGACAGGTGCACTATTGAGCAAGCTTTATAAGTTCATGTTTTTTCGGGGTTGTTTTTTTTGTTGCTAAAACAAGGTCCTCGATTCAATCATAGTAGGCTAGCCATGTCAGTCTAATTGACATAGTGTGAGCTACTATGGTGTGTCAAATAGATTACAAACAGTACAGTATCACTGGATCTTTCAATGCTTTACATGGTGGTAAATTGTTGTTTACTAAAATATATAGAACTTGTTGAATTTGGATTTCCCATAATTGAGAATGGATGGATATTTATAAATGTACAGTATATACAGTATTGTCTAGTGCTGTTTTCCTCAGTGCTGGGTAGTTGGCTGGGTAGTTACTCTCAAAAACACATTCTGCACATTCCTCACTAATCTCTGATTGGTGAAGTGTAGAGAAATGTTTAGCGCCTTCACATAGTTAGGCTTTGCATAATGTAAATCCTTAATTATAAAACTTACCGTTTCTAACATTTCCAACAAAGAAAATTATGCACGCTACTCCGTAATAGATCTTACCACTCCGACAATGTCCGATATTTAATAAAGATATCTGTTTAAGACATCACAATCCTATTTCTTTGACTAATGGTGGAATGTTTGGCTCTACAAGACTATATAACAACCGACTGGGCTGTTGAAGAGGCACTAAAAGTGCTAAGAAAAACAGTTGGGAGCTGAAAAAATCCAGCTAAAATGAATGTGGGCAGTGAGAGTTGAAACCACTGCAAATATCCCCTTCACCCAGGTCACCGTACCAGGGGAGCTCTAGGGATGTTGGCACATTGCCAACATGCCCCTGGCCCACCTCACTGGTGACATGTTACTAGAGTAGATCCCCTCTGCTCTGCACTGTCTCTTCCCAGGGGACTCGGCTACTGTTTTGTTATTGTTTTACATGTTTGAGACTTCCATCCTCTAGAGCAGTGGTTCCCAAACGTTTTATAGTCCCGTACCCCTTCAAACATTCAACCTCCAGCTGCGTACCCCTCTAGCACCAGGGTCAGTGCACTCTACAATGTTGTTTTTTGCCATAATTGTAAGCCTGCCACACACACACTATACGATACATTTATTAAACATAAGAATGAGTGTGAGTTTTTGTCACAACCCGGCTTGTGGGAAGTGACAAAGAGCTCTTATAGGACCAGGGCACAAATAATAATATAATAATAATCAATAATTTTGCTCTTTATTTAACCATCTTACATATAAAACCTTATTTGTTCATCAAAAATTGGGAATAACTCACCACAGGTTAATGAGAAGGGTATGCTTGAAAATATGCACATAACTGTAATGGTGGGTTGTATTGGAGAGAGTCTCAGTCTTAAATCATTTTCCACACACAGTCTGTGCCTGTTTTCATGCTATTGAGGGCTGAGAATCCACTCTCACATAGGTACATGGTTGCAAAAGGCATCAGTCTCTTAACAGTGTGATTTGCCAAGGCAGGATACTCTGAGTGCAGCCCAATCCAGAAATCTGGCAGTGGCTTCTGATCAAATAACATTTTCACAGAACCGCTTGTTGCAATTTCGATGAGGCTCTCTTGTTCAGAATCGGTAAGTGGACTGGAGGCAGGGCATAAAAGGGATAAAGAATCCAGTTGTTTGTGTCATCCAGTACATGCATAATTGCGCACCCAATTCACTCAGGTGCTTCGCTATATCACATTTGACATTGTCCGTAAACTTGAGTTCATTTGCACACAAAAAAATCATACAATGATGGAAAGACCTGTGTGTCCTTGTTAATGCAGACAGAGAAGAGCTCCAACTTCTTAATCATAGTCTCAATTTTGTTCCGCACATTGAATATAGTTGCAGAGTGTTCCTGTAATCCTAGATTCAGATCATTCAGGTGAGAAAAAACATCACCCAGATAGGCCAGTCATGTGAGAAACTCGTCATCATGCAAGCTGTCAGACAAGTGAAAATTATGGTCAGTAAAGAAAACTTTAAGCTCGTCTCTCAATTTAAAAAACGTGTCAATACTTTGCTCCTTGATTACCAGCGCACTTCTGTATATTGTAAAAGCGTTACATGGTTGCTGCCCATATCATTGCATAGTGCAGAAAATACACAAGAGTTCAGGGGCCTTGCTTTAACAAAGTTAACCATTTTCACTGTAGTGTCCAAAATGTCTTTCAAGCTGTCAGGCATTCCCTTGGTAGCAAGAGCCTCTTGGTGGATGCTGCAGTGTACCCAAGTGGCATCGGGAGCAACTGCTTGCATGCGCGTTACCACTCCTCTATGGCTCCCTGTCATGGCTTTTGAGCCATCAGTACAGATAGCAACATGAGCAGCAGCTACGTTTGGCTACATATGGACCATTAGTGGAATTCCCGCGAGAGAGTAACAGTTAATGTGATTGGATGTTAATTATTTGACTAGGCTACCTGTATTTGACATTGTGTTGTTATTTCGCTGAACACTAGATGGTTTCATTTGATTTTTGGCAGTGAAACGGCTACTCAGGCGATTTTAAAAAACCTCACCCAAATGTATAGCCCCGTTGGAAAATATAAATGGACTGTTTGAAAATGTGAAGAAAAACAAATATTATTATTATTAAAAAAAAAATGTGAATCACATTTTAATTTGGCGTACCCCCGACGGCATTGCGTGTACAAATACCTGTTCTAGAGCACTCAACTCTTACCCTGTAAGGTCCGTAGCCTGCTGGTTTTCTGTTCTACCTGATAAATAATTGCACAGACCTGGTGTTCCAGGTCTAAATCAGTCCATAATTAGAGGGGAACAATGAACAAATGCAGCGGAACTGGCTTTGAGGTCCAGAGTTGAGTTTGAGGGCTCTAGAGTGACAACAACGAGGTTCTGTCTGTCTGTCTCTCTGTGTGTGTGTGTGTTCACGGCTGTCTAATAGCAGAATTGTCCTGACAGCAGAATGATTAAGTGGTTTGTGGGTTGTATTTGACCAGTGTTATTTACAAAGATTTTATCAGTGGTTTATGCTCATTGGGGTAAGGGGTTGTGGTGGTCAGTGTAGTGTCTTACCTTACTATATCTCTCTCATCAGTGTAGTGTCTTACCTTACTATATCTCTCTCGTCAGTGTCGTGTCTTACCTTACTATATCTCTCTTGTCAGTGCAGTTGACAGTATTTTGAGATTTGTTGGATGTATGCAGTTTATGTACATGCTTTTTCAGCAAGCTGCTGGGATATGTTTTATCTAAAATCAAAAGTAAGAGTTATATTGATAATGTTTATGAGGGCTAATCTGCAATGGAATCAGGAGGTTCACTTCATTAGTTAAACATTAGAGCCATTCGGTGAGGCAAGTGATTTAAAACTGAAGTGCCTGTTTGGCTGCATACATGTTTTACTGTGTTTACGGTACATGGTTTTATGGAGCGAAGGAGTTAGATAACACAGATTGAGTGCACTTCTGTGTACACACATGGTTCAACTGAAGTGGGAATCATTTAGATTAAACAATTTGTTGAATTTATGTCAATGGAATGTGTGGTGATATCCCTCGACCTTCTCCTTGCTCATCCACACCCCCAAGAAAAAAGACTCTTGTTATCATATGTGGGCTACTGAGTGGTACAGCAGTCTGAGGCACTGCATCTCAGTGCAAGAGGTGTCACTATAGTACCTGGTTCGAATCCAGGCTGTATCACATCTGTCAGTGATTGGGAGTCCCATAGGGTGGCGCGCAATTGGCCCAGCGTCGTCCGGATTTGGCCGGAGTAGGCCATCATTGTAAATAATAATTTGTTCTTAAAACTGACTTGCCTAGTTAAATAAAGGTTACATTTAAATAAAACAATTCTATCAAACTGATATGTGAGCTATTACTGTCAATAAGTGAATATGTTGTGTTGACTTTAGAGAGAGAGACAGAGGAGAGTTTCCTCCTCTGGTTTAATGAATAGTTCCTGTCTGGTAAAGAAAAAGGGAGAGAAAGAGATACATCTGGGTCTGACAAACACGCATAGTTTGAAACTATTTTCTTAATGTAATTGAATTTAATCTTCAGTTGTCCTCATGTTGTTTATGCGGCCTTCCATCCGGCTTAGTAGAGCTCTGTGAATGATTCTCATTATCATCTATCTACCCTCACTCATATCCACTCTGAATAAGACAGAGAGGGGGAACAGAAGGGGTATTTTACTGCAGAGTAGGAGTTTTAATCAGGGTACAGGATTGGAGCCGTGGTGAGCAATAGAAGCTGATACTACAGCGCTGGTATTGGCTCCCTCCGGTGTCTGATGGCTGAATAGGTAGAGAGGTAGGGCTGGGATAGATTTATGAAATTGTACGTAATCATGTGTATCTATGGTTCTGGGGATGGATAATGTATGTGATTTTGGAGCATACACTGCAGACCACTGCAGACCACACACACGTGGGAGAGCAGCAAATTGAACATCAAAGATAATTACCATCATGAGATTTCAATCTCTAAAAATTACACCGCTTTTTTTTTTACTTAATTGAAAGGGGAAATGGACAGCTCCTGATGTTGTTTGTCCTCCTCTGACTCGCTCTTCTGCCTGTTCCTCCATGCTCATGTCTGTTTATGTATCCCGTAGGTAAACATTACCACATGGTGAATGCTACGAACTACCGAAACAAGAATTGTTCTCTCCTCAGCTTCGTGACAGAAGGTAAGGGGAAGTGTCTGGCTCAGACAACTTTTCTCTGTTTTGCTTCCATTTTTAAATTATTTTCCAGTTTCCCCATTTCTTTATTTCTCATTTTTCATATCTAAACTTCATAGCTAGGAATAGAAAAAGTTATACTTAGCCTTGTGTTTAGAAGGATACAACCGAACCAAAGGGTTTTGAAACTAAATCTGTGTTCTTATTGCACAACTTCTCTTCTGTCATCTCCTCCATTACAATTTTTTTTTGTTTTGCGTTTTATCCCACTGAATGTATTTCCCCCATGCACTGGTTGTTACAGCCCCAGGTGCAATATTCACAGATTACAGAATGTACAGCATAGTCTAGTCTAGGCTGGTAACAATTGTATTTTGCAAACCACCACTGCACCACCTCAGCAGAATTACCCCTCCAGAGTTAAGTTACTGGCATTGTCGACCTAAAATACAAGTATACAGTAAGCTGTTTAAACAGTGCAGTTAGTTGTAGGTCTAATGCAGCCATTTTCATCTCAATATCAAATCATTTCTGATTATCAATGAAGTACCTTACTGGAATTTTTTTCAGTTAAAATGGTAAAAAAAATAATAAGAAAAGCTTCTTAGCTAGAAGTAAGCTAGGACTCTCTGTGAGTCGACTGACTGAGGAGGAGAACTGAAAACTATAGCTGTTATTGGCAAAGAGGTAGAGGGATGCGGGTCTGACATATCATTGAGGCGCGATTATAATTGTGCATTCTGCAGGTGGAAGCTGGCGATCAGACAGACAATGGCGATCATATATTTATTTGAAAATGCTACAGACAGCTAAATCAGTCTTTCATACAGGACTAGTAAAACATTGTTTTTTGCATTTTATTATTTTTAGGGGTGCTGCAGCACTCTCAGTACCCATACTTCCTGTGGCTATGATCAGGTGTGTGTGTAGTCTCAATTAAAATAGTAAGCTATAGACTATGCATGGGCGGAGAAGCAGGGGGCAGTTATCTTTCCAATGAAATCAACTTCCTAAATATGATTAGGCTGTAGTTTACATTGCCTAGAAATACATATTGATCACCTTTTATTTTTATCTCCGTCTGAAAATGGTCCCACTCCTAAAAGGTACGCTATAAAACATTTCTCAAGAGAAAGTGAATGTGTCTGCTCTCTCTCCAGCTCTGCTCTCTTCAAACTATGTCTAGCCTATTGGCTGATATAGCCCAGTAACACCGATAGCTTAATATAATGGGCCACGTGAGAATCTCTGGTAATTTAACTTATTTCTTAGGTTATTTTTTGCTCATTTTGATATTGCCTATATAGGGCACACAATTGCTAGGACCATGGCTGGCAAGTGAGCTGCGTCACATACTCCTGAAGTAACATTGCGGAACTGCGGTTGGGTTAGGGACACGTTCTTGCAGTAGCGGGTGGGAGTCGGACAGAGAGCCAGGGGGAGGGGGCGGCTGCGGTATCAAAAGCTGCGGGTGCTGCCGGAATGAAGAAATCAATCGCGCACAAAGTTTGGAACTCTCTTTCATATTGGTCTATTAACTCATTTACTGCCAAAACTCCATCCCACCAAAACAGGATGATATTTCAGGCGGTCTTTTTAAACAGCCCGTACACTAAAATGGCATTATCATCATTTTCACAAATACACAGTATTATTCCAACCTCAGTGTCGAAATATATCTAAAACACAGGAAATAACATGTTTGACTGCACTGTATAGTTTGCTTACTTTGAAACTACCAACCCACAACTCTCCCTGACTCATCTCATTCCATAGACCGACTGCAGTCCTTCTGCATCCCTGTTCCAACTCTTTGACCCTTCCACCGCTCGCCATGGAAGCCAGAGGAAAGTACGAGTTTAATGCTACGGCTGAGGATGAGCTGAGCTTCCGAAAGGGAGACATTCTGAAAGTGAGTATGACCTGAGAGAGAATGGGAGGAGACACATTACAATTCAGAATAGCGTGCCATAGTAAGACTAAAGAATGGCAGTAGTACAACGGAGTGTGGGACTTGGCTTTAAAGACACATTCCACTAATCTAATTCCTAAATTCTACACACAAAGTTCTACTGTTGTATTCTGCTGTAATATTACACCTAAACAGTGAGCTCTGTTGTTTTTGTATATCTCTGTTCCCTAATCAGATTCTAGGTAGTCAAGATGAGTGGTTTAAGGCAGAGCTGCATGGACAGGAAGGCTTTGTGCCCCAAAACTACATTGAGAGACAAACCCCAAGGTGAAATAAAGTTAAGGTTTAGTCATTCTCATCCATAAAATGTATTTGAACACACACATACAACATGAGTTTGTATGCTTAAAGTAAGAAAAGTATAGCCACATCTGTATACTGTATCTCTCTGTCCAGCTGGTTCAAGGAGACGGCAAGCCGCAGCTCTGCTGAGGAGCTCCTGATGTCTAGGGAGGTGGGGGGATTCCTGATCCGTGGCAGTCAGAGCTCCCCTGGAGAATTCTCCATCTCTGTCAGGTGGGTGGGTGTAGGCTCAGGCCAGGATATTACAGGGAGCTAGCTCACTGATTACAAAACAGTACCTAGGGGGGTTAGAGTTTGCACCGCATGAACTCTGTAAAATGTGGTAACATGTTAACCTGCAAAACTCATCTGTGAACATTTTCAAAATCTCCCTCCATTTCTCATGAAATGTCTATGAGCCAGGGGAAGAATTCAGTTTCTGTAGGCTATACTTGATATTACTGGTACAGCTTTTCCTTGCAATATCTAACATAAGCCAGCAGGGGACAATGAAAGTACTGCACCAGAGAAACAGTTGACTTTGGATTTATGGAATAGGACAGGACACAACTAAATTGTTTGAATCATAACTCATCACATCCTATCATTGTTTATTTATTTTTATTTAACCTTTATTTAACCAGGATAAGCCCATTGAGACACAGAGTCTCTTTTTCAAGGGAGACCTGGCCAAGAAGGCAGCAACATTCAATACATTACAGAATTAAAACAACATGATCCAGCCTAAAAAAGTCTCCCATCAATATTTTAAATTCATTCAGTGGCACTACATATCTAGATGAAGCATGGATCGTAGATTATTCCATTCAGTGGCACTAACATATCTAGATGAAGCATGGATTGTAGATTATTCCATGCCTCTGGTGCACAAAAAGAGAAGGCAGTCTTGCCTAATACTGTGAATGTCCTGGGGACTTTAAGTAGCAACCACCTAGCAGACCGGGTATGGTAACTGCTGGTGGTGAAGGAGACCAGACTACAGAGGTAAAGAGGGAGTTTACCCAAAAGGGCTTTGTAGATGAACACATACAAATGTATCTTTCTGCGCATATAAAGTGAGGTCCAACCTACCAATGGTGGATGAGTGACTTGGTGTTTGTAATAAAGTGCAAGGATGAATGATAAACAGAGTCCAGTCTCTGTAAGATGGAGGAGGTTACATGCATATACAACAAGTCACCATAATCAATGACAGAGAGAAAAGTGGCCTGAACAAGCTTCTTTCTAGCCATAAGCAGGAAGCAAGCCTTATTACGAAAATAAAAACCCAATTTCAATTTAAGCTCACAAGATTATCCACATGAACTTTAAAGGGTAACTTGTCATCCAACCAAATACCTAGGTGTTTGTAGGATGACACTTTTTCAATGGATAAGCCACCAGATGTGACAATGCTAACATTCTCTGGCAGAGTTCTAGCTCTGGTAAAGGTGATGAATTTAGTTTTTTGTACATTCAATACCAGTTTGAGACCATAACAGGAGGCCTGCAGTGACTGAAAAGCAGTCTGGAGCTCTTCAACAGCCTGAACCAGAGAAGGAGCACATGAATATATGACTGTATTATCTGCATTTAGATGTAACTTTGCTGGTTGCATGCCATTTCCAAAATCATTAATAAAAATTTAGAACAGCACAGGAGCTAAAATGGAACCCTGGGGCACACCTCTATTTATCTCAAGAAAACTAGATTTGTGATTGTCAGTATATACACAGTGTGTTCTGTCAGAAAGATAGTTCCTAAACCAATTTACTGCCCATTCACTAAGACCAATTTTTCTGCGTCTAGCTAGCAACAATTCATGGTCAACTGAATCAAAGGCCTTTGCTAAATCCACAAACAGAGCAGCACAATGTTGCTTTTTATCAAGTGCATTAATGATGTCATTTGCCACTGCCATAGCTGCAGTTGTGGTGATGTGCCCCAATCTAAAGCCAGACTGAACCCTGCTCAGTATGTTCTTTTCAATTAAGAAGTGTTTTAATTGTGAGTTCACTAGGGATTCATAGAGTTTGGCCAGGATAATGAGTTTAGAGATAGGACCATAGTTTTTAGCATCTGAGGGATCTCCACCCTTTAGCAGTGGGAGGACATAAGCTGATTTCCAAATGCCAGGTATGGAATTGGTCAAGAGACTCAAGTTGAAAATGTGAGCCACAGGTTCAGTAATAATACCAGCTGCTATCTTTAAGATGTAGGGGTCCAAGTTGTCTGGACCTGCAGACTTTTTAGTGTCTATAGCCTTTAGTGCTTTATAGACCTCAGTATAAGAAACAGGCTCAAAGATCAAATGGTTCACATGAAATCAAATCAAATGTATTTATATAGCCCTTCTTACATCAGCTGATATCTCAAAGTGCTGTACAGAAACCCAGCCTAAAACCCCAAACAGCAAGCAATGCAGGTGTAGAAGCACGGTGGCTAGGAAAAACTCCTTAGAAAGGCCAAAACCTAGGAAGAAACCTAGAGAGGAATCAGGCTATGAGGGGTGGCCAGTCCTCTTCTGGCTGTGCCGGGTGGAGATTATAACAAAACATGGCCAAGATGTTCAAATGTTCATAAATGACCAGCATGGTCAAATAATAATAATCACAGGCAGAACAGTTGAAACTGGAGCAGCAGCACAGCCAGGTGGACTGCGGACAGCAAGGAGTCATCATGCCAGGTAGTCCTGAGGCATGGTCCTAGGGCTCAGGTCCTCCGAGAGAGAGAAAGAAAGAGAGAATTAGAGAGAGCATACTTAAATTCACACAGGACACAGGATAAGACAGGAGAAGTACTCCAGATATAACAGACTGACCCTAGCCCCCCAACACATAAACTACTGCAGCATAAATACTGGAGGCTGAGACAGGAGGGGTCAGGAGACACTGTGGCCGCATCCAATGATACCCCAAACAGGCAGGATATAACCCCACCCACTTTGCGAAAGCACAGCCCCCACACCACTAGAGGGATATCTTCATCCACAAACTTACCATCCTCAGACAAGGCAGAGTATAGCCCACAAAGATCTCCGCCACGGCACAACCCAAGGGGGGGCGACAACCCAGACAGGAAGATCACGTCATGAGGGCCTATATCATAGTTGACTGTAACAGAGCTTACATTAGAGACCTGGGGCCCACCATTATCAAAAACTGAACCAGCAGATATGAAGTGCTTGTTAAAATCCCCTACAATATGGGCTTTATCCTTCACTTCATTTGAATCCATCATTAAATGGTCAGGAAGGCCAGAGGATACATTAGAACCTGACACTGATTTGATTAGCTTCCAGAACTTGGTAGGGTTGTTTAGGTTCATCTAATCGACTGCATCTAAATAGTAATCTGATTTGGACTTCCTGATCAATACAGTGTATTTGTTTCTTAGCGCTCTGAAGGAGGCCCAGTCAACAGGAGCATTTGTATGTCTAGCTTGAGCCCAAGAGCTATTTATTTTTATAATTAATTCTGCCAAGTTATCTGAAAACCAAGGATTGTCCCTTCCGCTTATTCTAAATGTCTTCACAGCGGCATGCTTATCACAAATCAACACAAATGTCATATACAAATAGTCCCAGGCAGTGTCAACCAGGGTTGGGGTCAATACCATTTCAATTCCAATGAATTCAGACACTAAACCAAATTCAAATTCCAAATATTCCTCATTGAAAAGCATTGAACATAATTGGCATTGGAATGTCAGTGTACCTCCTGAATTGAATTGGAATTGACCCTAAACCTGCATTGTACTGTATGTGACTAAGAGGCCAGATGTTGTGTTGTGACATGCCTCACTGATATATAAAACCTTTCCCCTAAGACATGAGTTTGACGTGCAGCATTTCAAAGTGATGAAGGACAGCAAAGGCCACTACTTCCTGTGGTCAGAGAAATTCACTTCCCTCAACAAGCTGGTGGACTTCTACAAGAACACCTCCATCTCCAAGCAACGGGACATCTACCTTAGAGACGGTAGCCGGGATGACCAGAGCCCATCCGCACCCCAACCGGTATTTCAGCCGTATATTATCTCAGTTCAATCAACTCTTTAGTGAAGCCTTCCTTCCCTTTCTTGACTTCCCACTCTTCTGTATCTTCTGTACTCTCAAGCACACATACAGGAACTGAAATCAGTGAGCTATTGCACCAGAATTGTCAATTAACCAATGGTATTGGTCTATTAACCAATGTACTGCATGGTGATGTCACCATGGAAAACCAAACCTCTACACAGAAGGTCCTGTGTAGATTGTACTTTCAACCAGCAACTATCAGGAAATAGCACTGATCAAATGTTTTAGTTAGTTTCATCAGCTGTTGTACAATAGGATATAAAAACTACATTTTGACTGCACTGGGCCTTTATTAACCCTTTCCTGTCCACATCCTTCTGTTGTCAGTTGAAGAGGGGGAGTCTACCTGAGGAGAGGAGCTATGGGGCCCCTACTGCAGCCACGTCACACCGCAGGGCCTCAGACCTTCCTCACAGTCAGCAGGTAAACACCACTCACCCCAAAGTACAAACCTACACTACCTACAATGCAGTCTTTTGAATCATGTCGGTTTTTCAGAAGCTGCTATGTACCATGGTCATGTAAAACCATGTCATTGTTTTTATTTGATTTCATTGGGTTTGTAATGTTTTACTGTGATTCTGAGACATACTGTAGGTTGGTTTAAAGGTTAGAGTCTGACCTGAGTTCAACCTCTCTCCTCTCTTCCCCCAGAGTAAGAGACCTGGGATGGAGGAGAGGGCTCACACCATAGGCACCCCTGGTAGAAACACCCCCCTAACCTCTCTCCCAGCCCCCCAAAGGACATCTGAAACCATACCTCATCCACAGGTACAGTAAGCCTACTGTAGTCAGTAAATGGGGGCACATCCTTGATGTCCTCTGAAATTACTGGTTCCTATGGCCAACTATTATCTAACACAGGTGTGTGTGTGTGTGTGTGTGTGTGTGTGTGTGTGTGTGTGTGTGTGTGTGTGTGTGTGTGTGTGTGTGTGTGTGGTGTGTCTGTGTGTGTGTGTGTGTGTGTGTGTGTGTGTGTGTGTGTGTGTGTACCAGAGGGCAGTCATACAGGTGAAAGCAGTGTACGACTTCACAGCGGAGGAAGGGGACGAGCTCGGCTTCTGTGCAGGTGATGTCATTGACATTTTGGATCACTCTGATCCATCGTGGTGGAAAGGAAGATTGCGGGGTAAAAGTGGTCTGTTCCCTGCCAACTATACCACACCATTATGAGGAAAGCTTAGAGAGAGAAAAGTCGCTCTTTGGGCTCCAATCATATGGACTGTGATGATAAGAGTCAGGCAACACACAGAAACTTCAGCAGCCCAAACTGTAGGACTAAAAAGAAATTGGTTCACATTTGATTTCTGATAACATATGCTCACACATTTATTTGTATTTTAAAGCTGGTGCTCAGCATGATACAATTGACATACCTAAATGACATTGATTTATAAGCAGAGGCGGACTTACCATTAGGCAGAAGAGGCAATTGCGTCAGGCCTCACATCCTCTCTGAGCTGGGCATAATAATAAAATACTAGCAATCTTCTTTTTTTCCCCAATAATGTCTCTGCATGAGACCTCACAACTGGTTTATAATAATGGACTATTCCACCTTGACAGAGTTCCTGTGCATTGTTTCACGCGATATGATTGCAAATTTGACTTTCATTGTAATTAAGCTGTATCAATGAGGTGCTTTCACAGCGGGATAGAGAAATGTGCAATTAACGCAACCAGTGAAAATAAAAAGAAAGAAAGAAGATTTAACGGAAAAATGTTGTAAGTTAATGCATTTCTTTAGTCAAAAGACAAGTGCTGCTTGTAATACTGACATTGTCATCGAGGCAGAAGACAATGTGTAGACAATGTAACTGATGTAATCTGGCCAAACAGAGTTTGGCATGTCATACGCTTTTTGGCCAGACAGAATCAGATCCATTGGAACCATATAGAAAGACAGGGGCGTTGTTTGGCTCACTAGGATAATCGGATCATCTCCAATGAGATAGTTTGTCACTTGCAAATTGAAGGAATGTTGTTTGGATGCTACTTTAAGAAGTGATTGTTTAACAATCAAATGAAAACATCATGGCCTGTTGTGTTCATTTTAATCACACACAGGAGGCCTTTTGCCTTTTGGTAGGCCGTCATTGTAAATAAGAATTTGTTCTTAACTGACTTGCCTAGTTAAATAAAGGTTACAGGTTAAACAAAAATGGCACATTAAAAGGTAATTTCTTTTGACAGTTAAATGATGTCTTTACTATAAAACCCATAACAAAATGTTGTGCACCCAAATCACTAAGTCCGCCCCTGTTTATAAGGGAACTTCCACAACCCAACTACAGTGTCATATCCATTGGAGGTTGAAAACTGGGAGCTATGCTGCCACACATTTACTGTATGGAATTACACTTTTTGTATTGCTACCTTTTTGTATTGTTTGTAGTGCTTGCTTTTAATTGTAAGGTCGCCATAGCAAATGATGTCTTGTTAGTGAACTACCAAATTTACAATGTCAGTTTGGGTATGCTTGTCATCTGTCTAAATTAAAACAATGATGTATATAAACCCTGGCTTGCTGATGCTATGTATTGGCCAATGAGATGCTTTGAAGCCACCGGTCGGCCATATTGTCACTCCTCAAAAGCAGTCTTCCATAGGAATTCATGGAATACTTCAGTATTTAATTTAAATGACATGTACAGTGCCTTGTGAAAGTATTCGGCCCCCTTGAACTTTGCGACCTTTTGCCACATTTCAGGCTTCAAACATAAAGATATAAAACTGTATTTTTTTGTGAAGAATCAACAACAAGTGGGACACAATAATGAAATGGAACGACATTTATTGGATATTTCAAACTTTTTTAACAAATCAAAAACTGAAAAATTGGGCGTGCAAAATTATTCAGCCCCTTTACTTTCAGTGCAGCAAACTCTCTCCAGAAGTTCAGTGAGGATCTCTGAATGATCCAATGTTGACCTAAATGACTAATGATGATAAATACAATCCACCTGTGTGTAATCAAGTCTCCGTATAAATGCACCTGCACTGTGATAGTCTCAGAGGTCCGTTAAAAGCGCAGAGAGCATCATGAAGAACAAGGAACACACCAGGCAGGTCCGAGATACTGTTGTGAAGAAGTTTAAAGCCGGATTTGGATACAAAAAGATTTCCCAAGCTTTAAACATCCCAAGGAGCACTGTGCAAGAGATAATATTGAAATGGAAGGAGTATCAGACCACTGCAAATCTACTAAGACCTGGCCGTCCCTCTAAACTTTCAGCTCATACAAGGAGAAGACTGATCAGAGATGCAGCCAAGAGGCCCATGATCACTCTGGATGAACTGCAGAGATCTACAGCTGAGGTGGGAGACTCTGTCCATAGGACAACAATCAGTCGTATATTGTACAAATCTGGCCTTTATGGAAGAGGGGCAAGAAGAAAGCCATTTCTTAAAGATATCCATAAAAAGTGTTGTTTAAAGTTTGCCACAAGCCACCTGGGAGACACACCAAACATGTGGAAGAAGGTGCTCTGGTCAGATGAAACCAAAATTGAACTTTTTGGCAACAATGCAAAACGTTATGTTTGGCGTAAAAGCAACACAGCTGAACACCCTGAACACACCATCCCCACTGTCAAACATGGTGGTGGCAGCATCATGGTTTGGGCCTGCTTTTCTTCAGCAGGGACAGGGAAGATGGTTAAAATTGATGGGAAGATGGATGGAGCCAAATACAGGACCATTCTGGAAGAAAACCTGATGGAGTCTGCAAAAGACCTGAGACTGGGACGGAGATTTGTCTTCCAACAAGCTAATGATCCAAAACATAAAGCAAAATCTACAATGGAATGGTTCAAAAATAAACATATCCAGGTGTTAGAATGGCCAAGTCAAAGTCCAGACCTGAATCCAATCGAGAATCTGTGGAAAGAACTGAAAACTGCTGTTCACAAATGCTCTCCATCCAACCTCACTGAGCTCGAGCTGTTTTGCAAGGAGGAATGGGCAAACATTTCAGTCTCTCGATGTGCAAAACTGATAGAGACTTCCCCCAGCGACTTACAGCTGTAATCGCAGCAAAAGGTGGCGCTACAAAAATTAACTTAAGGGGGCTGAATAATTTTGCACGCCCAATTTTTCAGTTTTTGATTTGTTAAAAAAGTTTGAAATATCCAATAAATGTCGTTCCACTTCATGATTGTGTCCCACTTGTTGTTGATTCTTCACAAAAAAATACAGTTTTATATCTTTATGTTTGAAGCCTGAAATGTGGCAAAAGGTCGCAAAGTTCAAGGGGGCCGAATACTTTCGCAAGGCACTGTATTTAAGTATTTTTTGTTGTAGTTGAGAAAGTATTTTCAAAAAATTACTCTAATGATCTGACACTGAGAACTACATTCCTGACCTGCAGGTGTTGGGTAATAGTGAACTACATGTAATTCAACTAGTAATTTAACTACATTTTGGTGTAGCTCAGTGGTAGTTGAACTAAATTCAATCTAGGTAGTGTTTTCAGTAGTTATGAATTTTTTTTGCAATGTAACTACTGGAAATACACAGTACTTTTTATTTCAAATAAAGTAAAATATGAGTGAAGGAGGCAATCGTTTCCATTCTTTTTCAGCATCAGACTTGCCTAATCCAATTACTTCAGCGTTACATTGCAAAAAAAAAGGAATTAACTACTGAAAACACTACCTAGATTTGAATTTAGTCTTGCAATTTGTAGTCTATGACATTTCAGATTTACATATGATAATTTTTCACAAACAAGTTTTGATGTAGTAAACTACGTTTCAAAGTAACTTTAGTTAAGTAAACTATATTTTCCTTAAGGGAATCATTAGTGTAGCTTAACTTCTTCCAGAGTGAAGTAATTAGTGGCTTGGTAAACTAGCCTACAGTACCAGTCAAACATTTGGACACACCTACTCATTCAAGGTTTTTCTTTATTTTGTACTATTTTCTACATTGTAGAATACTAGTGAAGACATAAAAACTATGAAATATCACATATGGAATCATGTAGTATGCAAAAAAAAGTTTATTCAAAGTAGCCACCCTTTGCCTAGATGACAGCTTTGCACACTCTTGGCATTCTCTCAACCAGCTTCACCTGGAATGCTTTTCCAACAGTCTTGAAGGAGTTCCCACATATGCTGAGCACTTGTTGGCTGCTTTTCCTTCACTCTGAAACGTTAAACGTTCTTGACATTTTCCGGATTGACTGACCTTCATGTCATAGTAATGATGGACAGTCATTTCTCTTTGTTTATTTGAGCTGTTCATGTCATAATATGGACTTGGTCTTTTACCAAATAAGGCTATCTTCTGTATACCACCCCTGCCTTGTCACAACACAACTGATTGGCTCAAACACATTGAGAAGGAAAGAAATTCCACAAATTAACTTTTTACAAGGCACACCTGTTAAGTGAAATGCATTCCAGGTGACTACCTCATGAAGCTGGTTGAGAGAATGCAAAGTGTGCAAACCAGTCATCAAGGCAAAGGGTGGCTACTTTGAAGAATCTCAAATCTCAAATATATTTTTATTAATTTAACACTTTTTTGGTTACTACACGATTCCCTTTGTGTTATGTCATAGTTTTGATATCTTCACTATTATTCTACAATGTAGAAAATAGTAAAATAAATTAAAACCCTGCAATGTGTAAGTGTGTCCAAACTTTTGACTGGTACTGTATATTTTCAGAGTAGCTTCCCCAACACTGCTGACCTGTGACCAAATGTTTTTTTATTTTTATGTATGTCACAGAACCAGAGCATCCAAGAAAAGTATCAGGGTCTTGGAATTGAACTGTTTTGGTTTTTGCTTTGAGTCATTTCATTTTAGTTGGCTAGACATTACAACATCATAGGCTAGGCTAATTGATCTGTATTGAGGTCTATGTTAAACCTATAAGCCTATACACTACAGTATGAATGTGCTTTACGTGACACCACTTAATTCTTGGTTGGCCTTTATGGAAATTCAAAATAATCACATTCTCCATGCAATAATTACCCCAACAACACACAAAGATGGCGCCGTACTGTATGGTTGCCGTCTTTGCTATTTTGTGATTATTTTTCCTTGTTTTATAGTAAGCCTACTACTTATATTGATTACTGCATTGTTGGGAAAGAGTTTGCAAGAAAGCCATTTCACTGTTCTTGTGCACGTGACAATAAAACTTGACATTTGAACCTGATTATAACAGTTTAGAACTCCTCCCCCTACCTCTTGAACGTCACCTGTGTACGCGCCCAACACCTACAGGTAAAGGTGTATGCAAAGGAGAACTGCGGGGGAAGGAAGAATTAACGGTTGGACAAATTCCGGATACCGCTGCTATGGCCGAGTCTCAGCTTCTGTGCATGGACGAAGATCATGTCAACGAAAAGATACCCGAATCCAAAGCAGAATTCTATTATTGCGAGGAGCAGCGAGCCGCGCTCGAGCAACTATTGAAGAACGGTGATGGCGCGTTCAAGATGCGATTGAAAGAGGACAACGTCAGAGACTTTCTATCAGCCCGCGAGATTAAATGGATTCGAAAAACTTTTGATGAATATGATTCAGATAGTGAGTCCGAGAAGGGCGAATACGAAAAGGCTCAGGAGTCCAATGCAGACTCGGGGGTCCACTCCACATACTGGCCTCAGATGTCGGACACGGATGTCCCACCGCTTGACATCGGCTGGCCAGGCAGCACTAGTTTCTATAAAGGTGTCACTCGAGTATCCGTTCACACGCACCCACCCAAAAACAAGGGGCCCCATATAAAAGAGGTTGTCAGGAGACTCATTCAAGAATCTAACAAGGTAATTACAGTTCTAATATAAATTGATAACGGCATATTACACGTGAATAACGTAGTTTACATAATTTCTTCTCTGCCCTAAATTATTGAGTGATGCCCTCACATTGTTCCCCCTTATTCTTTGTAGCTCAGAACAGTTTACAAATGACTTTGAATCCTGAGTCAGCATGACCCTGAATCATGCATTTGTGTTCTTCATCTTGACAAGTTATAAAATGAGTTAATTTAATGTAAACTTGTCAACACTACATAGGATAGTTAGTGTCACTTCTAGTGGTCTATTTATCAGGTCTGAATTTGTCAGTGTAGTTACTACAGTCGTTACATAGGCCTATTTATCAGGTCTGAATTTGTCAGTGTAGTTACTACAGTCGTTACATAGGCCTATTTATCAGGTCTGAATTTGTCAGTGTAGTTACTACAGTCGTTACATAGGCCTTGTGACAGCAAACTCCTTTTTTTGACATTAGGTTTTATTGCCTGCTTGGCTAACGTTACTTCTCAGCTAGCCTAGTGCGTAGAGCATTGGACCAGTAACCGAAAGGTTGCTAGATCAAATCCCGAGCTCACAAGGTAAAAATCTGTCGTTCTGCCCCTGAACAAGGCAGTTAACCCACTGTTCCTAGGCAGTCATTGTAAATTAAAAAAAATTCTTCACTGACTTGTCCAGTTAAATGAAGGTATAAAAAAAAAGAGAAAGGGGAACGTGTCTAATTGTTCTTCATTGACCTGCAGTACCCTCAGAAAGTATTCACACCTCCTGACTTTGGCAGTCATGTGAATTCAACAAGAGATGTGTGTCCTTAAGGCTTAGAACAGCCAGGTCCTGGCTCAACTGAGGAGTCGTACTGTAAAATGAACCAAGGCGATTAGCAACAATGTAAAACATCTACTTCTGTTTTGATTTTATTATGAAATGAAACGATTACATAATTGATGATTTACTATTGATTTATGTTATGTTGTTATTATCATAGATATAGAACACTGATATGGTAATCTCAATCATCTTCATTTTCTCCCCTTCATCACGTCATTACGTTCTACAAGGAATTATCAACAGTTAACAGGAGTTTTGAAATGAATGTTCACAGTAGATCTCTAACTGGATGGAACACATGCAGTAGATAGGCATGTTGTAACAAGCGAAGCCACATGTGGAGGAGCTGGAAAGGCCAAACATTTCACAGTTGTAATTGTCAGACAGTTTCACATCAGAACCTGTAACAAGTCATTCAAAAGCGTTTCCGCAGCCTCATGTCAGTGTTTAAAAACACATCCACACGACGCTTTCTCCTCCCACATCCACTGTAATTCAACTCACTCCATCAAGTGTCCCTCCCACTCTAAATGGCTGGGTAACGTGTCAGTCATGCTGCCTGGGACTAAATGTCCGGAGGAAGAACACGCATAACTCTGGAAGGACACGGCTATAGGGAAAGGAGATACGCATGCAAATTTGAGCTTAAACACTGTGGGTGTAAGTAGCCCAAATCCAGATAAGAGACTGGAGTGTTTGACCAGGTTACAGTTAACTTCTCTGGAACAATGGAATAATGCATACTCACTTTACATTTACATTCACATTTTATCTCCATTTCATGCAATCTCAATATTAATATGTTTTATCCTCGTACATGCAAAGTTGATTCTTGTCCATATCCGGTTTCTGGCTCTTCATTAGTCCACTGTTGACACAGTCCCAAAATGTTTTGCTTGTCAGCAGTCAAGTTTTCAAGACATTGAACTTTCAAGAAGCAAAGTGTTATTTTCCACATCATCATGATGATGCAACATGTTGTGGGACTGTTTCAACAGTGGACTAATGAAAAAAATACCAAAAGATGGTATTTCACTGAGAACAATGCAAATGAGGGGTCATCGTACACTCCTTGAGACAGGTTAATGATCTACTGACAGGGAAGACAAACCCGTGACCAGCTGTTCTGTGTGCATATGACTAGCTATGTCAATGAACTAAACAAACTGAAATAGTTGACAGGCCGTCATTGTAAATACACATTTGTTCTAAGTTGACCTGCCTGTTAAAATAAAGATTAAAAAATAGAAAATAAAGGATGAGCCAGGAAGTGACTCTAGCCTTACTATAAAAAGGCCTTCACTGTCCAATAGTTTGTCATCACCACTCCTTTACCACTGTCAGCATAAAACAGAGAGCATTAGACTGCCTTATCCTAGTGTGGTACAGGACTAGGTCATAGTAATGCACCAGTGCTCACATTTCTTCACATGCAAAGTCTCTGCTCCTGAAAGACAACCATTTCTGTTTTTACCTAAACGAATGCCATTCAAGGATTATAGGATTTACACAATAACTGTGTGTGTGTGTGTCTGTGTGTGTATATGATCGTGTGTGCGCAAGCATGTGTGAGATGTCGGGGTTATTTATTGAATTTACACTTTTGCCTTTCCTCTGTCCTCTCTAGCTTGATCTTTGTAAATATCAACTAGTCTGGTATTATTCATCAGATTTATCAGTCACCTCAAGCCTCTCAAATATTTTGACATACTTCTGTTTGGATTGAAGTGGAAAATATGTCATAAGAAAATACATCTTGACATTTCGGTTCAACTCGTTTTTCCAGTTAATTAGGGAGATTTTAATCTTACTCAAGCAATTGAACCATAAATCTCCTGCTTTGAAGAAATCCACCCCTGTATAAAGCCTCGTTATTGTTATGTCATTTTCTTGTGGTACTTTTAGATTACTATCATTTTTTTTCTCACTTTAGTTTATTTAGTAAATATTTTCTTAACTCTATTTCTTGAACTGAATTGTTGGTTAAGTAAGCATTGGTAAGGTCTACTACACCTGTTGTATTTGGCGCATGTGACAAATACAATTTGATTTGATTCAGAGATATCATCCCCCTCTGTTCTTCCTCTGACGGTCCTATATGTGATCCTCAGGTAGTAGCCGTGGTCATGGACCACCTTACTGACCTGCAGATCCTTCAGGACCTATTGGACGCAGCACAGAGACGAGGGGTGGCTGTGTACATCATACTGGAGGCTCGTGGTATGCCCCACTTCCTGGATATGTGCACTCGTTTACAGATCACTGCTCTGCATCTACGGGTAAGACAGGGATGCTTTGGTAGGCAGTAGGCAACAAACAACAGGAACAAGTAATAGTTAGCTATGGTATTACCATGTCATTACCTGGTAAATAGCAGAGTGCAGCCACAACGTCTTGGCAGTATAAAGCAGAATATTCCTCTGGCGTATTATTTTATTATCATCCATATTAGCACATTCTATACTGGTGTAGGATCTTATTTTGAACCAGATTGCTAATAATCCTGCAGCAACAGGAAATTTGAATTATTATGTGGATTATAATTCATGGGCATTTTTGTAGGGGTTGATACATTTTTCATAAGGGAAAATCAAGTCTGACATTTCAAAGTGGAAATTACAAACTTCAGAAGCCTCTTTAAACCTCAAATACACCACAAGTTAAAAATGTCCTGCAATGCATGAAAGTTCTCCTGCAACATGGTGATCCAATTAAGATCCTACATCTGTAGATGTTTATCTATGTAGACGAAAGCTTGTGCAGTAGATCTAGCCTATTTTATATGGAATGCCAGATAACCTAGTGTGTGTGTGTGTGGTGTCAGTTGATAAGCCTCTGAAAGGCCCTTCCAGTGTCGAGACTCTGTCATTGTTGTTTCATAGAAACTGCTCTTTATTGTGCCGAAAACAATCCAGTCCTGTGGAACTTGATCCTTGACCAAACAAGTGTTAACAGCATAGGGTAGCATCCTTCTGACGTGTCTGTTTCTGTGTTTATGTCTCGGACAGTCTTTTTCACTCTCTCCAACTCACTCCCATTCCTTGCACAGTAAATAGACCTGCCTCGACTGTATACTCAAGGGGTTTAACTCAACCCTTGCATCACCAGTTTCGGATTTGCTTACCTTGAAAGTTTACTTTGGTCGTGGGTGGTAACAGCACAATTTCCCTTAGTGTTTGATATGATACTGTTCAGTACTTGGAAGTCTGATAGTCACTGACTCATGGTTTATACTGTAATAAGGGCACCTGTCTAACTCAGTATCTGTGTGACTCTTTCAGAACCTGCGTGTGCGAACGGTGAAAGGTTCTGGGCTGGCCCTGTCATTTGGCAGGCTGCCCGGCTCTCTGTGCTCCAAATACATGCTGGTGGACGGAGAAAAGGTTATGTTTGGCTCTTACAGGTCAGTCATTTTCTCAGTCATACACTTCCACTCACATTCATTCAGCCAGAGCAAACATGATTTCTTCCTACTCTTTGAGCTTTGAGTCTGTGTCTCACTCTCTTGTTCTGTCATCTCCAGCTTCACATGGAGCTCCTCTAGGATGGACAGGAACACCATCACAGTAATGTCTGGGCAGGTGGTGGACTTCTTCGACAATGACTTCAGGGAAATGTATGCTGTATCTGAGAATGTGGACCTTTACAAGGAGTTCCACATAACCAAGCCTCCCATGCCTGCGCCGGTACGGAAGGTGGTGGTCCCCAAGCCCCTGTTGATGTCCACCTCCCGTTTCCAGGTGTCTCTAGGGGACTCTCGGGGGCAGGCTGACCAGAGGGTGCCTGCACATAAATACCACAACCCTAAGTATTCTCTGGTGGTGGGGAACAGTCTCGGGCTCACTGGGTCCTTACAGGACCTCTCCACACTCAGAGACTCACTGGGCGGTGGACTCGAACGGAACGGACTGTCGACGCTACTCCATGCCAAAGGGGGCAGTAGTGTGGAACTGGACAAGGTCACTGCGAAGTCCCCCAGTTCTCCTGTGGAGGATGAGGAGGATGGGAAGGGAGGTTCGTTGAAGCGCCAGGTCTTAGATGGAAAGAAACAACGCAGTTCTTTCAGGCTCTTCCTGAAAGGCAGAGGATCCAATCACAACAGTGAGACTATAGAGGAGGATGGGGCCACTCCTTCAAACCCCTCTTCCACCCGCCCAAACCCCTCCCCTAGCCGCCCAACCCCCACCCCTAGCCACCCAACTCCCTCCCCTAGCCGCCCAACCCCCACCCCTAGCCACCCAACTCCCTCCCCTAGCCGCCCAACCCCCTCCCTTGCCCATCGAACCCCCTCCCCTACCCACCCAACACTCTCCCCAACCCGCCCAAACCCCTCCCCTACCCACTTAACACCCTCCCCGACCCGCCAAAACCCCTCCTCTACCCACTCAACACCCTCCCCTACCCACCCAACCCTCTCCCCTACCCGCCCAAACCCCTCCCCTACCCACTCAACACCCTCCCCTACCTGCCCAAACCCCTCCTCTACCCACTCAACACCCTCCCCTACCCGCCCAAACCCCTCCCCTACCCACTCAACACCCTCCCCTACCCGCCCAAACCCCTCCTCTACCCACTCAACACCCTCCCCTACCCGCCCAAACCCCTCCTCTACCCGCAAAGTCTCAGAGACAAATAGCATTGCCACTGCGCACTCATTTGAGATTGTAGAGAAACCGTCCCTGTTGAAATTTAAGAACAAAAAGCCTTCAAAACTGCCTCAAAGAAGTATGTCTCTAATGACCCTCAACAAAGGAGAGGATGACGGTATGTTGTTATATTCTACCATTTGTGGTTTTCATTTGTCTTTGAATATTAACTGCAATAGTCCCTCACGTGGACTGTTTGATGGATCATCCCTTCTTTTCTCCTTTCCCTATAGGAAAGGGACACAAGAAGCCTTCCAAGAGGAACTGCATTCAGTCCTGAGATGAAGAGAGGGAGGACAGGATCAGCTGGGAGAGACAGAGCCAGAGGACATTTTGAAGTAATTGCCCGTATCAGCTGCAGTATTAGATGGAGTATATTAATGACATGCTATGGCAGGAGTATAGTAATGACATGTCATGGCAGGAATATATTAATGACATGCTATGGCAGGAGTATAGTAGTGACATGTCATGGCAGGAGTATAGTAATGACATGTCATGGCAGGAGTATAGTAATGACATGCTATGGCAGGAGTATAGTAATGACATGTCATGGCAGGAATATATTAATGACATGCTATGGCAGGAGTATAGTAGTGACATGTCATGGCAGGAGTATAGTAATGACATGTCATGGCTGGAGTATAGTAATTACATGTCATGGCAGGAGTATAGTAATGACATGTCATGGCAGGAGTATAGTAATTACATGTCATGGCAGGAGTATAGTGATTACATGTCATGGCAGGAGTATAGTAATGACATGTCTTGGCAGGAGTATAGTAATGACATGTCTTGGCAGGAGTATAGTAATGACATGTCTTGGCAGGAGTATAGTGATTACATGTCACGGCAGGAGTATAGTAATGACATGTCTTGGCAGGAGTATAGTAATTACATGGCATGGCAGGAGTATAGTGATGACATGTCATGGCAGGAGTATAGTAATGACATGGCATGGCAGGAGTATAGTGATTACATGTCATGGCAGGAGTATAGTAATGACATGTCATGGCAGGAGTATAGTAATTACATGGCATGGCAGGAGTATAGTAATGACATGTCATGACGGGAGTATAGTGATTACATGTCATGGCAGGAGTATAGTAATGACATGTCTTGGCAGGGGTATGGTGATTAGATGTCATGGCAGGAGTATAGTGATTACATGTCATGGCAGGAGTATAGTAATGACATGTCTTGGCAGGAGTATAGTGATTACATGTCATGGCAGGAGTATAGTAATGACATGTCTTGGCAGGAGTATAGTGATTACATATCATGGCAGGAGTATAGTGATTTCATGCCATGGCAGGAGTATAGTGAGTACATATTCATGACGGGAGTATAGTGATTACATGTCATGGCAGGAGTATAGTAATGACATGTCTTGGCAGGAGTATGGTAATTAGATGTCATGGCAGGAGTATAGTAATGACATGTCATGGCGGGAGTATAGTGATAACATGTCATGGCGGGAGTACAGTAATGACATGCTATGGCAGGAGTATAGTAATTACATGTCATGGCAGGAGTATAGTAATGACATGGCTTGGCAGGAGTATAGTAATGACATGTCTTGGCAGGAGTATAGTAATGACATGGCTTGGCAGGAGTATAGTAATGACATGTCATGGCAGGAGTATAGTAATGACATGTCTTGGCAGGAGTATAGCGATAACATGTCATGGCAGGAGTATAGTAATGACATGTCATGGTGGGAGTATAGTAATGACATGTCTTGGCAGGAGTATAGTAATGACATGTCTTGGCAGGAGTATAGTGATAACATGTCATGGCAGGAGTATAGTGATAACATGTCATGGCAGGAGTATAGTGATTACATGCCATGGCAGGAGTATAGTAATGACATGTCTTGGCAGGAGTATAGTAATGACATGTCATGGCAGGAGTATAGTAATTACATGCCATGGCAGGAGTATAGTAATGACATGTCTTGGCAGGAGTATAGTGATTACATGCCATGGCAGGAGTATAGTAATGACATGTCATGGCAGGAGTATAGTAATGCCGTGTCATGGCAGGAGTATAGTAATGACATGTCATGGCAGGAGTATAGTAATTCCATGTCATGGCAGGAGTATAGTAATTACATGCCATGGCAGGAGTATAGTAATTACATGCCATGGCAGGAGTATAGTAATTACATGTCATGGCAGGAGTATGGTGCTTAGATGTCATGGCAGGATTATAGTGATTACATGTCATGGCAGGATTATAGTGATTACATGTCATTGCAGGCTAATAGTGATTACATGTCGTGGCAGGAGTATAGTGATTACATGTCATTGCAGGAGTATAGTGATTACATGTCATGGCAGGAGTATAGTGAGTACATATTCATGATGGGAGTATAGTGATTACATGTCATGGCAGGAGTATAGTAATGACATGTCTTGGCAGGAGTATGGTGATTAGATGTCATGGCAGGAGTATAGTAATGACATGTCATGGCGGGAGTATAGTGATAACATGTCATGGCGGGAGTACAGTAATGACATGCTATGGCAGGAGTATAGTAATTACATGTCATGGCAGGAGTATAGTAATGACATGGCTTGGCAGGAGTATAGTAATGACATGTCTTGGCAGGAGTATAGTAATGACATGGCTTGGCAGGAGTATAGTAATAACATGTCTTGGCAGGAGTATAGTAATGACATGTCATGGCAGGAGTATAGTAATGACATGTCTTGGCAGGAGTATAGCGATAACATGTCATGGCAGGAGTATAGTAATGACATGTCACGGTGGAAGTATAGTAATGACATGTCTTGGCAGGAGTATAGTGATAACATGTCATGGCAGGAGTATAGTGATTACATGCCATGGCAGGAGTATAGTAATGACATGTCTTGGCAGGAGTATAGTAATGACATGTCATGGCAGGAGTATAGTAATTACATGCCATGGCAGGGGTATAGTAATGGCATGTCTTGGCAGGAGTATAGTGATTACATGCCATGGCAGGAGTATAGTAATGACATGTCTTGGCAGGAGTATAGTAATGACATGTCATGGCAGGAGTATAGTAATTACATGCCATGGCAGGAGTATAGTAATTACATGTCATGGCAGGAGTATGGTGCTTAGATGTCATGGCAGGATTATAGTGATTACATGTCATGGCAGGATTATAGTGATTACATGTCATTGCAGGAGTATAGTGATTACATGTCATTGCAGGAGTATAGTGATTACATGTCATGGCAGGAGTATAGTAATTACATGTGCTGCTCATTCTATGTGTTACTATAATGTTCCTTAGTGAGACTTGGTGTGAGACTGTGTGGACCGCCACTACCTTATCAGTTAGAGTAGTGAGAGTCTTCAATGCCAGAACCACTTCCTTCAATATGAGCCTAATGTTGTTGTTTAGCAGGAGTGATTTGATGCCACATACCAGTGAGTGTCTCCTGAGTCCTGCCCGTCTCAGATGGCATTCACCACCTGTGTCAGGGAAATGCCAATACAGACTTGATCGTTCAGTCATTCGATGCTTGAAAACTGATCTTATGTTACTGCTCACATGTCATAAAAAATCACATGTTGTATTGCTCTTCCCTGTACCACTGTCATTGAAACGGCTGCTTTTAAACCTAAATAAATGGATGGCGTTAAAAACACATCTATCCCAGGTATAGATCTATTCTGAATGTGTCTATCCTTCAGGTTACTATGGAGAAGGAAAAGTGATCAGCTCTCTTCTCTCACACAAGGTATCACCTTACCAAGGGCACTTTGTTAAATTGATAGTGGACTGGCCCTTATCTCCACTGGAGTGTGTAGTGTCTGAATAATGGATGTTGTTTTAACAGATCAGACACCGATCACACACTTCTGCTGTTAACATACAACAATACCTAAACCTATGTGACATTATAAACATGTCACTGATCCATGGCTATATCTGTCATCTTAATAAAAAAGAAGCAATAGGGACTAAGACATATTTTGCTTATTTTCTATGCATAGCAATTACAAAGAGCAAAGGACATTTTCTCATTGAAATTATAGTGTGAAGTCTTGTATATAAAAATGCCAAAGATGTATGAGACCACACATACTTAATGTAATTGACTGACTTCCTGTCTCTGAGGTGTGAATGTTGTTTTATATGAAATCATAATATTAAAAACAACTTTTGTATTTTGTTTTGCAATCATTTACAGAGGACATGTGGATAGTTTTGCTAAATCAAGTTCGCTTCTCCACAGTCATGTGATTTTTTGTTTTTGGACATGATCATATTTTTCTTGCGCAACCTTTAGATAACATTTCCTGCCACTATCTTATCTGTAGATTTGTCGAAGAAATGGATGAATATGCATGAGCTCCGATTAATCATAACTCTGCTAGTTGTATATATGGTTTGGGTGGTATACAAATGTTTTGGCTGGCGGTATAGTAAGTGCAATTGATAGCTGTTTTTTTTTCTCTCTCTGGGTGCATCAGTGTTTTTATTCTCTCTCTCTGGGTGCATCAGTGTTTTTATTCTCTCTCTCTGGGTGCATCAGTGTTTTTATTCTCTCTCTCTGGGTGCATCAGTGTTTTTATTCTCTCTCTGGGTGCATCAGTGTTTTTATTCTCTCTCTCTGGGTGCATCAGTGTTTTTATTCTCTCTCTCTGGGTGCATCAGTGTTTTTATTCTCTCTCTCTGGGTGCATCAGTGTTTTTATTCTCTCTCTCTGGGTGCATCAGTGTTTTTATTCTCTCTCTCTGGGTGCATCAGTGTTTTTATTCTCTCTCTGGGTGCATCAGTGTTTTTATTCTCTCTCTCTGGGTGCATCAGTGTTTTTAGTCTCTCTCTCTGGGTGCATCAGTGTTTTTATTCTCTCTCTCTGGGTGCATCAGTGTTTTTATTCTCTCTCTCTGGGTGCATCAGTGTTTTTATTCTCTCTGGGTGCATCAGTGTTTTTATTCTCTCTCTGGGTGCATCAGTGTTTTTATTCTCTCTCTCTGGGTGCATCAGTGTTTTTATTCTCTCTCTCTGGGTGCATCAGTGTTTTTATTCTCTCTCTGGGTGCATCAGTGTTTTTATTCTCTCTCTCTGGGTGCATCAGTGTTTTTATTCTCTCTCTGGGTGCATCAGTGTTTTTATTCTCTCTCTCTGGGTGCATCAGTGTTTTTATTCTCTCTCTCTGGGTGCATCAGTGTTTTTATTCTCTCTCTGGGTGCATCAGTGTTTTTATTCTCTCTCTCTGGGTGCATCAGTGTTTTTATTCTCTCTCTCTGGGTGCATCAGTGTTTTATTCTCTCTCTCTGGGTGCATCAGTGTTTTTATTCTCTTTCTCTGGGTGCATCAGTGTTTTTATTCTCTCTCTCTGGGTGCATCAGTGTTTTTATTCTCTCTCTCTGGGTGCATCAGTGTTTTTATTCTCTCTCTCTGGGTGCATCAGTTTTTATTCTCTCTCTCTGGGTGCATCAGTGTTTTTATTCTCTCTCTCTGGGTGCATCAGTGTTTTTATTCTCTCTCTGGGTGCATCAGTGTTTTTATTCTCTCTCTCTGGGTGCATCAGTGTTTTTATTCTCTCTGGGTGCATCAGTGTTTTTATTCTCTCTCTCTGGGTGCATCAGTGTTTTTATTCTCTCTCTCTGGGTGCATCAGTGTTTTTATTCTCTCTCTCTGGGTGCATCAGTGTTTTTATTCTCTCTCTCTGGGTGCATCAGTGTTTTTATTCTCTCTCTGGGTGCATCAGTGTTTTTATTCTCTCTCTCTGGGTGCATCAGTGTTTTTATTCTCTTTCTCTGGGTGCATCAGTGTTTTTATTCTCTCTCTGGGTGCATCAGTGTTTTTATTCTCTCTCTCTGGGTGCATCAGTGTTTTTATTCTCTCTCTCTGGGTGCATCAGTGTTTTTATTCTCTCTCTCTGGGTGCATCAGTGTTTTTATTCTCTCTGGGTGCATCAGTGTTTTTATTCTCTCTCTCTGGGTGCATCAGTGTTTTTATTCTCTCTCTCTGGGTGCATCAGTGTTTTTATTCTCTCTCTCTGGGTGCATCAGTGTTTTTATTCTCTCTCTCTGGGTGCATCAGTGTTTTTAGTCTCTCTCTCTGGGTGCATCAGTGTTTTTAGTCTCTCTCTCTGGGTGCATCAGTGTTTTTATTCTCTCTCTGGGTGCATCAGTGTTTTTATTCTCTCTCTGGGTGCATCAGTGTTTTTATTCTCTCTCTCTGGGTGCATCAGTGTTTTTATTCTCTCTGGGTGCATCAGTGTTTTTATTCTCTCTCTCTGGGTGCATCAGTGTTTTTATTCTCTCTCTCTGGGTGCATCAGTGTTTTTATTCTCTCTCTGGGTGCATCAGTGTTTTTATTCTCTCTCTCTGGGTGCATCAGTGTTTTTATTCTCTCTCTCTGGGTGCATCAGTGTTTTTATTCTCTCTCTGGGTGCATCAGTGTTTTTATTCTCTCTCTCTGGGTGCATCAGTGTTTTTATTCTCTCTCTCTGGGTGCATCAGTGTTTTTATTCTCTCTCTCTGGGTGCATCAGTGTTTTTATTCTCTCTCTGGGTGCATCAGTGTTTTTATTCTCTCTCTCTGGGTGCATCAGTGTTTTTATTCTCTCTCTCTGGGTGCATCAGTGTTTTTATTCTCTCTCTCTGGGTGCATCAGTGTTTTTATTCTCTCTCTCTGGGTGCATCAGTGTTTTTATTCTCTCTCTGGGTGCATCAGTGTTTTTATTCTCTCTCTCTGGGTGCATCAGTGTTTTTATTCTCTCTCTCTGGGTGCATCAGTGTTTTTATTCTCTCTCTCTGGGTGCATCAGTGTTTTTATTCTCTCTCTCTGGGTGCATCAGTGTTTTTATTCTCTCTCTGGGTGCATCAGTGTTTTTATTCTCTCTCTGGGTGCATCAGTGTTTTTATTCTCTCTCTCTGGGTGCATCAGTGTTTTTATTCTCTCTCTCTGGGTGCATCAGTGTTTTTATTCTCTCTCTCTGGGTGCATCAGTGTTTTTATTCTCTCTCTCTGGGTGCATCAGTGTTTTTATTCTCTCTCTCTGGGTGCATCAGTGTTTTTATTCTCTCTCTGGGTGCATCAGTGTTTTTATTCTCTCTCTGGGTGCATCAGTGTTTTTATTCTCTCTCTCTGGGTGCATCAGTGTTTTTATTCTCTCTCTGGGTGCATCAGTGTTTTTATTCTCTCTCTCTGGGTGCATCAGTGTTTTTATTCTCTCTCTCTGGGTGCATCAGTGTTTTTATTCCCACCCTTGTTTGAAGATAAATTTATACGAGAATTCAGTTTTACAAAAAGCATATAGACATTTCTTTGGTTCACTCTTGCCTGTAAAGCTTTAGGGAAAGGTTTCATAAGATTGTAGTCTATGCTTACTGTACCTTCACTCACACGGTGTACTGCATATTGTGTGTGGACATACAGTACTGTATATTTAACTGTGAGTGAGAGAGGACTTACAACATATACATACTGTGTATATTACAGTAGCCCTCTTCATGGATGTTGCTGTCACACGTGGGGAGGGTTAGTGTATCACTCCCTGCATCAACTCTCTCCTCCCTGTATGTTTTGTCTCTCATATCTGCATAAGGCCTATAGTAACCTCAGAGCAGAACCACAGCCCTATGACAGACACACATGCACACAGGAACTGATGTGCACAGGAAGGATGCTTGTTTTTTTTCGTACCACAGATGCAGGCCTCATTTCACAGTAGAAATACAGCACTTAAAGGAAAACCCTACCCAAAAACAATATTTTGTTATTTGGTTCATTAGTCCATTGCTGATATAGTCCCAAAATGTTTTCAAGATGTATAACTTTCAAAATAGAGAAATACAGCCGGAATGATGCATCTTTCATCACATGATGCAAAAAATAAATAAACGCATTAACATTGACATGATTCAATGTTTCTTCATTAGGAGCTGTGCATTTGGGTTGCTAAAATATATTTTCCCATGTCATGGGAGACATAAAGCATATGGATGAGTAGTTATTGAACTCTGACACCTAGTATTGAAAACTGAAAACCAACAACAGATTATAATCTGGCACCATCTACTGGACATTTTAGAAATTCAAATAGTGTTTTCTTCGATAATATCTTTGTGTTTTTCCTTATTTGTGTTGAACAATATCAGATTGATTAAATTTGTATCACTAAATAATAAAAATGGTTTAAAACTGTACTTAATTAGATTTTACACTGAACAAAAAATATAAACGAAACATGCAACAATTTCAAAGATTTTACTGAGTTACAGTTCATAAAAGTAAATCAGTCACTTGAAATAAATTCATTAGGCTCTAATCTATGGATTTCATATGATTGGGAATGCAGATACACATATGTCAGTCACAGATAACTTTCAGAAAAGGTAAGGGTGTTTATCAGAAAACCATCAAATCTGGTGTGACCACCATTTGCCTCATGCAGCATGACAAAACTCCTTTGCATAGAGTTTAAAGCTGTTGATTGTGGCCTGTGGAATGTTGTCGCACTCCTCTGCTGTGCTAAGTTGCTGGATATTAATGGGAACTGGATCACGCTGTTGGACACGTCAATCCAGAGCGTCCCAAACTCATGCTCAATGGGTGACATGTCTGGTTAGTATGCAGGTCATGGAAGAACAGGGACATTTTCAGCTTCCAGGAGTTGTATACAGATCCTAGCAACATGTGGCCGTGCATTATGCTGCTGAAACATGAGGTGATGGCGGCGGATGAATGGCATGACAATGGGCCTCAGGATCTCGTCATGGTATCCCTGTGCATTCAAATTGACATTTAGAAAAATGCAATCGTGTTTGTTGTCTGTAGCTTATGCCTGCCCATACCATAAACCCACTGCCACCATGGGGCACTGTGCCCACACGACGCTATACACACTGTCTGCCATCTCCCCAGTACAGTTGAAACCGGAATTCATCCGTGAAGAGCACACTTTTCCAGCGTGCCAGTGGCCATCAAAGGTGAGCATTTACCACTGAAGTTGGTTAAGATGCCAAACTGCAGTCAGGTCAAGACCCTGGTGAGGATGACGAGCATGCAGATGAGCTTCCTTAAGATGGTTTCTGACAGTTCGTGCAGAAATGATTTGGTTGTGCAAACCCATAGTTTAATCAGCTGTGGCTGGTCGCAGACGATCCCGCAGGTGAAGGTCCTGGTCTGGCGTGGTTACACGTGGTCTGTGGTTGTGAGGCCGGTTGGACATACTGCCAAAATCTCTAAAACGACATTAGAGGCGGCTTATGGTAGAGAAACAAGCATTACATTCTCTGGCAACAGCTCTGGTGGACATTCCTGCAGTCAGCATGCCAATTGCACGCTCCCTCAAAACTTGAAACATCTGTGGCATTGTGTTGTGTAACATATTTTAGAGTGGCCTTTAATTGTCCGCAGCACAAGATTCACATGTGTAATGATCATGCTGTTTAATCAGCTTCTTGATATGCCACACCTGTCAGGTGGATGGATTATCTTGGCAAAGAAGAAATGCCCACTAACAGGGATGTAAACAAATTTGCGAAAATAAAAATGTAGAACATTTTGAACTTGTCTGCGATCACTTTATATGTTGCGTTTATATTTTTGTTCAGTATATATCTAAGATATTTATGATAATAAGGTGTATTACATTTGTAAAGTGCATTTCATTATACAGAATAAATATAAAATGGACAGGGAAACTGACACAAAGAACACAGCTGACGCCACAAGGGACAATGAAACCAATGAGCAGTGCTATCAACATAGAGCCCTCCTGAAGAGAAAGGTCTTTAGTCCCGCTTTTTAGGCCCGATTGATGTAATTATAATCTGCTACTATCTGTCATCTGTTGTGAAAGTACACACATATTTATAATAAAATATGCATGTATTTATTCATGTCAATTTCGTCATAACGTGAAGCTATACACACACGAGTGCTGACATGCAACTACACAGACAATAACCCACAAAACCAAAATGGCAACCTAAATAGGATCCCCAATCAGAGACAACAATAAACAGCTGCCTCTGATTGGGAACCAATTCAGGCCACCATAGACCTACATTTACCTAGACAAACCAAAACCCAAACTCAAACCAAAACCCAATAGATGTACAAAAACCCTAGACAACACACATACCACCCTCGTCACAACCTGACCTAACCAAGATAATAAAGAAAAGATAACTAAGGTTAGATAACTAAGGTCAAAGATAACTAAGGTCAGGGCGTGACAATTCAACATTATTAAGGCATGTATACAGACGTGTGTATTATCACTGTCTGTACTTTAAAGGCAATGTGCAAAATAACTTTCTATTATACTACAGTATTTACAAAATACGTATGTTAGGAGTTGAAAAATAAATCCATGCATATTTCAAAAAATATTTACACAATGCCTCTAAGGCAATGGAAGAACGTCGCAACACTGAATCAGTGTTGAAGTTTTGTGTCCACGTAACAGGAATTCTATAGGCTTGGGAGAGGAAAAGGCTAGTTGTACAGAGGCTTACTGGGAACTGAAATCCTGAGCCTGGTGCAAGGTGAAAAGGTGGAGCATTTCCGTAATGCTTACCTGATAGTTCCTTTGTTCTATGCTCATGGTACAGAATCAACTATAACTATATACAACTACATTTTAGTAACTTTGCGTTATACATTACATGTTCAAATCTGCCCTTATAGAATGATGCATTATTCTTAGTGCTACACATTTATTTTGGTTTGCAACTCTCTCCCACGTACTTTTAAATTCTTATTTCTAAGAAGTATTGACAGAAATCACTTTCTATTAGTAATTGAGCAGACTGAGTGACTCTAACTTCAACCATAAAATTAGACCTACAGTATGAGGTATGGGGAGTTTCTGGTTTGACAGCTTTAAACCACACACAGGTCACAATGATCTTTTTTCATTCTGAGTTACAGTATTACACTAATGCTGTACTGTACAGCACTGTAACGTTAAGCGCCATGTCTATGTACTTGAACCAGTTTATCATTTCCAAGCATTTCTGCTACAGAGAGGGACCTCTACAGATCATTACCGGGCTCAATTCCCATGATGCTTTATGTCATGTCTGATGTCTCAGTCCTGTGAAGCATTGTTGTTGTTGATGACTTTCCTCTTGCGCAATGACACCAGGTCATAGAAGGGATCCTTGGTGATACTTGCTCTGAGGGAAAGACAGAGAGAAGAATAAGACAAGTGTCCAAATGATAATCATCAAGTTCACTTTATCCTATTGATTGCCAGTTGTGTCCTACTGTCATTTGGGATGTCATTTGTGAAGTGTATGGCGTGTAGTACAGGTATGTGTTAAGCCTGGGTTGAGGTGTCTGACCTGATGGAGCCTATCCAGTCATCTCTCTCATCTGCTGTGGCTGCACTCATCCTGTAGGACTGGTGTTTCCCCTCCACCACCCTGCCTCCGTTCTCTGTCTTGCACGCCTTGATCTTCTGCCCTCTGGGGTTGTAGATCTCTAGACAGTACTGCTCACAAAGAAGCACACACATGCATACAAATGTTCACAAAACACCTGCCCAAGCCAAATTACTGGTAATAACTTATTTTTAAAGGAAATGATCCCATAGTATATTGGTCTAATTACTCCTAATCTTCCAGTTAAAACCTTCCTTTCTCATACGGAGGCTATGAGTCATACAGTGCCGTGACAGCTAAGAGAGTAGCTTCTGTAAATGTGACTTCTGCACAGACTATGAGACTGAAACACCATAGAACAGGTGGCACTGCCATAAACCTTAGAAGGAAGTATGCAGTCAGTGGAATACACTGTACCTGTTTGGTAGAGTCTTCTATCTCTCTTACACAGAGGTTCTCAAGGGGAATGATCCCTATGGGGTCTTTATCCTGAGGGAGGAGGAGAGAGAGATGCTTTGGTCAAGAACTATCACTTAGCAGTAACTACTAACATATTTTATCCTAAATTACATTACTGGCAAACCCTATGACAAAGTTGGGGGTATAGCATACTCACTGTGGTATACTCAAAGTAGTACAGACAGCTGTCTGTCAAAATAAACCACCGCCTCTTCCATGTTTTCACCCTTCCTCCTGCAGAGAGGAAAGGTTAACATTTCATAAACACAAATAAAATGTTTAATCATGAAACTCTCCATCCAACACGCTCCATAAAGGAAATCAGATCATTCAGTGGTAAGCTTGTTTTTAATGCTTGGTAATGGCACAATTATAAGACAATTCCCTCAGCTAGTTATATTGCTAATCATCTCACCCATTTTGAGCAGCCAACCCTCTCTGTCCGGGTTGAAGAAGGTGTGTGTGAGGTCGTTCCCATCATCCTCTGGAATTTTGAACGGCTCGTTCCGAATGCTCTCATAGAGTTTCTGGATTTAATGAGGTAGTAGATGAGAGTTACTGTAACTACAGCTACAGACAACAACAACCAAATAGGGGTTACATTCTGAGAGTGGAGTTAACTCCTGACCTCTGACCCCTGAGGCCTCACCATGAGCAGGTCGTTGGGCAGGTCACCCCCGTTGTTGATGCCTCTGTTCATACTGAAGAAGCGCTCCAGAGTGGGCTTGTCCTTCACGTTGGGGTTATGGAGACTGGTGTTCAGCATGATGACGGCAAAGGACAGGATGTAGCAGGTGTCTGTTTGAAACACCCACACATTTCCTTACTGTTTGGTCAATGATATGTATTTGCATTCTTAATCAGCATCACCTTTGTGAAATGATTTGAATATGCCTCAAAATGTACTCCTCAACCCCCCCCCCCCCCCCCCCCCATCTGTCTTGCTGATCTGTCAGTGTAGGGAGTCAGCAGCATGGTAGAGGAGGCTGGTTCCTGTGCACTACAGTACTGTACAGTACCTGTTGACTGGAAGACCGCTGCATTACAGTCACAGTAGCGTGTGGCGAATGCCTCCATCATCCTATCAATCTTCTGGGCTTCTCCAGGGAGACGGAAACTCCACAGGAACTGCCTACAGGGATGAGCCAGGGAACAGACAGCGATCAGACAGGATTTACTGTGGAAATTAATATAATAATGATAATATATTAATGTATGAGTGTAAGAGATACACCAGTGTAGTGCAGCACTAACCTCAGTGCCTGCACCAGATTCAGGTCGGAGAACTCGTGTAGTTCTACAAAGGCTTTCAGAGTTTGAAGGTGCATTTCCTCCCTGCATGAACACAAACAAGAGTCAAATCAGTGATATGGAGATTATTTAGATAATGGGTGGTTATGACAGTCATCATTATCCCCA
Source organism: Oncorhynchus mykiss (assembly GCF_057628025.1). Classification (NCBI taxonomy): domain Eukaryota; kingdom Metazoa; phylum Chordata; class Actinopteri; order Salmoniformes; family Salmonidae; genus Oncorhynchus; species Oncorhynchus mykiss. The sequence goes on from NC_143034.1 coordinate 57,169,505, forward strand.
TCAACTAAGCCATCATTATCCTGGTCATGTTCAGAAGCATTGTGTACCTCTCTCCTAAAAAGTTCCCAATGGCTGTCTTGTTCAGTCCTTCCTCTTTGTATAGGAACTCAGCCACTGCCTCTGCTGTCCACTCCAACAGGCCATTGTCAACCAGGTACTGAATACCCTGGGGGAAGAGGCCATGACAAGTCAATGAACATGTATGAATTTGGAAGATATGAATGCATTAACGCTTACTTGTATGTGGAATTAAAAAACCGCAGAAATCATAATGAGGTCCAAAGCACTGTGATGTGCGGTAGTGGTCATGCACATATGAAATATTCTGTATGCATTGTCTGCCATTCTGAGAGAGCCACCGGAAGTAATATATCTTCTTATATCTAAACAATGCAGAGCTTCCAGCTAAAGAAACCAATGGTCTGCTTGACTGGATCTCTAGCCTCTGCACACAAACATAGGCTTTTCTCCAGGGCGGTGATATAGGCCAGGATTGTCTCCAGGGTGGTCATACAGGCCAGGCTTTTCTCCAGGGTGGTCATACAGGTCAGGTTTTTCTCCAGGGTGGTCATATAGGCCAGGCTTGTCTCCAGGGTGGTCATACAGGCCAGGCTTTTCTCCAGGGTGGTCATATAGTTCAGGCTTGTCTCCAGGGTGGTCATACAGGCCAGGCTTTTCTCCAGGGTGGTCATATAGTTCAGGCTTGTCTCCAGGGTGGTCATACAGGCCAGGCTTTTCTCCAGGGTGGTCATACAGGCCAGGCTTTTCTCCAGGGTGGTCATATAGTTCAGGCTTTTCTCCAGGGTGGTCATACAGGCCAGGCTTTTCTCCAGGGTGGTCATACAGGTCAGGCTTTTCTCCAGGGTGGTCATACAGGCTTTTCTCCAGGGTGGTCATACAGGCCAGGCTTTTCTCCAGGGTGGTCATACAGGCCAGGCTTTTCTCCAGGGTGGTCATACAGGCTTTTCTCCAGGGTGGTCATACAGGCCAGGCTTGTCTCCAGGGTGGTCATACAGGCCAGGCTTGTCTCCAGGGTGGCCATACAGGCCAGGCTTATCTCCAGGGTGGTCATACAGGCCAGGTGTGTCTCCAGGGTGGTCATACAGGCCAGGCTTGTCTCCAAGGTGGTCATACAGGCCAGGCTTATCTCCAGGGTGGTCATATAGGCCAGGGGGACTTTATATTATGGCTTTGACCTCTCTTCAGATGAGAGGAAAGGAGGGGTGTTTGTGGTTTGAGCAGGAGTGTGCGCCTCCGCTCCTCTTCACGGAACAGGATGTGGTTCTCTCTCGTTTTCTCTCTCGTTTTCTCTGCCTCCGCACAGTTGCACTTCTGCACATAAGTCACGTCACTCGCTCAGCATTCATTGGTTTGTGTCAGATGATTTGTTCTGTCATCTTGCAGTTAACTATTTAAACTTCTAGCTGTGGCAAGCCTCCGTCAGTAGAGATGTGATAACTATACAGATATTTACTACTTAAATGTTATAATTGAAGCACTTCACATTTCGGTACATATCTGATCCGTATGTATTTGTGTTTAGTGTATTCCATATTGAGTAATGTTATGACTTTGTCTTACCAGAGAACCTCACCAGGAAAAACGAAGGGCTCTAATTACAGTGTGTGACATGGGCTCACCTTTTTAGGGTCCATGTTGAATTTCTTTTTCCCACATAAGAACCTCTTGTTTCTCACAACATTTTTGCTGAAGGGAGACAAAGACAAAACATAATATTTTGACAAAGGTTAATATTGACAAAGGTTAATGACACCACTTTTACCCACGGGCGTTATACTAGTGTCCACTGCATAAGAGATGACACAGTGAGAGTGAGACAATTAAAGGAAGCTGGGGTTGTCCTGCCTGGAACATGTCTCAGTGTTTCATGCTGCTGACATATAAGAGCTTTACCACATTCCTGTAGCTGCTAGTGAAGAAACAGGAAACACACATATACAGAGGGGCCTTACAGATGGGGGGCAGAATTTGTTCTTGTTCTTGAAGACAACGCCCCCAGAGCCCACTTACGGGCAGGGTTGCATCACTACTTCCCGCGGCTATGCCTCCATACCTTTCTTTCTTAGGGAGGGATAGGACGTCAAAGATGTGAGAGGAGCCTCTTTGTCAAGATGGATGTCAGGGAGTATTGTTGATCTGGTTTTTGTGCTGTGATAGATTCAAAAGAAGCTACGACACACTGCCAAGTGTTACTGTAGCTAACTCTCCCACAGAGGAAGAGGCCTACTGGTCAATGGTAACCTATCCAAATGAGCCATTGTGCAAGCTCTAACTTACTTCTCCTCGTCCGCCTCAATGTTGTGGATTTCCGTCATGACGCTGTCAATCTCCAACCTCAGCTTCTACACAAGGGGAAATGATGTCAAAGGGATGAGATGATAATGTGTGGTATTTTAGCCATAGCCGACTCAAGCCCTTGGCACATACAGAGGTACAGGGTCAGTCTACACATAAAACTGGATGTTTCTGAGATGTTGTAACTTTTGAGGGAGGCTTTTGTGAATGTAATAACTGTTGTAGGTAATGTCACAATACAGTTAGTTTTATTCTGGCAAAATGCAGTTTCATAAAGCATTTTGACTGTACAAAAAGAGCCCTGGTTGAGAGCATGATGTACTATACCTGAATGTCATCTAATAGGTCACTCTTATGAAACTTCATGGTGTCTATCTCCTGCCTCTCCATTGAGCTAAGCATTGTGGAAGCTGTATAATTGATTATACACACAAAAACAAACATACAGATGAAACCATCATTATCATCCAATGCATAAATGAAGCAGTCGGACAAAACCCCTGAGACCTAATTGAGACATCTTCCTGTATACACTGAAAATATCAAAGGTGGCAGAAATGTGCCTTAACAACCACCCTCACACCAACCCTAGCATACAGTAACTCAACATACTGCACTTCTCAGCACTAGCTAAATATAACTGCTGAACTTCAGCTTTTTATAGAATGAGCCCCAGTAATGTCCATTAGTAAGTGATCTGCTCTAGTCTTGTCCTCATAACAGCTTCTCACGGTTTTTAGATGAGGGATATTCATTACTCCCTTTTCAGGTTATAACTAGACATTATAACACAACATTACAACTAGACAACACAACATTATAACTAGACAACACAACATTATAACTAGACAACACAACACTATAACTAGACAATACAACATTATAATTACACAATAAAACAATATAACTACACAATACAACATTATAACTAGACAATACAACAATATAATTAGACAATACAACATTATAACTAGACAACACAACATTAACTAGACAATACAACATTATAACTAGACCATACAACATTATAACTAGACAATACAACATTATAACTAGACAACACAACATTAACTAGACAATACAACATTAACTAGATAATTCAACATTAACTAGATAATACAACATTATAACTAGACAATACAACATTAACTAGATAATACAACATTATAACTAGACAATACAACATTATAACTAGACAACACAACCTTATAACTAGACAATACAACATTAACTAGATAATTCAACATTAACTAGAAAATACAACATTATAACTAGACAATACAACATTAACTAGATAATACAACATTATAACTAGACAATACAACATTATAACTAGACAATACAACATTAACTAGACAATACAACATTAACTAGATAATACAACATTATAACTAGACAATACAACATAACTAGACAATACAACATTATAACTAGACAATACAACATTAACTAGACAATACAACATTAACTAGATAATACAACATTATAACTAGACAATACAACATTAACTAGATAATACAACATTATAACTAGACAATACAACATTATAACTAGACAATACAACATTAACTAGACAATACAACATTATAACTAGACAATAAAACATTATAACTAGACAATACAACATTAACTAGACAATACAACATTATAACTAGACAATACAACATTAACTAGATAATACAACATTATAAGTAGACACTACAACATTATAACTAGACAATACAACATTAACTAGATAATACAACATCACCAAACTCCATCTATCTTGGCAATTAGATTGTTGAACACTATACTGTGAACAACGCCTCTGAAAGTTATGTGATAGTCAGTAATGAGAACTTGAGGTATATAAAGGCTATATGACAACAATACGTCTCTATAAAGTCAGGTGATGCTATAATAAAGTGAATAACATTCATCACTGTGGTAAAAGTGATCAAAACAAACCATTTGAATCCGTTGAACACTGATGACTTTATACCACAGTGTATATAGGTCAAGGTAAAGAGATTGAACACACAATAGTCACTGTAGACGGTAGTGAATATCTATTGTGAAGACAGGTACTATATCAGTACACTTCTTTATTAGTGTATTTCATTTTCATTTCTCAAGTAAGATATTCACAGCAACAACTCAAACCCCCATTGTCTACTGACACTTCAACACTTCATCATCTTACATAAAGACACTCATGTATTGTTCATGGTGTTAATCCCCAGATAATATAGCCTAATTAGGGATGTTAAATTGCAAAATGGACTGTAAAACGTAAAAACCTGACCTTTTCCCCAGAGGAAGCTGTCTTTTCTTTGGCTGCCCATGTTGGAGGTGTTGGAGAGAGACTGTGGCTGTACAGGAAACATGTGTCAGTGTTGAAGTCATGTAGCCTACTGCAAGGACATGAGCTACAGCGTCAATAGCATCCTCAAAACATAATGAACTGACCACCTAAAGTCAGTGCTGTTACTGATATACTGTACAATATACATATACTGTACAAGTAAAGAGGTGTGTGTGTGTGTGTGTGTGTGTGTGTGTGTGTGTGTGTGTGTGTGTGTGTGTGTGTGTGTGTGTATTGACTGGTGATACCAATTCGAGATAGATCTAATGCACAATATCCATAATTATTTGGCAGTCAGTGTAAATATGTATCTAACATAAGTGACCTTAAGCCATTTGAAAATCCCTTGTGCTGAACTCAAACAACCACAGATTGAAACTCTGGGGAGACTAATAGATCAACCAATTGCTTACCTTCATAAATAGATGTATGACGTCATGAGAGAGTAATTACGTTCTGACAACACTCATGTAGACATGTACAGTAGATGGGAAGAGTGCTTCAGGCAGGGGTGGAAGCCACTTGTGACGCCTCAAGTCAAGTACCATGCCCAGACTTGCACAACTCAAACTGTGAGTGCATTTGTAAATACACTCTGGAGTGCCAGAGTGCGTTTGTTTCTCTCTTGGGGGGAGGGGCGTTCAAAGCGCACACTGGATGCTCTGGCCAAGGAGTAGGGTTGATCCGAGTGTTCTGACCTCACAATGGCAGTCAAGCACCCAAGCTAATAGGCTAAAGTTGGCTAGGTTGCTGGCTACTTCCAGACATGAACGAGAGAACACCTCAATCTGACCATTTTACTCGCCCTAGCAGAGCTGGTTAGGCTGTTTTCATGTTTTCTAGAGCGTTCGTGACTAACTGTGCTGATGGCAACCATTTAATTACGTTTTTGTTGTTGTTGCCGAAACCGGTCATATTCAAAGGGTGATGCATGTTCGTAAATTCATCAGTTATTCTGCACTACTGCACACTCAGACGAGTGATCTGAAATCGGAAAAGATAGCAAGAGCACATTTTACAAACGCACCCCTAGGCATCAAAGGTGAAATTATATAATTCACTGACTACTTCTTAGCTAGGCCTAAAAGCAGCCTTTTCATATTTTTCATGTTCATTTACAGATTTCTGCAACAATAAACATAGAACTTCTGTGAGTAAAGGCTAGTTGTCCGCCGTTTATATAACTTGTGTGAGTATAGGCTACTTGTCAAACGCTGCGCCCAGTTTCTTGATATAGGGCACCATCTAGTGAAAATAAAACGGAAGTGCATAACACTGTCATAGCCTAGGTGAAAAAAAGTGTTTTCGCGTTGGGACAATAAAGTCATAGCCTAGATATGCTCAAATGTCAGTGTGAGTCAAAATGTCAGCTTCTGAAAGCTTCACTGAGCATTTTGTTTATCAAATTTGAAGGACATTAATATTACAGTTTCACATAGGCCAACTTCCTGCTATGAGAGATGTGCTTCAGTAGACCCAATGATAAACTTCGCTGCATTCAACTGCGCTGCGCAAGAGTAAACGCGAGAGTCGAGGCGGTGGGTAAGATAAGATAGGCAAACGTATTTCCTGTACTGTACCTGATTCTACATTGTTGTCTTGCCTACTAAGTGTAAACTCACAAGTTGTTAAATCAGCCCCTGGAAAATGCAAGCCATCAAGTGTGTGGTGGTTGGAGATGGGTAAGTTCTTTAAATTATGTATGCGCGCAGTTCAACAACTAATAGCGCAACTTGGATTTGGGTGTGTTAAAAAGTGGACATTTAGAACAACTCTATTTAGCCTTCTTTCAATTGTCTATTAGTCTATTAATTGGGAGATTAATTTTTCTCTGTTTATTGTACTACACATTCTTGTGTCAAGAGACAATTTCTGTTTTTTCCTGAATTAATTCGTTTCATATTGCACGTGGGAGCTGCAGTAATGTGGAATGTATGTACTTTTTAGCTCAATTTGGTTGTCATACTCTTAATGATGAGGTTATTGTATGCAGTTTGCAATTTTCATAACTTCCTCATAGCTGTGTTCTGTCAGCTTGATAGACATGAGGGGGGTAAAGTTGTCAAAGGTGCCACAGAACAATCTAACCTGGTTCTAATCTGTATTAGCTAGACAAAGAACTAATACTTTTAAGTAACAGTCCTTTTGTGTACAGTATTAACCTTGATGTCCAGAAGCTCAATAGGTCTTTATCACAGAGTCAATACAACAACATAATGAGGCCCTCAAGGCAGGAACTTCCCAGTAGAGCAAACCTCTAACTGTAAAACAGGCCACACAATTAACACTTTAAATTCCTAATTTGCATGTGTAGTTTTAACATCAGGTTGAGGAATGTATGATGACTTGATAATGACATTGTTCAACAGCCCTTAAATCAATAAGGAAGAGACAGTGTAGCAATACACACTGAATTCAGAAGACAGGAAGGAAGTGCCTTTGAATAACCCTCTTAGAAAAAAAGGTGCTATCTAGAACCTAAAACGGTTATACGGCTGTCCCATAGGAGAACCCTTTGAATAACCCTTTTGGTTACTGATGTAAAAACCCTTTCCACAGAGGGTTCTAAGTGGAACTCAAAAGGGTTCTCCTTTGGGGACAGCCAAAGAACCCTTTTGGAGTGTATGCAAGATTGGTGACAAGATTGGTTGAAAAATACCAAATGGATGCTGAGATGCTAGCTGGAGATTGGGATCCGTGGGTGTAATGTCTGTAGGAGAGAGGAGATGGAGAGTAGTTGGTGATAATGAGGGCCTCAATTAAAGAGAACATTTACAAAGACACAGACAGACAGCAGTCAGTGAGGTCAATGCAGCCTTTTCCTGTTCTCCGTTCGTTAAACCTCTTCTCGTTTTGTAAAAGAGAAGTTCTGTTATGCTGCTTTTATCCTCCAGTTTTAGTTTTGAAGTTCCTCTTTAGTCTGTGGTGCACTCTGTCTGCACAGTCTCATGGTTAATAAAGGAACCAAAGCACAGCTGCCACCTGTAACACAGTCACCTTTACTCAACTATTATTTACTGTACTGTACTGAACTATACTGAACTATTATTTACTGTACTGTACTGTACTGAACTATATGCAACTATTATGTACTGTACTGTACTGTGCTGAACTATACTCAACTATTATTTACTGTACTGTACTGTACTGAATTATACTCAACTATTATTTACTGTACTGTACTGAACTATACTCAACTATTATTTACTGTACTGTACTGAACTATACGCAACTATTATTTACTGTACTGTACTGAACTATACTCAACTATTATTTACTGTACTGTACTGTGCTGAACTATACTCAACTATTATTTACTGTACTGTACTGTACTGAATTATACTCAACTATTATTTACTGTACTGTACTGTACTGAACTATACTCAACTATTATTTACTGTACTGTACTGAACTATACGCAACTATTATTTACTGTACTGTACTGAACTATACTCAACTATTATTTACTGTACTGTACTGTACTGTACTATACGCAACTATTATTTACTGTACTGTACTGTACTGAACTATACTCAGCTATTATTTACTGTACTGTACTGAACTATATGCAACTATTATTTACTGTACTGTACTGAACTATACTCAGCTATTATTTACTGTACTGCGCTGTACTGAATTATACTCAACTATTATTTACTGTACTGTACTGAACTATATGCAACTATTATTTACTGTACTGTACTGAACTATATGCAACTATTATTTAGTGTACTGTACTGTACTGGACTATACTCAACTATTATTTACTGTACTGTACTGTACTGTACTGAACTATACTCAACTATTATTTACTGTACTGTACTGTACTGGACTATACTCAACTATTATTTACAGTACTGTACTGTACTGTACTGAACTATACTCAACTATTATTTACTGTACTGTACTGAACTATACTCAACTATTATTTACTGTACTGTACTGTACTGAACTATACTCAACTATTATTTACTGCACTGTACTGAACTATACGCAACTATTATGTACTGTACTGTACTGTACTATACACAACTATTATGTACTGTACTGTACTGGACTATACTCAACTATTATTTACTGTACTGTACTCTACTGAACTATATGCAACTATTATGTACTGTACTGTACTGGACTATACTCAACTATTATTTACTGTACTGTACTGTACTGAACTATATGCAACTATTATTTACTGTACTGTACTGAACTATATGCAACTATTATTTACTGTACTGTACTGAACTATATGCAACTATTATGTACTGTACTGTACTGTACTGAACTATACTCAACTATTATGTACTGTACTGTACTGTACTGAACTATACACAACTATTATGTACTGTACTGTACTGGACTATACTCAACTATTATGTACTGTACTGTACTGTACTGAACTATATGCAACTATTATTTACTGTACTGTACTGTACTGGACTATACTCAACTATTATGTACTGTACTGTACTGAACGATATGCAACTAATATTTACTGTACTGTACTGGACTATACTCAACTATTATGTACTGTACTGTACTGAACTATACTCAACTATTATGTACTGTACTGTACTGGACTATATGCAACTATTATTTACTGTACTGAACTATACGCAACTATTATGTACTGTACTGTACTGTACTGGACTATACTCAACTATGATGTACTGTACTGTACTGTACTGAACTATATGCAACTATTATTTACTGTACTGTACTGTACTGGACTATACTCAACTATTATTTACTGTACTGTACTGTACTATACTATACTCAACTATTATTTACTGTACTGTACTGAACTATACTCAACTATTATTTACTGTACTGTACTGGACTATACTCAACTAGTATTTACTGTACTGTACTGTACTATACTATACTCAACTATTATTTACTGTACTGTACTGAACTATACTCAACTATTATTTACTGTACTGTACTGTACTGTACTGTACTGTGCTGTGCTGTCCAAACTTTTGAACCAGTCATGCTTGTCTATGTTTGGGCCAAATGAAGGCCGGTCCAGACGTCTGTGGATGTTAAAATTAAGGCCAGGTCGGACTAACAAAATGAAGCAACTTTTCAACGATCATGGACGTCCAGTGTCAGTTAGTGCTCAGTGGGTGAGGTGGCTGGTTACAGTACATGGACGTCCAGTGTCAGTTAGTGCTCAGTGGGTGAGGTGGCTGGTTACAGTACATGGACGTCCAGTGTCAGTTAGTGCTCAGTGGTGAGGTGGCTGGTTACAGTACATGGACGTCCAGTGTCAGTTAGTGCTCAGTGGGTGAGGTGGCTGGTTACAGTACATGGACGTCCAGTGTCAGTTAGTGCTCAGTGGGTGAGGTGGCTGGTTACAGTACATGGACGTCCAGTGTCAGTTAGTGCTCAGTGGGTGAGGTGGCTGGTTACAGTACATGGACGTCCAGTGTCAGTTAGTGCTCAGTGGGTGAGGTGGCTGGTTACAGTACATGGACGTCCAGTGTCAGTTAGTGCTCAGTGGGTGAGGTGGCTGGTTACAGTACATGGACGTCCAGTGTCAGTTAGTGCTCAGTGGGTGAGGTGGCTGGTTACAGTACATGGACGTCCAGTGTCAGTTAGTGCTCAGTGGGTGAGGTGGCTGGTTACAGTACATGGACGTCCAGTGTCAGTTAGTGCTCAGTGGGTGAGGTGGCTGGTTACAGTACATGGACGTCCAGTGTCAGTTAGTGCTCAGTGGGTGAGGTGGCTGGTTACAGTACATGGACGTCCAGTGTCAGTTAGTGCTCAGTGGGTGAGGTGGATGGTTACAGTACATGGACGTCCAGTGTCAGTTAGTGCTCAGTGGGTGAGGTGGCTGGTTACAGTACATGGACGTCCAGTGTCAGTTAGTGCTCAGTGAGTGAGGTGGCTGGTTACAGTACATGGACGTCCAGTGTCAGTTAGTGCTCAGTGGGTGAGGTGGCTGGTTACAGTACATGGACGTCCAGTGTCAGTTAGTGCTCAGTGGGTGAGGTGGCTGGTTACAGTACATGGACGTCCAGTGTCAGTTAGTGCTCAGTGGGTGAGGTGGCTGGTTACAGTACATGGACGTCCAGTGTCAGTTAGTGCTCAGTGGGTGAGGTGGCTGGTTACAGTACATGGAAAGAGAGGGGGCCCATGGGTCGGGCCATGGGTCGGTGTCAGTAAGAGCTGGTAGAGGTGACATTAACTGGAGAGAGAGAAGAGAAAGAGGGAGAGAAGAGAAAGAGAGAGGGAGTGGTTGTCCAAACTTTTCACAGAGAGAGAGAGAGATAGAGAGAGAGAGAGAAAGAGAGAGAGAGACAGAGAGAGAGAGAATGACAGACAAAGATAAATACTTTACAAAGGTACACTTCATGAGAGGTTCTATGCCCCTATCGTCCTGACTGTCACTCAGTGTCACCACCCTGCCTCCTGCCAACTCTGACACCCCGGTCCCCCTATGTGGAGAACCCCTGTAGATCAGGAGACTAGCTTTTGAAACTGTGATGGCTTACTTGTTTGAATGCAGTCATACAGTATGTATACGTGGGGAACATAGATATGTTTTTCCTGTAGGCTACATCAAGGCAGAGGTGACAGAAACGAAATAGGACACAAATAGGCCAACAACTTCATTCTGGAGTGTGGCATTTAGGTGTAAGTGTGATTTTGACATCTATATCCTCCTCGGTTGTTTTTTGTTTTAGGCCTTCTGACTGAGTGAGAAGTGAGAGCATTTAAAATGAACTCTGCCCAGCCAGTGGTAATTAGGTTGGTCTTTGAAGTCAGATGCTGTATATGTTGGATTCCCACAGTGAAGTATCATTGAAAAGCATTCATGTGCTGTAACTTTTAACTACTGTAGCATGATTGGCACTTTTTAGTCTTTTGTTCCGTTGTAGAACTGAGTTGAAAAGTAATTTCCCTGTTAAAAGGAGTACCTTTCAGATGCATCATAGAATATAGCATTTCACATGGTTCCATCAGGTTCATGTAGTAAGTTATCACAATGCCATCATTGGATTCAGGGCTTCCATCCACCCCTGTCCCTTGTCCATCTGTGTGTGGGGGTAAGAAAAGAGAGGGAGCCTCATGCAGGAGGAGCAGGTGGAGAGTAGGAAGCATGGGGCCCCTACACTTAGACCACAGTCAACAGCATGTGTGTGTGAGTCAGAGGGTAGCAGAGATACAGACCGCTCAATGACACACTAACTCACCACTGAGAGAGGGAAACAGACACTATCACACTATCCTGTATCTCACTCTCACATCACCCTTCTCTCTCTCTCTCTCTCTCTCTCTCTCTCTCTCTATCTCATATCACGTCTCTCTCTCATATCACCTCTGTCTCTCTCTCTCTCTCTCTCTCATATCACCTCTCTCTCTCTCTCTCTCATCACCTCTCTCTTTCTCTCTCTCTCTTGACTTCAGTTAGTGTGGACAGAACTGCTTCTTGCCACCTAATATAATATACAGTAAGTTATTACTAATCATGTCTTCCACAAGGGTATAAACTATGAATGTTTCTCCAGTTCTTTTCAATGGCATCTATCAGGTTTCTTCTACCCAACCTTGAATGCTAACCTAATGATGTTCAAGGTGGAGCCAATCTGTAGAAGAAGCTGATGGTAGCCTGCCTACGTATAGCCCGGGGTGTCACTTTCTAACCTTGCCCTAAAAATGTAACTCTGGGAGCACTCCTCAGACTAGCATTCCTTCCCTCCTGTCTGTACATGCAGGTGCGTGCTTCTTATTGGAATTTTACTGCAAAAACCTTGACTGTTTTTAGCTGCTGCCTGTCAGAGGTGTTTTAGAACACTGACAAGAAGCTAGAGGAAGCAGATTACTGCTTCTCATAATGTAGGCAAGTTTGAAAGAAGCCAGGCCCCATCATGCTGTTCATTCAGCACATTGTACATAGTTAGAATGTCTATGGCCATTCATCATACTGTAGCAAGCAATAAGGACAGTATATTGGCATCTTCTTTGCAAAGGGAAAATCCCAAAAATTTGTTGGCGTGCTGTTGTTGTACCATTTTATCATGAGTGGGAGTGGACCATGATAGACACCAAGCTGAATTTAATAATGGTATTCTGTCGAAAATATGGTGGAAGCTTTCCAAACAAGAAACATTTAAAGAATTTACGTAATCTGCAATTTTACGTTTCTTACCATATGAAGGCAGCTAACCCTTAAAAAAAAGAAAACATTTCTCACCACTTCCATCTGCGTCTGGTCTCCCATCCATGGACGGACCAGGACCGACTCTGCTCAGCAAACCTGTCTGCCTGCAGGTTGCTATCCTGCTGGAATGAATGTGCCACAACTTGCAACTAGAAAAAGCAGTGGCGTATAGTACTTAAGTAAAAATACTTTAAAGTACTACTTAAGTAGTGTTTTGGGATATCTGTACTTTACTTTACTATTTATATTTTTGACAACTTTTACTTTTACTTCACTACATTCCTAAAGAAGATTATGACTTTTTACTCCATACCTTTCCCTGACACCCAAAAGTACTTGTTACATTCTGAATGCTTAGCAGGACAGAAAACGGTTAAGTTCGGACACTTATCAAGAGAACATCCCTGGTCATCTCTACTGCCTCTGATCTGGTGGACTCAGTAAACATAAATGCTTTGTTTTTAAGTTATGTCTTAGCGTTAAAGTTTGTCCCTGGCTATCCATAAATGAAAAATATGAAAAACATTGTGCCATCTGGTTTGCTTTATATAAGTACTTTTTTAAATGATTCATACTTTTACTTTTGATGCTTAAGTATATTTTAGCAACTACATTTACTTTTGATGCTTAAGTATATTTTAGCAACTACATTTACTTTTGATACTTAAGTATATTTAAAACCAAATACTTTTAGACTTTTACTCAAGTAGTATTTTACTGGGTGACTTTCACTTTTACTTGAGTAATTTTCTATTCAGGTATCTTTACATTTACTCAAGTATGAGATTTGAGTACTTTTTCCACCAATGGAAAAAGGCAGCGAAAGCAAAGGCCAGGGTAACATAACCAAAAATAGGTAGAATTGTTTAATTTAATTAAATCCACTTACAATTCATTTTCCCTCGCTTTGACATTTTTTTCCTTGCAATATTTTTTTTTGCTATCAATACTTTTGGATTTATGTTTTGCTTTCAATATCATTACTTTTGTTTGCAATACGAAGAATTTTGTTCTTGACTTCAGAAGTTTTGCTTGATATTAATGGGACAAAAGTAACTCACTCACTAGAGAATGGCACCATGTAGTAACACTACTATTCTAAACTAAGGAGTTTAAAGCAGCAATCCCTAATTGAAAAATGAACAGGTGTCCTCCCCACCACAGTTTCTGTAAAACGCTGAGGGATGGGGCTGGAGAAACGCAACCACTTTCAAATCCATAGATGGAGCTATGGATGCGAGGATGTGGATTTCTTTCACATATGAAATGGCACGTTACATTTTGTTTTTCAAATGTGAACTTGCATTCCACATGTGAAAGTGATAATTTCACATGTGAAGTTTTCTTTACATATGAAACTCCAAATGTGATTTTCTCATGTCAATGTTTTTCACACGTGAAAATGCAATTCTAACTGAATAGAAAATGAATATGGTTTCACTTGTGAAATTTTACCTCAATATGAAAACAGCTACAGTATTTGACATGCGTTTTTTTTTGTAAGAGAAGGGAGTTACTCTGACAGCTGGCAGCTACCCTGTAATGACTATAGGTTCTCTAGGGTTGTTATAGAGTAAAGGTGTGGCTGTGTGTGTGTGTGTGTGTGTGTGTGTGTGTGTGTGTGTGTGTGTGTGTGTGTGTGTGTGTGTGTGTGTGTGTGTGTGTGTGTGTGTGTGTGTGTGTGTGTGTGTGTGCTCGTGCTCGTGCTGTCAATGTGCTATTGCAGCAAGAAAAATGTGTGTGAATGTGTTGGCACACAACTGATTGCCCAAAGTCTGTTTCAGTGCTGTGGGAAAGACATGCCTGCTCATCAGCTACACAACCAACGCCTTCCCAGGAGAGTACATCCCCACAGTGTAAGTACTGGACCACAGACAGACACAGTGGACATGATATGGCTGGTACAGTGACAAATGTGTGGGCTGAATGGACAAACATCATACATAATGCAACCAAAGGCCTACATAATGCAACCAATAACCAGAAATAGGAAATAATATTATATTCACAATAATTCTAGGGATTGGTATGCTACATATTGACTTTACTTTCACAAACACCTATGGTATGCAGTTTGTATACACTCAGTGGCCAGGTTGGACCCCACTTTACCTTCAAACAGCCTGAATTCTTTGGGGCATGACGTTCAATTGTTGCTCAATTGGTGTCAAGGAACCTAACGTGTGCCAGGAAAACATTCCCCACACCAGTACTGTTAACACCAGGCAGGATGGGTCCATGGATTCAAGTTGTCTTGATGTCTGTCTGCCTGCTTTATATAGCAAGCCACGACCATGTGACTCACTGTCTGTAGGAGCGATCCATTTTCGTGAACGGGGAGGTGTACCTAATAAACTGTATACTGTATATTCTGTGTAAGGTTTTCCACTGTGATATGTTCTAGATGTAATGGACTCATTTGTCTTGCAGGTTTGATAACTACTCAGCCAATGTGATGGTGGACAGTAAGCCAGTGAACCTGGGACTGTGGGATACAGCAGGACAGGAGGACTATGACAGACTCAGACCTCTGTCCTATCCTCAGACGGTAACACACATACAGAATCTCTATTACAAATGATATACAGTGGGGTCCGGAATTATTGACACCCTTGATAAAGATGAGCAGTAATGACTGTATACTGTCCAATTAATAATGTATGCTGCCATGATTACGAATAATCCTGAATGAATTGTGAATAATGATGAATGAGAAAGTTACAGAGGGTCAAAAATCATAGCCCCAAAACATGCTAACCTCCCCTGTTATTGGTAATGTCTTGGGGGTATGATCTTTGACCCTCTGTAACTTTCTCATTCATCATTATTCACGATTCATTCAGGATGTAAGCTGTTGACTACTTTATTTATAAGAATCTTTAGGAGTGTCATTAAATTTGACGACTACTTTTTTGAGAAAAACATAATATTACTAGTTAAACTAAATCTCTTTTAGCAATTGTATTAGCATAAAATAATATAATTTCCACGTTGTTTGGAGCACACAATATAGTTCAATATTTGCATACTACATTTTATATAGTCATTATCGCTCATATTTATCAAACGTGTCAATAATTTCGGACCCCACGTCTTCTACTACTCTGATACACCTTTCTACCCTTCGGTGCAACCACATGTATTACTCCCTACACCTTCACTGACCAATGACCATATACACTATATGAATCACTAGATCTAATCTGTTTACAACATCAACAACTCCCTACACCTTTAATACTACCATTGATCAGGCACTGTGTTTGTCCCCTAGGATGTGTTCCTCATCTGTTTCTCTCTGGTGAGCCCAGCATCGTTTGAGAACGTCAGAGCCAAGGTGAGTGGATGCTGTGTGATCTTCATGGCTGTTGTGCTACAGTGTATAGGTACACATAGTATGCAATACACACATATTCTCTTTGATCCGCCGCCGGTGTTTTCCTCTGGGATAGCGGAGGACTTTGTTCTCATAATGTAGGTGTTGATTGGCGTTGATTGACACAGTGCCATTATAAAGGCTGCAGCATCCCCGAGAGCTGCAGTATGCAGCATGCATTATAGATTACTATACGGAGAGATTAACGTGTCAATACTGTTGATCACTCCTAAAGCACAGGGGTATTTAGATGTGCTTACCTTTCTGTGAATATAGATGGGCCATCATCTGTCAGTAATACAGAGGGGGTTGATGGACAGAGCAGGAAACCAGTAGAATGCCAGTTAATCTATAAAATGCCTGTCAAGATTAAGAGAATGAAGTCAGTCTAAACACATAAAGAAATCAATCCATTTAAAAAGGATAGGCTACTCTGGTTTACCTGCTTTCAATAGAACATCCAAGTGTACCGTATAATAAAACAAACATATTGCAGATTCTGGCATTTACGGTACAGTAATAGGATATAGTCCAATGGACAAGTCATATTTTTCATTTTGAACTATGTCTGAGTAATGCTATTGTCAATAGTTGTGTTGTGATCTGCTGCTTTCAGCTCTACCTATTGTTGCAGAGGCCATGGTTTTAGTCGCTTCAGTCAGACAGTCATAAATAAAATATTTCAAATCCAAGGGCTAGAACAGCACATCTATTCAGGTAGCACCTTGCATCCCGTTGGATTCCAATGAACCTCACTCCATTTGGATAGGAAATAGAGATCTGTTCATCAATAGAAATCATATTCAATCATATTCATTCAGGTTTACGTCAGAGAGAAGTAATCATCTCTTCTTTAACGGAGTCAAACATGGATGTCCCATGTGAACTTAACTCGCCTAATGAACGATGAAACCTCTACCTACTCCCCCAGGTAACTGTCAGGGTCTGTGTCTTTTCACTGCACGGAGCACACAGTTCACATGTCACCTTGGCAGCTCTCTGCTACTGCTGAACGAAGCTGTCCTTGAGCCCTCTATCGCTCTACTGCCATTCTGATGGAAAGGAGAATATAGTAATTGTCCCATCCTGTCTCTCCATCTCCATCTCTCCAGAAGTCATGGGATTTAAACTGACACACTACTATAGAAGTTTAATTCACATCAAAGAGCTATAATATCACCAAAAAAGCCTGCCAAACGTTACCCTTTTCAAACACTTTTATTGTTGCTTCTTCTCATACCATTGCCTCAGCCATAGGCTTTGTCAGGAAGTTCTGGAAAATGGTTAAAGACCTGGAGAATAAACGCTCCTCCTCACAGCTGCCCTTGTCCCTTAATGTTGATGATGTGGTTTCTACTGACAAGAAGCACATGGCTGAGCTCTTTAATCACCACTTCATTAAGTCAGGATTCCTATTTGACTCAGATAGGCCTCCTTGCCCATCCAACATTTCCTCATCTCCCATCCCTTCTAATGCGACTATCCCCGATGCTCCTCCCTCTTTTCCCCCTGCCCCGCTACAAAGTTTCTCCCTGCAGGCGGTTACTGAGTCCGAGGTGCTAAAGGAGCTCCTTAAACTTGACAGAGTTAGATGGTTTAGACCCTTTCTTCTTTAAGGTTGCTGCCCCTATCATCGCCAAGCCTATCTCTGGCCTTTTTAACCTTTCTCTCCTTTCTGGGGAGGTTCTCATTGCTTGGAAGGCTGCCATGGTTCGTCCTTTATTTAAAGGGGAAGATCAAGCTGATCCTAATCTTTATAGGCATGTTTCTATTTTGCCCTGTTTATCAAAAGTGTTGGAAAAACTGGTCAATAATCAACTGACTGGCTTTCTTTATGTCTATAGTATTCTCTCAGGTATGCAATCTGGTTTCCGCTCAGGTTAGGGATGTGTCATTGCAACCTTAAAGGTCCTCAATGATTTCACCATTGCCCTTGATTCTAAGCAATATTGTGCTGCAATTTTTATTGACATGGTCAAAGCTTTTGATACGGTAGACCATTCCATTCTTGTGGGCCGGCTAAGGACTATTGGTGTCTCTCAGGGGTCTTTGGCCTGGTTTGCTAACTACCTCTCTCAAAGAGTGCAGTGTATAAAGTCAGAAAATTTGCTATCTCAGCCACTGCCTGTCACCAAGAGAGTACCTCAAGGCTTGATCCTAGGCTCCACGCTCTTCTCAATTTACATCAAAACATAGCTCAGGCAGTAGGAAGCTCTCTCATCCATTTATATGCAGATGATACAGTCTTATACTGAGATGGCCCCTCCACGGATGTTGTGTTAAATGCGATACAACAAAGCTTTCTAAGTGTCCAACTAGCTTTCTCTACCCTTAACCTTGTTCTGAACACCTCCAAAACAAAGGCCATGTGGTTTGGTAAGAAGAATGCCCCTCTTCCCACAGGTGTTATTGCTACCTCTGAGGGTTTAGAGCCTCATAGAAGTACTTAGGAGTATGGCTAGATGGTTCACTGTCCTTCTCTCAGCACATATGAAAGCTGCAGGCTGAAGTTAAATCTAGACTTTGTTTCCTCTATCGTAATCACTCCTCTTTCACCCCAGCTGCCATACTAACCCTGATTCAGATGACCATCCTACTCATGCTAGATTACAGAGACATAATTTATAGATCAGCAGGTAAGGGTGCTCTCGAGCGGCTAGGTGTTCTTTACCATTCGGCCATCAGATTTGCCACCAATGCTCCTTATAGGACACATCACTGCACTCTATACTCCTCTGTAAACTGGTCATCTCTGTATACCCGTCACAAGACCCATTGGTTGATGCTTATTTATAAAACCCTCTTAGGCCTCACTCCCCCCTATCTGAGATATCTACTGCAGCCCTCATCCTCCACATACAACACCGTTCTGCCAGTCACATTCTGTTAAAGGTCCCCAAAGCACACACATCCCTGGGTCACTCCTCTTTTCAGTTCGCTGCAACTAGCGACTGGAACGAGCTGCAACAAACACTCAAACTGGACAGTTTTATCTCAATCTCTTCATTCAAAGTCTCAATCATGGACACTCTTTACTGACAGTTGTGGCTGCTTTGTGTGATGTATTGTTGTCTCTACCTTCTTGCCCTTTGTGCTGTTGTCTGTGCCCAATAATGTTTGTACCATGTTTTGTGCTGCTACCATTTTGTGTTGCTACCATGTTGTTGTTATGTTGTGTTGCTAACATGCTGTGTTGTCATGTGTTGCTGCCTTGCTATGTTGTTGTCTTAGGTCTCCCTTTATGTAGTGTTTTGGTGTTTCTCTTGTTGTGATGTGAGTTTTGTCCTATATTTATATTGTATTTATTTTTATTTTTAATCTCAGGCCCCCGTCCCCACAGGAGGCCTTTTACCTTTTGGTAGGCCATCATTGTAAATAAGAATTTGTTCTTAACTGACTTTCCTAGTTAAATAAGGTTAAATAAAATAAATAAAATGTAAAAAATTACAGGTAAGTGTCTGACTCCTCTGACTTCACTGTCAACCATTTGAATTGATCTGATTAGTTTGGGAACTGTCAGTGTTGGAGAGGACAGCATTATATCAAGAGCAGTGGAGGTCAAAAGACAATGAAGTTTGATAAATCTGCTTTACTTAATATGACATTGTCAAAACAACCCTAATATGGTCCAGAGTGGTCTGAAGGCAGATCTGGTAGGTCGCTGGAAAGTATTAATGTGTCATTTATTCTACTACATAGATTTCAAGTGCTCAAACTAAGAAGGAGGGGAAAGAAAAGTGTTCTTGATATTGGCAATTATTGAAAAGACCAGTGTTAATCCATTCCAATTTGTGCCATTTCGAATCGCACCGCTTTCCCAAATGACTTTACTCAGCCCTTTAATTTATGATTAGCTTCAAACAATAGCAATCTTGCTTCTCCAGACCTTATGCAAATGTTTGCCACTTTTCACATTTCAAGAACAAACCTCTTTAGTAGTTTTTTCCTCCTCTCTCCATCTTTCTCAGTTTGTTTTTTTCATGGCATGTTCCCAAAGAGTCTTTCAATTGACCCGTGTTATCTCTGATTATTGCCACGGTCCACCTCCTTCTGCTATCACCGTTTTGGATCAGCAGGAGATCAATAATCAATTAGCCATCGCTGGGTAAATGGTTGGAGCTTGAATTTCTCTCCAAGCTTCTCAAGACAAGTGTTGTGGTTTATGTCTTCCATTATCATAACACTGTATTGGCCAACTCATATCTTAACCTAGCAGAACCTAATTCTCTCACTCAGTTTCAGAGAGATACTAGTAAACTAAAGGTGCCATTTTCAAAAACACAGAATTGCTACACCACTAAATGAATGTGTTTCCATTTAATCCAGTCAGCCTCAATGGAAGTTAGGGATGATTTAACTCATGGCACCATCGCCTTTCTTATTTGGAAGCTGGGAAGTTTTATTTGTTAACGTGACATATCTTACCTGTCCTGGTATATAGAGAAGCATCCTTTCATCTCTCTTCCACAGAGTCTGTAGGGTCAGGGCAGAGGTAACCCCTTAGTTCCTGAATAGTGAAAGCCTTTTTATTATAAAGCTGCTCTTCTCCAATGAGTCCTCCTAAGGAGCTAAATCCTCCTAAGGATCTCTGTGAGATCTACCCCAGTCCTTTGTGTGGCAGTCAAGGTTTGATGGCAGGAAGGCCAAAGAGTGCAGAGGAGTGGGTGTTTGTCCCCATAGACGATGACAAAATAATGGCTACCCTGCAATGACAGAGAGACAGAAACGAGAGGCAGAAAAACCTTGGTGCAATGGTACTGAGAATTCTTGATGCATTTCTCACAGAATGTTGTGTGTGTGTGTGTGTGTGTGTGTGTGTGTGTGTGTGTGTGTGTGTGTGTGTGTGTGTGTGTGTGTGTGTGTGTGTGTGTGTGTGTGTGTGTGTGTGTGTGTGTGCGTGTGTGTGTGTGTTTGTGTGTGTGTTTTCTCGGTAGACTCAGTAAAATACCTGAAATGTGTGTGTGTGCATACAGTATGTGCGTGCTTCACTGTCACTGTTCTCATTACTATACATTCATGCTCTATAAAAAGGAAACATTTTCAACCTTGACATTCCCTCCACTCTGCTGTAACAGCTAATGATGGCTTGCAGGATGGGTCCTATATTGTATTAGAGACGCCAATAATTACTGACGTATAAACAGACGTAGAGCTGTTAACCAGGTGTTAAGCAGAGAAGCTGATGAAAGGCCTCCAAATGAACAGAGGCACACTAAAATAAGCGAAGGTGACTCACTAACGTCATTCATAAGCATTAATTTCCTATTCTGCAAAAGCATACACTGCTCTCTTGTTTCTATCAGTCACTCTATGCGGAAGAAGGAACTTCCTTTTTCATTGAGTGACTGATAGAAACAAGAGAGCAGCCATTTTATTTGAATAGTGTGTAATAATAATGACGGTAATGACAGTAGTAATAATAATAATAGTAATAGACAGATTATCCTAGATTTTATGTGTGAGGAGCTATACCAGGAATCAACCTCTGCATTAACTGGCTACTCCATAATACAGTAGTAGAACCAGAGGGGAAGAGACGAAGCGAGAGGCTTGACTCAAATTCTGTCCACAAAATCTGTCCACAAGTAAGGATTTTTATAATGAGTGTCGAATTTCGTCAACTAAAAAATGTAATTCTAATATGCTACGGGAGCCTTATTTGATCGAGTAGACGTTTTGTAATGTTTAGGTTGTTACGAATGTTCTGATATAAGTGGACACACGTGGCAATCCTGCAACTTTGAAAAAAATATTTTATTTCGGAGTTATGCCTGTTGTTCACATGTGTATGTGCCCTCTCATTGGTTAGAATGTTCCCGCCTGACCCCGCCTCCTCCTGTCTGCAGTCCGCTTTGCGGACATTTATTCTCATTATTAAAGCGGCCAGTCCAGTATCTTGTCAGAATATAGATTGTCTTTGGTAGAATTAACGATGAGCTGTATCACCAAAAAGGAAGTGAAAAGTAATTCAGTATATTTTGCTGCGGCCATGTTGACCGACTCTGTGTGTGTGTGTGCTTGCTCCCTCTAGTGGTACCCTGAGGTACGACACCACTGCCCCTCCACACCCATCATCCTCGTGGGCACCAAGCTGGATCTGAGGGACGAGAAGGAAACCATTGAGAAGCTGAAGGAGAAGAAGCTAGCGCCCATCACCTACCCACAAGGCTTAGCACTAGCCAAAGAGATAGGTATGTAGGTCTCTGGGATCCTGAATTAGTGATAGTGCATCAGCGATCTACCATGATTGGTATACAGTGGTCACATATACAGTGGTCACTCTGGGTTTGTGATTGGATATGACTGAATCAGCGATTGATTGATTATCTGTAATTTTAATGATTGTCGTTCACAGAGCTGTACAGTATAATGGAACACTTTGTATTCTGCTCTTAGTCCTTATACTGCATAGTTGTTGAGATTTAATGTCGCCCAAGTCATCGCCCACCAGCCGTGCATTATGCCAGATAAACAGTCTATCCTCTTCATGTCCCTCATACATCTTTTGTGTGTTTTCTGGGTAGACTCGGTGAAGTACCTGGAATGCTCTGCCCTGACCCAGCGGGGGCTGAAGACGGTCTTTGACGAGGCCATCCGAGCGGTGCTGTGCCCCCAGCCCACCAAGGTGAAGAAACGACCCTGTCTACTCATCTGATCTCAGACCTGTGGATAGACCAAGAGGGAAGGGCTCAGGAATCACACAACAGCAAATGTTGATTTTAGTTAAATACAAAGTTTGGCAGTTTTACAAAGTGGTCTAATGTTCAGATGAGTCAACATATGTAGTGTTGAGTCTTGCCATCTGTAGTGTATATCCAGCTATAATTACAGTATATAGTGTATGCCTCAATCCCAAATGAATGGAAGATAGTTCAAGATAATTGTACCATTACAGATGGTGCCTACCTTTCCCACTGGTTGGGGATTGAGGCATATAGCTGGATCTACGATTCTTCTCAATGTTAGACCACTGTTCAGGTCTGAAAACAACCATCAGACTTTCTGGAGCATCAATATAAATGTCCTTAATATTTTCAAGACAAATCCTGGATACGTACACATGGATAAGTGTTTTAGATTCATATATTGGTATTTGGTTTTGGTTTCTGACTCATTTTCTTATACACTTCATCTATATGATTTGTTAATGCAGTGACTGATCCTTACTGTACAAGAAAGACACTGAAAAATACATAGACCAAACATTACAGTGTGTATAGTCAGAAATGTATTGCACCATCCTAATATAAGAAACTTTCTAAAATGATCATGTTGTTTCCTCTATAAAATGTATTTTTCATATTTTGACATGATACAGCATTCTACTATATTTCTAAGGTACCGTATTACTTTTCTCTCTATTACAATTTAATTTAACACAAAAAACATATGAGTGTGTGTGTGTGTTTGTGTGTCCCCTTTCCCTTAGAACAGCCTCAATTTGTCGGGGCATGGACTCTACAAGGTGTCAGAAGCGTTCCACAGGGATGCTGGCCCATGTTGACTCCAATGCTTCCCACAGTTTTGTCACGTTGGCTGGATGTCCTTTGGGTGGTGGACCATTCTTGACACACACGAGAAACTGTTGAGCGTGAAAAACCCAGAAGCGTTGCAGTTCTTGACACAAACTGGTGCACCTGGCACCTACTACCATACCCCGTTCAAAGGCACTAACATTTTTTGTCTTGCCCATTCACCCTCTGAATGGCACACATACACAATCCATGTCTCAATTGTCTCAAGGATTAAAAATCCTTCTTTAACCTGACTCCTCCCCTTAATCTACACTGATTGAAGTGGATTTAACTAGTGATAATAATAATGGATCATAGCTTTCACCTGGATTCACCTGGTCAGTTTATGTCAAAAATGTTTTGTATACTCAGTGATAAGTACAGCATGCCAGCTTTTATTTGAGGGTATTTTCATACATACATGACCTGTTTTGCCATTTGGGAATGAAAGCACTTTATGTTTCTCGTCCCTCCATTTGAAGAAATCACAAGTATTTGGACTTAAGTCAAAAGTTTAGCATTTGGTACCATTTTCCTTGCACACAATGACTACATCAAGCTTGTGACTTTTCAAATGTGTTGGGTGCTGGCCTCCCGAGTGGCACTGCACTCAAAGGCACTGCATCACAGTGCTTGAGGCGTCACTACAGACCCGGGTTTGAACCTGGGCTGTGTGGCAGCCGGCTGAGACCGGGAGACCCATGAGGCGGCGTACAATTGGCCCAGTGTCGTCGGGTTAGGGCAGGGTTTGGCCGGCCGGGATGTCCTTGTCCCATTGTGCTCTAGCGACTTCTGTGGCGGGCCGGGCGCATGCATGGTGACACGGTCGCCAGTTGTACGGTATTTCCTCCGATACATTGGTACGGCTGGCTTCCAGGTTAAGCGAGCAGTGTGTCAAGAAGCAGTGCAGCTTGGCAGGGTTGTGTTTCGGAGGATGCATGACTCCGTACATGAGTTGCGGTGATGGGACAAGACTGTAACTAACAATTGGATATCATGAAATTGGTGAGAAAAAGGGGTAAAAAGTTTTAAAAAATAAATAAATTGTTGGGGGCTTTTGTGGTTAGTTTTGGTTGTGTTTCTGATTATGTTTTGGAACTGAATGGTGAATAATGTCTTGTGCCAATATGTTTCATATGGATGCTACCATGATTATTGCTAATCGTGAATAATGGTATGGGGCACAAAGATCATCCCCCCCCCCCCCCCCCAATGCTTATTTAGTCAAATGGCATTATTTATGATTCATTCATGATTTGTCTTTATCATGACATTATCAGGATTAATTTAGAAACATATAATCAAGGAATACTGTATGGGACTAAATCAAGGAATATGGGACCAAATACTAAACTTTTGACTATTTGAATACGCTATAAGTGAATTTTTCCAAATACTACTGACTTATTCTCATGGGGGAGACTAGATACATATAGTGTTTTCATTTCTAAACGGTAGAACAGATAGGAATATATATGAGAATACCCTCAAATAAAAGGTGACATGTACTTTCACCTCATATGAAACATTTAATCTCAAATCCAAAATTCTGGAGTATAGAGCCAAATAAAAATGTTTAACTGTCCAAATACATATGGAGGGGAGTGTGTATACCAGTATACAAGTTCTACTGGGGCCTACTTTTACAACAGCTACCTAGACATCATCTCCCCTCCAGGGCTACAGCATAGTACTGTGAGAAATCCACTCTGTCTTAAAATAAACCTGTATTTTCTCTAGTAGCCTCGTGTATTGATTCCAACCACAGGCATCACTCTCTCATGTTGCCTGTAGGGGAATAGAGGAGTTTCAGAGTGGCAGGATGAAGAGGTTTATTCCTCTGACTCATGACAGGCATGTCTGCTGAACCCTTTGATCCATCCTTCTGGAGACTAGACTCTGAGCAAACAGGCATCTCACAATCAAAAGTTTGATACAAAATAGGAAATGGCTCTGGCAATTCATCATTTTCACACATACAGTTAAGGGTTTATTCAAACACCCATGTTATGTACGGGTGGTTTGTCTGTTCTCTCCTCAGGTACAGCACAGTAGGTTACAATACAGTGTGTGACTGGATGCTGCTGGAACAGTTGTTTCAGTAATCAAACATGAGCTCTGTGTGGAGTCCTAATGATAAAGGCTGTCATTGAATCACTACTTGAAAGCCTGCTGTGACTGTGTTGCATTTAGCCAAAGATGTAGACCAGGGCTCTCCAACCCTGTTCCCGGAGCGCTACCGTCCTGTTGGTTTTCACTCCAACCCTAATCTAGCGTACCTGATTCTAAAAAGTAGCTGGTTGATAAACTGAATCAGGTTAGTTACAACTGGGATTGGAATGAAAACCTACAGGACTGTAGCTCTCCAGGGTTGGGGATCCCTGATGTAGACAAACACACACTCTGTAGAGCCAAGGTCCATTAAAGCATTGAGAAAAATGAAGTAAATCATTAAGACTAGCTTTTTGGCTGAGACTTTGGTGTGCCTGCGTTCAACAACAGATGATTGAGAACAGGGAACCTGGAGCAGGCTCCTTATCCACTGTAGAGCCACTGGTCCACAACCGCTCCAGGCACTGTCTGATAAGCTGATTTGGATGGTGATTAAGTTTCAAATCAAATGTTGTTATTGTATCTGTGAACACACAGCTCAGCTCAGCCTCTAGGTCCTTGTGAGACCAGCTCTGATCTGCCACATGTGTGTCACTGTGTGACTGCCTGGTAAAGAAACTTCAATCAGACACCCTCCCATGGACATCAAAGGGTGTTAAGCCAAAGTACAAACGCTGCTGTCACTAAGTTCACAGCTCCAGCTCTCAGCCACATCAGGACGTGTTTGACTGAGCCCTGGAGTTAGACGAAGACACATTGAAGCAGATGATATTGTGGGTGTAGCGAAATACTTGTGTTCCTAGCTCCAACAGTGCAGTAGTATCAACAATTCACAACAATACACACAAATTTAAAAGTAATAATATATTAACATTAGGACGAGTAATGTCGGAGTGACATTGACTAAAATACAGTAGAATAGAATACAGTATATACATATGAGATGAGTAAAGCAGTATGCAAACATTATTAAAGTGACTAGTGTTCCATTATTAAAGTGGCCAGTGATTCCATGTGTATGTATATAGGGCAGCAGCCTCTAATGTGCAGGGTTGAGTAACCCGCTAGTGATGGCTATTTAACAGTCTGATGGCCTTGAGATAGAAGCTGTTGTCAGTCTCTCGGTCCCAGCTTTGATGCACCTGTACTGACCTCGCCTTCTGGATGGTAGCGGGGTGAACAGGACGTGGCTTGGGTGGTTGGTGTCCTTGATGATCTTTTTGGCCTTCCTGTGACATTGGGTGCCGTAGGTGTCCTGGAGGGCAGGAAGTGTGCCCCCGGTGATGCGTTGGGCAGACGGCACCACCCTCTGGAGAGCCCTGCGGTTGCGGGTAGTGCAGTTGCCGTACCAGGCGGTGTTACAACCCGACAGGATGCTCTAAATTGTGCATCTGTATAAGTTTGTGATGGTCTTAGGGGCCAAGCCAAATTTATTCAGCCTCCTGAGGTTGAAGAGGTGCTGTTGCATCTTCTTCACCAAACTGTCTGTGTGGGTGGACCATTTCAGATTGTCAATGAGGTGTACGCCGAGGATCTTTGAAGATTTTCACCTTCTCCTGTAATGAAGAGACATTACAGGTTATAGTGGAGTTAGATGAAGAGACATTACAGGTTATAGTGGAGTTAGATGAAGAGACATTACAGGTTATAGTGGAGTTAGATGAAGAGACATTACAGGTTGTAGTGGAGTTAGATGAAGAGACATTACAGGTTATAGTGGAGGGAAATCAGGCCACAGACAGTACATTCCTGTTGACTTGGGCCTAGTGACTGTAGCTAGAGCCTAAAGTTATTCCTGGTTACGACACATGGTAAGGAAGAGCTCAGTCCTAACAAGACACCAGACATATAAACATGTGGCTTTCAGAGAATAAGAAGGGCAGTATGTGCCAAGTCAGGGCAGTCCCATGGGACCATGCTCAACGATGCTGCCAGTGAGGCGGATCAAGGAGGCAGTTTCCACCGTCACCTCGTATCACAGAGCCTCACTGAGCTAAAGACAGAAAAGCAATCAGCTGGAGTCGAAGCTGATTCTGCACACAGACACTCTTTGGGCGCAATTGATGCACAATGCCTCAAACAGCTTCTTAGATTAAAGGGAGGGGTCAGCTGAGGTTAGCTCCCAGGTTCAGGACTCCGCCACCAGCTGCAAATGAGAAAGCCTGGCTCCATCCGAGGCGCAACATTTAAGGAATTACAATGAGCAGATCTCATTGCGATGCAGAGGGAAAACAGAGCATGTGAACACGTTGATGCTGTATTAGGTGGTATGTGCTGCCCACAGTACTGTGGCCAGAGGAGTTTTGGATCAGATCCAAAATTGTTCGATATGCTGTATCTTTCCTCCTGAACAGAATTCAGATTAGCCTATCAGAGGAATCATAATGTTGAAGACTGCTGGTTATGTAAAACACCTTGGGGAAACAGAACAAAACATTCATCCATACAAAATGGTTGAATGTAGTGTACTGTAGCTTCATTCACTGTCATTTCGTTGTTGTGTTTCCAATTGTCTGAGGGGACAATGTTTGAAGGTCATCTCACACATTCACCATAATAGCGTACTGATTTCCCACAGGACAGCTTTTGAATCATTGCTATGCCAACATTGGACAGAAACTCTTCCACAAAAACTGTACATGATGCCTCCTGGCCTAATCTTGCAACATGGGGGTTTCAATGCTACCTGTCCCTGTCTCCCTGCAGTTTTCTCTGGTACATATCCTATACTGAAAACTGAAACAACATGCTCTATTTGAAATACAATAGGCAGAATCAAAGGTAGTAACAAAAATAGTGTTAGTCCATATCTCTTAACAGCATAGACACTATGTTTCATACTGAATAATTAATATAATATATTATCTCATCATTACACTATTGGTATAATAAACAATCAAATCATTATTTCAATCCCCATTTGAGATATGGTTTGAGATTCACTCTTCAACTGTGGCACTCTCTCGGCACGACAGTACCCAAATCTTCTTCTTTCATCCTTGTTCTATTGAAGCCTCCAAACTCTAGTGTGTGGAATCTCTCTCTTTCCTAACAGGCTGAGGGGGAGAGAATGAGGATATTCGTTAATTAATTTTCCCTCCTTCTTTTCCTGACCCAGGATGACCTTGTACAACCTTTCCTCGTCTTTATTACATAACCACAACAGAAACCTAGTATGTAGGCAACTCTTCCCTCCAATACGGCTCAATCGCTGACAAAAATATGTGTGTGTGGTATTAACATAGGGGCATGGGTCTAAACAAATAATGTGTGGTTCCAGCATTAGTTAAACCAGAAGAGGTTTATTAAATGACGAGCTTCACACTTCCAGCCCTCAATCTCCCTTTCTGTCCCGCTGTTGCTGGGCTCTGTTGCTGACCCTGGGGCCAGCTGGTGCAAGGCCACATGATCCTCTCTGACACTCCACTGAAGATGCTGCTATGTCATATTGGAAATAGTAATTGCTTGAATAGCAGAAGTAGTTGAGCGAATGAGAGGAGGCTAGTCTCACTCATTAAGAGGAGTGTGGGCACCTGCATCTCACTCTCAATTGAAGGATGAAAGAGAGCACTGCCAAGCATTCAGAACAACCCACCACCAAACATGAATACACACATAGATACAAACGGTCTGTAGTCTTTTCTTTATAGATTTAGATGAGTCTTGGATAAAAGACTAAGCAAGACTGTTTGAGGATGAGATAACGAGAGGTACATTTCATTTCAATGATGAGAGCGTGGCATTGCCTTCAGGCTAACTTGAAGCTGGACTCACTGGTCACCATTGGACAGTTTAGATACATTTTGAGGGAGATATGTGATAGTTGTGCTTGTTTTGATTAATCTTGTTGTACTGTCTGTATTGTATTGTGTTGATGTTATTTTGCTTTATGGTGTATTGAATTGTGTGTTCATGTTCACAGGGCTCTCTTGAGAATGAGACCCTGGTCTCAATGGTGACCCAACCCTAAAAGTTCAATAAAAACAAATTATAAAAACAAATGAGGTGAGAGTACTTAACTAGAAATCTTCTTGGAAATAGTACCATACACATACAGTATGTTTCATGTTTTTTTTAGTAGCACAGCAAATACTACAACGCTCATCAAAGCAACGTATGTGAAATGATTGACCCCCATCTATCTTCAGAGTTCGTTCTGTTAGGTGACCTAAACTGGGATGTGCTCAACATACCGGCAGTCCTACAATCTAAGATCAATCTCACACAAATTATCAAGGAACCCACCAGGTACAACCCTAAATCCGTAAACATGGGCACCCTCATAGATATTATCCTGACCAACTTGCCCTTCAACACACCTCCGCTGTTTTCATTCAGGATCTCAGCGATCACTGCCTCATTGCCTGCATCCGCTATGGGTCTGCGGTCAAACGACCACCCCTCATCACGGTCAAACGCTCCCTAAAACACTTCTGCTAGCAGGCCTTTCTAATCGACCTGTCGCAGGTATCCTGGAAGGATATTGACCTATTCCCGTCAGTAGAGGATGTCTGGTCGTTCTTTAAAAGTAATTTCCTCACCACCTTAAATAAGCATGTCCCTTTCAAAAAATGTAGAACTAAGAGCAGATATAGCCCTTGGTTCACTCCAGACCTGACTGCCCTCGACCAGCACAAAAACATCCTGTGGTGGACTGCACTTGCATCGAAAAGTCCCCGTGGTATGCAACTTTTCAAGGAAGTTAGGAACCAATACACACAGTCAGTCAGGAAAGCAAAGGCTAGCTTTTTCAAACAGAAATTTGCATCCTGTAACTCCAAAAGGTTTGGGACACTGTAAAGTCCATGGAGAATAAGAGCACCTCCTCCCAGCTGCCCACTGCACTGAGGATACTGTCACCACCGATAAATCCACGAAAATCGAGAATTTCAATAAGCATTTCTCTACGGCTGGCCATGCTTTCCTCCTGGCTACCCCAACCCCGGCCAACAGCTCCGCACCCCCCGCAGCTACTTGCTCAAGCCTCCCCAGCGTCTGCTTCACCCAAATCCAGATAGCAGATGTTCTGAAAGAGCTGCAAAACCTGGGCCCGTACAAATCAGCTGGGCTAGACAATCTGAACCCTCTCTTTCTAAAATTATCCGCCGCCATTGTTGCAACCCCTATTACCAGTCTGTTCAACCTCTCTTTCATAGTGTCCGAGATCCCCAAAGATTCGAAAGCTGCCGCGGTCATCCCCCTCTTCAAAGGGGGTGACACTCTAGACCCAATCTATTATAGACCTATATCCATCCTGCCCTGCCTTTCTAAAGTCTTCGAAAGCCAAGTTAATAAACAGATCACTGAAATGTTTTAATCCCACCGTACCATCTCCGCTGTGCAGTCCGGTTTCCGAGCTGGTCACAGGTGCACCTCAGCCACGCTCAAGGTATTGAATGATATCATAACCTCCATCGATAAAAGACAGTACTGTGCAGCCGTCTTCATCGACCTGGCCAAGGCTTTCGACTCCGTCAATCACTGTATTCTTATCGGCAGACTCAACAGCCTTGGTTTCTCAAATGACTGCCTCACCTGGTTCACCAACTACTTCTCAGATAAAGTTCAGTGTGTCAAATCGGTTGTCCGGACCTCTGGCAGTCTCTATGGGGGTGCCACAGCGTTCAATTCTCGGGCCGACTCTTTTCTCTGTATACATCGATGATGTCGCTCTTGCTGCGGGTGATTCTCTGATCCACCTCTATGCAGACAACACCCTTCTGTATACATCTGGCCCTTCTTTGGACAGTATGTAAACAAACCTCCAAATGAGCTTCAATGCCATACAACACTCCTTCCGTGGCCTCCAACTGCTCTTAAATGCTAATTGAACTAAATGCATGCTTTTCAACCGATCGCTGCCCGCACCTGCCTGCCCGACTAGCATTACTACTCTGGACAGTTCTGACTTAGAATATGTGGACAACTACAAATACCTAGGTGTCTGGCTAGACTGTAAACTCTCCTTCCAGACTCATATTAAACATATCCAATCCAAAATTACATCTAGAATCGACTCCCTATTTCGCAACAAAACCTCCTTCACTCATGCTGCCAAACATACCCTCTTAAAACGGACTATCCTACCGATCCTCGACTTCGGCGATGTAATTTACAAAATAGCCTCCAACACTCTACTCAGCAAACTGGATGCAGTCTATCACAGTGCCATCCATTTTGTCACCAAAGCCCCATATACCACCCACCACTGCAACCTGTATGCTCTCGTCGGCTGGCCCTCGCTACATATTCGTCACCAGACCCACTGGCTCCAGGTCATCTATAAGTCTTTGCTTGGTAAAGCTTCGCCTTATCTCAGCTTACTGGTCACGATAACAACACCCACCCGTAGCACGCGCTCCAGCAGGTATATCTTTCTGGTCATCCCCAAAGCCAACACGTCCTTTGGCCGCCTTTCCTTCCAGTTCTCTTCTGCCTCTCCTCTTCATATTGTTTTAATTTACTTTTTTGCTCTTTTGCACACCAGTACTTTTACTTGCACATCATCATCTGCACATATATCACTCCAGTGTCAATTTGCTAAATTGTAATTACTTTGCTACTATGGCCTATTTATTGCCTTACCTCCTCACACCATTTGCACACACTGTATATAGACTTTTTTTCATTGTGTTATTGACTGTATGTTTGTTTATTCCATGTGTAACACTGTGTTGTTGTTTGTGTTGCACTGCTTTTCTTTATCTTGTCCAGGTCGCAGTTGTAAATCAGAGCTTGTTTTCAACTGGCCTACCTGGTTAAAACCTCTCTAGGGTATGTGGGACACTAGAGTCCTATCTGGCCAACCTCCAGCTTGCAGAGCGCCAAAATCAAATACAGAAATGCTCATTATAAAAATTCTGAAAACAAAACACATTTTACATAGGTTTAAAGATTAACTTCTTGTTAATCCAACCACGGTGTCAGATTTATAAAATGCTTTTCGGCGAAAGCATACCTAGCCCAGAACATACCTAGCCCAGAACATAGCCCAGTTGACAAATTATTACAAACAGTAACCAGCCAAGCAGAAGCGTTACACACCTCAGAAATAGAGATAAAATGAATCCCTTATCTTTGATGATCTTCATATGGTGGCACTCAGAAGACATTCATTTACTCAATAAATGTTCCTTTGTTCAATAAAGTCTCTTTATATGCAAAAACCTCTGTTTTGTTTGCGCGTTTTCTTCAGTAATCCACAGGCTCAAACGCAGTAAAAACAGGCAGACAAAAAAATCCAAATTGTATCCGTAAAGTTCATAGAAACATGTCAAACGATGTTTATATTCAATCCTCAGGTTGTTTTTTAGCCTAAATGATCTATAATATTTCAACCGGACAATAACGTTGTCAATGTAAAAGGTAAACAAGAAATGCACTCTCTCGGGATTGTGCATGAAAAAGCTCTGTGACACGTCAGGGTCCACTCATTCAGACTGGTCTTACTCCCTCATATATAAGAATACAAGCAAGCAGTCTAAAGACTGTTGGTATCTAGTGGAAGACATAGGAACTGCAAAACTCCTAAGTCAATGGATACTGTAATGGCATTGAATAGAAAACTACAAAACCAAAAAAGAAATACTTCCTGATTCCGGATTTTTCTCAGGTTTTCGCCTGCCAAATAAGTTCTGTTATACACACATACACTATTTTAACAGTTTTGGAAACTTTAGAGTGTTTTCTATCCAAATCTACCAGTTATATGCATATCATATCATCTTCTGGGCCCAAGTAGCAGGCCGTTTAATTTGGGCATGCTTTTCATCCAAAATTCCGAATGCTGCCCCCTACCCTAGAGAAGTTACATTAAGGTGAAATAAAAATAAATAAATAAAATAAACGTAGGCTTCCAACTAAAGGGGGAGAACATTGACATTGCTCTGAGACAAATAGATTTGTTTTGCTGCATTACTCAGCAAGCTTTTTGCACAATGTTATGATTGCCTCGAGAAAATGAGGTAGATCGTGATAGTGTGTGCGTATGTGTGTGCATATGTTTGTGTCTATGTGCGTCTGTGTGTGTCATTGAAGGCTGCCTAATGTTTTGAGGTGAGCCAGCGATTGGGTCCCTTCAGCTGAAAGGAAGAGGAAAAAGATAGAAAACAGAAAATAAGTCCTCCTAGGTCTAGAATTCTGTTTCTATAAAGTACACACTCCTACACACAGCTCACTACTCCATTTCATACCTTATTTGTCAATGCCATCGCAGGCAGAGTAACAATTGAGCCATTTCTTACACAACACCTCCCACGCAACCACAACTTCCATGGTCCTGAGAACACTGAGCAGCTTGCTTTGGATCATCTCCTCATGCACAGAATGTCAATCACTCTTTTGAGTGAAAAAATCTAATTAGGACACATGATGTGTAACTGAGGATGCAGTGTCCTCAGCAGACATTTGGGCTCTGGGAGAAGAGATGGGGAACACAGGAAGTGGTGACGTGTGCAGTAACTCTGGTTTGGTTGCTTCGGTTTTTAATTTACCTGCTTAGCTCCTCCAATGGGCTAGAAGGGACTGCTGGTTTATCATTTACAACCAGATTTTTTTCTAATGATGGAGGCAGGAGAGAAATGGGTAACCTTTCAGGCATTGTGGGGAGGTCTCTCCCTGTCGCAATATCTCTGTAATGTACAGAGGTCTGCTGCCACTGGGGATATGCATCATGGAGGGAATCCCCCCAATTAGCTGACTGACCACTCTTAATGGCTGATGGACAGGGACGGACTGGGAACAGAAATCGTCCCAGACATTTAGAACATATTGGCTTGTTTTGTTCTTTGAGGCCCCCACACCAGCCCATTTTTTCCCCTTGAGGTCCCCATTATAAGCCAAGTAATGACCATTTTGTGCAAAAAAACACCATTTAGAGAGGCTCAAAGGGCTCTCTGCCGATGGAGCTATTCTTAAGCCTGCAGTCTCGGCCAAATGTTCCTGGTTTCTGACTTCCATTATAGTGGCTCTTCACAGATATGTACAGCCGCTGAGTGGATTCCTGGTGAAGATAGAGTGATTTGCCTGAGAGAGAGCACTGGAATTGTCCGTATGACAGCAAACTAACAGAAGAGAAGCAGATATAGATTTGTTTCTAAATGCCAGCATTAGCGTCTCTGTTTTAACTGGTGGTCTTGTCAAACATATTCTCTGTATAGGAGGAAGATATTTGTGGTCCAATAGGTTCTATTGTGCCATTACAAACCAATACTTATCAGATATTCTCATGCTATAAACGTATGTGACTGATTAATGTGCTGGAACATTTATCCTGAACTCCCTTGGAGAAAAGATCGCCACACCTTCTACGTTAACAATAGCATACTTCGGTTATTATCAAGAGGGCATACACCAGGCTACAGATTAAGTGGGCAGAGTCTGGCGGAGTGCAATGTCCAAGTAACTCCAGATGTAATTCAAAGAGTAGAATCCCCAAAGCCCCCCATCTCTCTCTCACACACACACACACACACACAAACACACAGTAATTTATTTCAACACCTCCTACTTTTCTCCCTGGGGCGCCTGCGAGCAGAAGACCCGTTACCTAGTTACAAGCGAGTGATGGTGCAAGGAGTAGCCTAATGTAATGTTGGTGGCGTTCAGTGCAGGCTACCTCTCGGACTGTGAACAGTCAGGTGGAAGTGCGCGTAAAAGAAAGTTCATTCCGTTTTTATTTATTTATTTTATATCGGACACAGTAAAGAAAAACAATTGTGTACCCTATTATTTGCAAGTAACATTTTTGGGGGTAATTTCTCAAGAGAAAGCGCAACTTCACCATTATTTAATCACCCAGCTGTGGATACTTACCGAAAAAACGTGTTTGCAAAAGTGAAGGGTAAGAATTGTTTTTTTATGTTTTTTGTTTAGTCTATTTCTAGAGCAATATACACTGAGTGTACAAAACATATAAGAACACCTGCTGTTTCCATGACACAGAATGACCAGGTGAATCCAGGTGAAAGCTATGATCCCTTATTAATGTCACTTGTTAAATCCACTTCAATCAGTGTAGATGAAGGGGAGGAGACAGGTTAAAGAAGGATTTTTAATCCTTGAGACAATTGAGACATGGATTGTGTATGTGTACCATTCCAAGGGTGAATGGGCAAGAAGTAAGATTTAAGTGCCTTTGAACACAACCTGGTCTCAGAGCATTTCTTATTATTCTGTTTGTAAAGCCAAGACACATCATTTAGTATAATATGTTACGTTTTGTATGGTATGTATTAATTTGTGTATTTCCATCACCCATTTTGTATGATATGTTATGAAATATGATTTATATTATATGTTACGAATTTGCCAAACGTACAATATGTTACGAATTTGCATAACATATGATCTGTTATAAATTCTAGCTAGGTGGCTAACAATAGCTAGCTCGCTAACATTGGCTAGTTTAGGGGTTATGGTTAAGGTTAGGGTTAAGTTCAGGAGTTAGGTTAAAGGGTTAAAGTTTGATTTAAGGGAAGGGTTGGTTAAAATGGTTAAGCTTAGGGTTAGGTCGAAGGGTTAGCTAAAAGGTTTAAGGTTAGGGTAAGGGTTAGCTAACATGCTAGGTAGTTGAAAGTAGATAAAAACTAGTAAGTAAGTTGAAAAGTTGCAAATTAGCTAAAATGCTGAAGTTGTGATGAGATTCGAACTCGCACCCTTTGGGTTGCTAGACGCGTGCTGTTCATCACGGTGTCTCGACAACATTCCCTAGGTGTAAAATACAGAGGCAAGGTGTTCTTGCAGACCATGCCCACTCCAAACGCCCCTCACCCCCCTGCTCACCTCCTCCCACCAGCCAAAAAAGAAAAAATATATGTATATATATATATTTTTTTTTTACTTCTTCAGTTTTGATAAGAAAGAAGCTGGGGGCTGATGTCTGCTGGAGATTGATGGACAAGCAGATGGACAGAGCACAGAGTTGAGTCAATCTGAGGATGTTTTTAGCACTCAGTCGGGGCGATTGGTGGAAAATCTGGGACAGAGGGCCCGGGGGCGATCAAAAGGAAAAAAACTAGAGCTCAGTTAAAGTTAAAGATCATAGGAGAGCAGACTCACCAATGAGGATGATGAGTTCCATCTGTCTGTCTGTAGCTCTGCGGGGACAGTATGTGAGTCAGCAAGCCCTGAAGAGCTATACCCCGTAGAAAAACACCCACAGGATTAGGTTAAAAATAATAACAAAAACAATGAAATTATAGACATGCTGGATCATCACTCTTTAATTTATTTATATGTGGGTAGGACCTTGCTCAGATGGAAAATCTGGGATCCCAGCAGCTTTCCCACACATATACACACACACACACACACACGCACACACACACACACACACACACACACACACACACACACACACACACACACACACACACACACACACACACACACACACACACACTCATTGAATCTGGCACCTCCCACACACATGCACACTCAGTATGTGTGGTCATGTGGCATTTACAGTCCATACAGAACAAACATGCAATGTTAGGAACTTCTGTAGAAGGTCCAATGATGTTTGTTGTAATTAGAAAACAATGAATGGCTTTTATTAAGACATTAAGACATTGAGACTACAGTGTTAGAAAAAAAGGGTTCCAAAGGGGTTCCTTGGCTGTCCCCATAGGATAACCATTTTCAGTTCCAGGTAGAACTGTTTTTTGTTCAAGGTAGAACTCTTTTGGTTTCCATGGAAAGTGTTCTACATGTAACCCAAAAGGGTTGTACCTGGAACCAAAAAGGGTTCATCAAAGGATTCTCCTATGGGGACAGCCGAAGAACCCTTGTAGGTTCTAGATAGCATATTTTTTTCTAAGACTGTATATTATGAGTTGTCAGTAGAGCAGTGTCATAGTTATGTGACTGTTGGGATGGGATTTTTAGATGAAGGCAGAAATATGGAAGCAGATAAGGTATGTAAACATCTTTGCATTGCAATGACATTGACCTTGGTTCTCACGTGGTCCTGTTTGCATTCAACACTGAAGGAGACTGATTCGAATGGTGTGTCCAAGCCATACATGGTGGTTATGTACAGATGTAGGATCTTCATTTGAGCCAGTTTGCTACAGCAGGAAAGTAATCCTGCAGCAAAAAGAAATGTGGATTATCATGTGGATTATAGTTCATGGACATTTTTATATGGGTTGATTGATATATTTGTCATAGGGAAAATGAAGTTTGAAGTTTCAAAGTGGAAATTACAAAATGCAAAAAAGTATTTTTAAACCTAAAATACACTACTACAAGTAAAACATTTCCTGCATTGCAGTTCTCCTGCAACAGGGTGATCAAATTAAGATCCTACAACTGTATGATGGTACTCGACTTTGACCCATGCCTTTGGCTGCATATTACTCAGTTACTAACATGGCACTGAATCTGTAGGGCACGTGCCAACTGATTTGAATATGATATGAATGTTTAGTTTAGATTTTTGTTAGGTTTCTGTAGTTTTGCATGTTGTTTAGCATATCTGTTCATTATTTCATAAGAATATGTGAGATAGCCTGGTCCCATGCTCTTTGTGCTGTAGCCACCTAACATTTGGCATGACAACAAGAGAGGAGTTGGCTCAAGCACAAACAGACTGGAAAACCAGGTTATGTGAGGGGTGTTGTGGGCGGAGTTGACCCTGTCTGAAGGAATGGATTTATTGGCTATCTAAGTAGTGTTTCCCATACCGACTAATTAACTGATTGGCCCATACAGGTAAAACAAGGCTTTTATCAAGAGGCCTGTCTGCTAGCACTGTGTTTGGTTTACAGGTTATCTTTGCCAACAACTATCTAGACAACTTGTCACAACAGCTATGCTTTACCTCACAAGTGTGATAATTGATTTATTCGTCTTTGATGTAATATATTTTACAGTAAAAACAGATTAAGTACCAAAACGTAAACCTAGTACTATATGTTAGGAGTAATGCAAGTGCTAGTTGGATTAGTTAGTGTGCTGTGATCACCCATCTGTCAGGAGAATCTTTTGGCCAATTTGTGCTTGAATGCTTTCTGATTGGTAAAAATGGTTAGCTGTATGCTAAATTTCAGGGACACTGAAGTCTTTCTGTACTGATAGATACATTATTGTGTTCAGTTCCTTTATTTCCTCAAACAATATGGCCTCTAAATCATCAGCTTTTATTGATTCTGACAGTGGCACAACATGAAAAAACAAGATTGATATTTATGAGGCAAGAATCTTTGAGATTGCTTTCCGTTTGAAGGGGAAGATTAGATTGGGTAAAAAAAAATGGGACTGATACTTAATTAAAAACTGAATGGCCCAAGCTGTGACCCCCTAGAGGGTCACAGCTTGCGAAAAGCGTTATCTGTAAATGCCAGCAGGCAAAAATAACAGAAAATAACAGTTCAAGGAAGCAGTGATTATACCTCCCAGGTAGCAAAGGAGGGTGTTCTACATCTAGTCATCCAGTTAGTGGGACCAAATAACAGCTGAGAATCTTCATTCCCATGGACAGCTATTATCACCACTTTATCTGAGATTCTTAGAAATAGCCTGGCTAGTCTAGTGTTCGGCAGCCATATAACAAAGGATTATATGCTTCTGGTTCAACTGCAAGTTACCCAAGTTGATGATCACTTGTGATTTATCAGGCCTTTGTTAATGACTGCAGTTATGAAGCTTATGAAATATGTAACTGAAATTATTCAAGCAAGTTCATGCATTAAAATGTATTCTGGAGATACTCAGTTTTTTATTTTTTTAATCTTATATGTCCCTTAATTGTGTACTTCTTTTTCCGTTGCTTGTTTTACCTTCTTTCTAGCCATTGGTGGAGCGTCAGGTACTATCTACAAATGTGGTCAGCTTTTGGGGAGTGACAAGTCATTTATGAAGCATTTATAAAAGTAGCTATATATAGTGCACACTTTAGATTAGGAGCTGCAAAATGTTTGATTAATAATTAATAAATGGTTTCTAAGCAACTACATTAATCGTCATCTGAGGTATTAATAAGTGCATGTAGACCTACTCACATTTATAAATGCACTCATTAAGAATTCCTAAATATCCCATTCATGATATACAGTGCCTTCAGAAAGTATTCATACCCCTTGACTTATTCCACATTTATATGTGTTACAGCCTGAATTCAAAATGGACTAAATTGATATTTTTTCTCACCCATCTACACAAAATACACCATAAAGACAAAGTGAAAACCTGCTTTTTGAAATATTAGCAAATCTATTGAAAATGAAATACAGAAATATTCTTATTTACTAGACTGTTCACACCCCTGAGTCAATACTTTATAGAAGCACCTTTGGCAGAGATTACAGCTGTGAGTCTTTCTGGGTAAATCTCTAAGAGCTTTCCACGCCTTGAATGTGAAACATTTGCCTTTTATTCAGGACAAAAAGTGAATTGCTTTGCCACGTTTTGCAGTATTACTTCAGCGCCTTGTTACAAACAGGATGTATGTTTTGTAATTTTTCTTATTCCGTACCGGCTTTCTTCTTTTCACTCTGTCAGTTAGGATAGTATTGTGGATTAACTTCAATGTTGTTCATCCATCCTCAGTTTTCTTCTATCACAGCCATTAAACTCTGTACCTGTTTTAAAGTCACCATTGGCCTCATGGTGAAATCTCTGGGCGGTTTCCTTCCTCTCCGGAAACTGAGTT
This sequence comes from Oncorhynchus mykiss, assembly GCF_057628025.1. Taxonomy (NCBI): domain Eukaryota; kingdom Metazoa; phylum Chordata; class Actinopteri; order Salmoniformes; family Salmonidae; genus Oncorhynchus; species Oncorhynchus mykiss. The sequence goes on from NC_143034.1 coordinate 57,209,987, forward strand.
AGGACGTGACTGGGTGTATTGATACACTATCCAAAGTGTAATTAATAACTTCACCATGCACAAAGGGATATTCAATATATGCCCCCCTCCATCTATCACTACACTGCTCGACTGAAGGACCTTACCAGTGGCTTCCCTAAAAAATGTACCTAGAAAAAAACATAAAATAACTTATCTTTCGTCTCTCTGTGTTTCATCATTTTCCTTTAATTCGCAAGAGGCTGAATATCTTTCACCGGAGAAAGCATCTTAGCAAGTGAAACAGCGCCCCTCTGTCTCTATGCCTATGTGTAGGCCATCTATCCGATTATGTCTGGTCAAAAAGTGTATGACATTGTTGCCTCCAGTAGCGTTGAATGGAAAGGAAGACATAATTTGGCCTCCCTTGATAAAAAAAGTATAAAATAATAGCCAATCAGCGTAGAGCTAAACTGAGTGAGCGCAACTGTGAATGGTCCTGGCACACCAAAACAAAGTGTCAAGAGAAGCCAATTTGAATTTGGCTTCAATCAAATCACATCGAGATCAGTACATCATTATCAGAAACAACTTGAATTGTTGCATCTCATTGTGTTGTTGTCCTCCGGTGGCTAGCTAGCGAGCTAAAATTGTCCCTTTCCTACATTAGCCATGGATGGAGATAGGGATTTGGACTTGTAGTTTAACCTAAATCTCCATACTGGCCAATGATTATAACAGAGATTCTGATCCAATCATAAATTCATGCATTGTGCCCCCAGCCTGTGAGGATGGAAGCTCAATATGTAGCTAGATGTAGAAGGTTAATGTTAACTTGCTAACATGGTTCATGAAAGGAAGTTAGGCTAGCGAGCAAGCATTTTAGCCAGGTAACCTAGGACATAGACGTTTCGTCAACATGAAAGAGAGGAGGATAGCATTGGCATTTCTCTACAAGTAGGGTGAATCAACACACACACATAAATCAGAACCATGGACAGCCACATCATATTTAGGTTACATTGATTGGATTAAATCATTTTTGGTATCCTTTAGTTGTCACAATATACAATATGCTTTGTGGACTTCACCGGACAGAGGTTGCTCTCTGGTTTTGTGATGAAACAAAAGTTGGGTTGAATTTATTCTGCCACTGTGTCCTCTTATTGTCTAGGTCTTAGGCCTATATATCACGGCCGCAAGGCATACTGTATGAACTAACAGGTTATAGAGCAAACAACACAATTATCACAACACACATCCCCAATGATTTTACCCACCCACTGCTACTGGACCTTAGAGATGATTGTATGTGTGGGGTAGAGAGATGCGGTAGTCATTCAAAAATCATGGTAAACACTATTATTGTACACAGAGTGAGTCCATGCAATTTATTTTAAGCGCATGTTTACTCCTGAACGTATTTAGGCTTGCCATAACAAAGGGGTTGAATATATTTTGACTGAAGACATTTCAGCTTTTCATTTGTAATTAATTTGTAAAAATGTCTAAAAACATAATTCCACTTTAACATTATGGGGTATTGTGTGTAGGACAGTGAAAAGAAATCTCAATTGAATCCATTTTTAATTCAGGCTGTAACACAACAAAATGTGGAAAAGGTCAAGGGGTGTGAATACTTTCTGAAGGCACTATATATAAATACATGTATAAATATCAAACCATTAGTCAGCCATTAACAAATGCCTTATAAATCATCTTATGAGTTGATAATACTTTCTTTATAACTGTTTTACAAGTACAATAGTAGAACATTATTAATCATTTACAAATTGTGAATATACATTACTCTTTAGAGATTGCTTGTTGACATTTACAAATGTAGGAACAATGATTAATAAATGGTAAGTAAACTATTTTTAAACTGTTTATAAATGATTAATTAAGGGATCATTATCTCTATGAACTTCATGTTGTATCCATTATCTCAGATGGGCAAAGAGGAGAAATGACAGAAAGTGTTCAGCATTGAGTCAAGGCCCTCGACCAATCGAAGAGCATCAAAATAGACTGGCATCAAAGGCTGTGACACCTGTTTCAAAGAGCATGACGAAGCCAAGAGCAGGACTGGGTGGCAGTTGTCAAAAAAGATTGGATTGCTGTTGTTTTTTGTTGTTATTGTCGTCCCATTTATATCATGCCCAAGAAAACGAGAGCACTCCCTGTCCCTCAATAACCTTGCCATAGCAACATATCCTCATGACAGTGAAATGAAAGCGCCTATAGAAACATTTTTAAAAAATACACTCTGTTGCCAGTTTATTAGGTACACCACCCCATTCACTAAAATGGTTCGCTCCTACAGACAGTGAGTCACGTGGCCATGGCTTGCTATATAAACCATGCAGACAGGCATTGAGGCATTCAGTTACTGTTCGATTGAACGTTAGAATGGTGTGAGTGATCTAAGCAACTTTGAGCGTGGTATCATTCCAAGATGGCGTAGCAGTCAGGCGTCTTTGTCTTCGTACTGTCGTGTATGCAACTGTATGCAACTGTTCAGGGACGTCAGGAACCAATACACGCCGTCAGTCAGGAAAGCAAAGGCCAGCTTCTTCAGGCAGAAATTTGCATCCTGTAGCTCTAACTCCAAAAAGTTCTGGGACACTGTAAAGTCCATGGAGAACAAGAGCACCTCCTCCCAGCTGCCCACTGCACTGAGGCTAGGTAACACGGTCACCACCGATAAATCCATGATTATCGAAAACTTCAACAAGCATTTCTCAACGGCTGGCCATGCCTTCCTCCTGGCTACTCCAACATCGGCCAACCCCCCCCCCCCCCCCCCCCGGCCGCAGCTACTCGCCCAAGCCTCTCTAGGTTCTCCTTTACCCAAATCCAGATAGCAGATGTTCTGAAAGAGCTGCAAAACCTGGACCCGTACAAATCAGCTTGGCTTGACAATCTGGACCCTCTATTTCTGAAACTATCCCCCGCCATTGTTGCAACCCCTATTACCAAAAAGCTGCCGCAGTCATCCCCCTCTTCAAAGGGGGAGACACCCTGGACCCAAACTGTTACAGACCTATATCCATCCTGCCCTGCCTATCTAAGGTCTTCGAAAGCCAAGTCAACAAACAGGTCACTGACCATCTCGAATCCCACCGTACCCTCTCCGCTGTGCAATCTGGCTCAAGGTACTAAACGATATCATAACCGCCATCGATAAAAGACAGTACTGTGCAGCCGTCTTCATCGACCTGGCCAAGGCTTTCAACTCTGTCAATCACCATATTCTTATCGGCAGACTCAGTAGCCTCGCTTTTTCTAATGACTGCCTTGCCTGGTTCACCAACTACTTTGCAGACAGAGTTCAGTGTGTCAAATCGAAGGGCATGTTGTCCGGTCCTCTGGTAGTCTCTATGGGGGTGCCACAGGGTTCAATTCTCGGGCTGACTCTTTTCTCTGCATATATCAATGATGTTGCTCTTGCTGTGGGCGATTCCCTGATCCACCTCTTTGCAGACGACACCATTCTGTATACTTCCGGCCCTTCCTTGGACACTGTGCTATCTAACCTCCAAACGAGCTTCAATGCCATGCAACACTCCTTCCGTGGCCTCCAACTGCTCTTAAACGCTAGTACAACCAAATGCATGCTTTTCAACCGTTCGCTGCCTGCACCCGCATGCCCGACTAGCATCACCACCCTGGATGGTTCCGACCTAGAATATGTGGACATCTATAAGTACCTAGGTGTCTGGCTAGACTGTAAACTCTCCTTCCAGACTCATATCAAACATCTCCAATCTAAAATCAAATCTAGAGTCGGCTTTCTATTCCGCAACAAAGCCTCCTTCACTCACGCCGCCAAACTTACCCTAGTAAAACTGACTATCCTACCGATCCTCGAATTCGGCGATGTCATCTACAAAATAGCTTCCATTACTCTGCAAACTGGATGCAGTTTATCACAGTGCCATCCGTTTTGTTACTTAAGCACCTTATACCACCCACCACTGCGACCTGTATGCTCTAGTCAGCTGGCCCTAGCTACATATTCGTCACCAGACCCACTGGCTCCAGGTCATCTACAAGTCCATGCTCGGTAAAGCTCCGCCTTATCTCAGTTCACTGGTCACGATGGCAACACCCACCCGTAGCACGCGCTCCAGCAGGTGTATCTCACTGATCATCCCTAAAGCCAACACCTAATTCGGCCGCCTTTCGTTCCAGTTCTCTGCTGCCTGTGATTGGAACTAATTGCAAAAATCGCTGAAGTTGGAGACTTTTATCTCCCTCACCAACTTCAAACATCTGCTATCTGAGCAGCTAACCGATCGCTGCAGCTGTACATAGTCTATCGGTAAATACCCCACCCAATTTTACCTACCTCATCCCCATACTGTTTATATTTATTTACTTTTCTGCTCTTTTGCACACCAGTATCTCTACCTGTACATGACCATCTGATCATTTATCACTCCAGTGTTAATCTGCAAAATTATAATTATTCGCCTACCTCCTCATGCCTTTTGCACACAATGTATATAGACTCTCTTTTTTTTCTACTGTGTTATTGACTTGTTAATTGTTTACTCCATGTGTAACTCTGTGTTGTCTGTTCACACTGCTATGCTTTATCTTGGCCAGTTCGCAGTTGTAAATGAGAACTTGTTCTCAACTAGCCTACCTGGTTAAATAAAGGTGACATTTTTTTTTTTAAAGTGTCACGTGTATATATATATTTTTCCTTCGCATTTTCTTTGAATATATTTAGTATATATTTTAAAAAGATTTTTTAACCTCAACTCCAACATACTCTCCTACAACCCGCCTCACCCAATGTGGTATGCATCTGCTATTTTCTTTACTTTAGAACCAGAACCCCCAACAGAAGCCACTGCTAGCGGTCATCAGCTAACTTTTAGCCAGTCTGCACAGCTCCTGCCAGTCTGCACAGCGTGATTCAACCCAGAGCATACCGAACCCTTTTACCCACATCTCCGGATTCCTACCACAAGCTCTGAACCTTTTCACCTGGATCATCGCAGCTAGCTAGCTGCTATCCGAGTGGCTACTCCCGGCTAACGTCTTTGTCCCAAAGCAAGCACCAATTAGCCTGGAGCTCGCCTATGCTGGCCCCATCTCCCGGCTAGCTGAAGAGGTCCATCAGCCACTCCCCGCCGATCCTTCGCGACTGGTCTACCGACGTAATCCGCCCGAGGGGTTTTCAACAGGCTCCTCCGTCGCCACGTCCCCTGAATGCCCATCTGCTAGCCTGCTATCGGCGGCCCGCTAACTGTCTAGAGCATATCGGACTGTTAGCTGAAGAGGCCCATCAGCCAATTTTCTTGGGCTACAATACCTATTTTGCCAATTGACCCTTTAACCACACGGAGCCCTGCCAATCCATCATGACTGGTCTACAACTGGGGCTACAACTGACTCTTCCCGTCGCGACGTCCCCTTAAGGCCCTTCTGCTAGCCTGCTAGCCCCGGCTAGCTGTCTGAATCGCCGTGTCTCCAGCCCGCCTAGCTCCATGATCACTCGGCTACGCATGACTCTCCCTATTGTCAATATGCCTTGTCCATTGCTGTTTTGGTTATTGTCTTATTTCACTGTAGAGCCTCCAGCCCTGCTCAATATGCCTTGCTAACCCTTTTGTTCCACCTCCCACACACGAGGTGACCTCACCTGGTTTAAATGGTGTCTCTGGAGACAATACCTCTCTCATCGTCACTCAATGCCTAGGTTTACCTCCACTGTATTCGCATCCTACCATACCCTTGTCTGTACATTATCCCTTGAGTCTATTCTTCCGTGCCAAGCTCCTTTACTCTCTGTTCCGAATGCACTAGACTACCAGTTTTTATAGCCTTTAGCCGTACCCTTATCCTACTCCTCCTCTGTTCCTCTGGTAATGTAGAGGTTAATCCACTCCCTGCAGTTCCTAGCTCCACTCCCATTACCCAGGCGCTCTCATTTGTTGACTTCTATTACCGTAAAAGCCTTGGTTTCATGCATGTTAACATTAGAAGCCTCATCCCTAAGTTTGTATTATTCACTGCTTTAGCACACTCTGAATCCTAGCCATGTCTGAATCCTGGCTTAGGAAGGCCACCAAAAACCCTGGTATTTCCATTCTTAACTATAACATTTTCCGACAAGATAGAACTGCCAAAGGGGGCGGAGTTGCAATCTACTGCAGAGATAGCCTGCAGAGTTCTGTCATACTATCCAGGTCTGTGCCCAAACAATTGGAGCTTCTACTTTTAAAAATCCACCTTTCCAGAAACAAGTCTCTCACAGTTGCCGTTTGCTATAGACCACCTTCTGTCCCCAGCTGTGCCCTGGACACCAATTGATTGCCCCCTATCTATCGTCAAATGGTACTGTTAGGTGACCTAAACCTAAACTTTCTCAAATGACTGCCTCGCCTGGTTCACCAACTACTTCTCAGACCAAGTTCAGTGTATCAAATCGGAGGGCCTGTTGTCCGGACCTCTGGCAGTCTCTATGGGGGTACCAGAGGGTTCAATTATTGGGCCGACTCTTTTCTCTGTATACATCAATGGTGTCGCTCTTGCTGCTGGTGATTCTCTGATTCACCTCCACGCAGACGACACCATTCTGTATACTTCAGACCTTTCTTTGGACACTGTGTGAACTAACCTCCAGATGAGCTTCAATGCCATACAACTCTCCTTCCGTGGCCTCCAACTGCTCTTAAATGCAAGTAAAACTAAATGCATGCTCTTTAACCGATCACTGCCTGCTCCTGCCTGCCCATCCAGCATCACTACTCTGGACGGTTCTGACTTAGAATATGTGGACAACTACAAATACATTGGTGTCAAATACATACTGTACATGGTTAGACTGTAAACTCTCCTTCCAGACTCACAATCCAAAACTAAATCTAGAATCGGCTTCCTATTTCACAACAAAGCATCCTTCACTCATGCTGCCAAACATACCCTCGTAACTGACTATCCTACCGATCCTTGACTTTAGCGATGTCATTTACAAAATAGCCTCCAACACTTTACTCAGCAAATTGGATGCAGTCTATCACAGTGCCATCCATTTTGTCACCAAATCCCCATAAACTACCCACCACTGCGACCTGTATGCTCTCGTTGGCTGGCCCTCGCTTCATATTCGTCGCCAAACCCACTTGCCCCAGGTCATATATAAGTCTTTGCTAGGTAAAGCCCTGCCTTATCTCAGCTCACTGGTCACCATAGCAGCCCCCACCCATAGCACGCGCTCCAGCAGGTATATTTCACTGGTCACCCCCAAAGCCAATTCCTACTTTGGCCGCCTTTCCTTCCAGTTCCTGTTGGAACGAATTGCAAAAATCACTGAAGCTGGAGACTCATATCTCCCTCTCTAACTTTAAGCACCAGCTGTCAGAGCAGATCACAGATCATTGCACCTGTACATAGCCCATCTGTAAATAGCCCATCCAACTACCTCATCCCCATAGTGTTATTTTTTTTTTTGCTCCTTTGCACCCCAGTATTTCTACTTGCCCATTCATCTTCTGAACATCTATCACTCCAGTGTTTAATTGCAAAATTGTAATTATTTCGCCACTATGACCTATTTATTGCCTTACCTCCCTCATCTTACCTCATTTGCACACACTGCATATATACTTTTCTATTGTGTTATTGACTGTATGTTTGTTTATTCCATGTGTAACTTCGTGTTATTGTTTGTGTCTCACTACTTTACTTTATCTTGGCCAGGTCGCAGCTGTAAATGAGAACTTGTTCTCAACTGGCCTACCTGGTTAAATAAAGGTGAAATAAAATGTTTAATTAAAGTATGATCGTCGGTGCCAGTTGCGCCAGAATCAGTATCTCAGAAGCAGCCGCCCTCCTGGGATTTTCACGCACGAGAGTGTCTAGGGTTTACAGAGAATGGTGCGACACACAAAAATCATCCAGTCAGCAGCAGTCCTGTGGGCAAAAACAGCACATTGATGACAGGTCAAAGGAGAATGGCAAGCTAACAGACGGGCCACAAACAGGCAAATAACGGTGCAGTACAACAGTGCTGTGTATCTCGAAATGCACATTTTGTCAATCCTTGTCACGGATGGGCTATTACAGCAGACAAACACACCCGGTTCCACACCTATCAGTTAAAAACGAAGCGACTCCAGTGGGCACGCCATCACAAACACTGGACCATTGAGGAGTGGAAAAACATTGCCTGTTCCGACAAATCCCAGGATTTGGTGTAAACAGTATGAGTCCATGGCCTCATCCTACCTGTTGTCAACGGTACATGCTGGTGGCGGTGGTGTGGTATGGTTAATGTTTTCCTGGCACACGTTAGGTCCCTCGATATCAATTGAGCAATGATTCCATGCCCCAAATAATTCAGGCTGTTCTGGAGGCAAAGGGGGGTTAGACCCAGTACTAGATGGGTGTACCGAATAAACCATGTATGATCATATGCATTAGTGATCATCTTTAAGAAGCATGTGTCTTCTGTTCTTCCCCGCTATGGAACACAATTGATCTGGCTAAGAGGGCTGATTATGTGAATCCGGCTCTGAAGTAGTCACTTAGTTTTAATGTCTCTTTTGCCATGGCAGCTCCGCACTGCCGCACTGACTGGCCAGACTCATTCAGAAATATTTGTTTGCTGGACAAATGGCTCCCGAGTGAAAGAGTAAAAAATAATGACATTGTAACGGTTTTCTTCGTGAGAAGGAGAGTCGGACCAAAATGCAGCGTGTCGATTGCGATTCATGTTTAATGAAAAAAAACACACTAAACACAAACACTACAAAAACAATAAACGTAACGAAAACCTAAAACAGCCTATCTGGTGAAAAACACATAGACAGGAACAATCACCCACAAACACACAGTGAACCCCAGGCTACCTAAATATGGTTCCCAATCAGAGACAATGACGAACACCTGCCTCTGATTGAGAACCATATCAGGCCGAACATAGAACTAGACAAACTAGACATGTAACATAGAATGCCCACTCAGATCACACCCTGACCAATCAAAACATAGAAAATACAAAGTAAACTATGGTCAGGGCGTGACAGTACCCCCCCCCCAAGGTGCGGACTCCGGCCGCAAAACCTGAACCTATAGGGGAGGGTCTGGGTGGGCATCTGTCCGCGGTGGCGGCTCTGGCGCTGGACGTGGACCCCACTCCATGACAGTTTTAATCCCCCTCCTAAACGTCCCTAAATAGGTTACCCACCACAATGATAACATGGGACAGAGGGACAGCTCGGGACAGAGGTAACTCGGGACAGATGGGTAGCTCAGCCCTGAGAGGAAGCTCAGCACTGAGAAGAAGCTCAGCACTGAGAAGAAGCTCAGGCAGGTGGTTAGATCCGGCAGATCCTGGCTGGCTGGCGGTTCTGGAAGATCCTGGCTGACTGGCGGATCTGGGAGAATCTGGACGACTGGCAGATCTGGGAGAATCTGGACGACTGGCAGATCTGGGAGAATCTGGACGACTGGCAGATCTGGGAGAATCTGGACGACTGGCAGATCTGGGAGAATCTGGACGACTGGCAGATCTGGGAGAATCTGGACGACTGGCAGATCTGAGAGAGTCTGGACGACTGGCAGATCTGGAAGAGTCTGGTCGACTGGCAGATCTGGAAGAGTCTGGTCGACTGGCAGATCTGGAAGAGTCTGGTCGACTGGCAGATCTGGAAGAGTCTGGTCGACTGGCAGATCTGGAAGAGTCTGGTCGACTGGCAGATCTGGAAGAGTCTGGTCGACTGGCAGATCTGGAAGAGTCTGGTCGACTGGCAGATCTGGAAGAGTCTGGTCGACTGGCAGATCTGGAAGAGTCTGGTCGACTGGCAGATCTGGAAGAGTCTGGTCGACTGGCAGATCTGGAAGAGTCTGGTCGACTGGCAGATCTGGAAGAGTCTGGACGACGGGCAGATCTGGAAGAGTCTGGTCGACTGGCAGATCTGGAAGAGTCTGGACGACTGGCAGATCTGGAAGAGTCTGGACGACTGGCAGATCTGGAAGAGACTGGTCGACACAGACTGGCTGCTCTGGCTGCTCCATGCTGACTGACAGCTCTGGCTGCTCCATGCTGGCAGACTGCTCTGGCTGCTCCATGATGACTGGTAGCTCTGGCTGCTCCATGCTGACTGGCTGCTCCATGCTGACTGGCAGCTCTGGCTGCTCCATGCTGACTGGCTGCTCTGGCTGCTCCATGCTGACTGGCTGCTCCATGCTGACTGGCTGCTCCATGCTGACTGGCGGCCCTGGCTGCTCCATGCTGACTGGCGGCCCTGGCTGCTCCATGCTGACTGGCGGCCCTGGCTGCTCCATGCTAACTGGCAGCTTTGGCGGCTCCTTGCAGACTGGCAGCTCTGGCGGCTCCTTGCAGACTGGCAGCTCTGGCGGCATCCTGCAGACTGGCAGCTCTGGCGGCTCCTTGCAGACTGGCAGCTCCATGCAGACTGGCAGCTCTATGCAGACTGGCAGCTCCTTGCAGACTGGCAGCTCCTTGCTAACTGGCAGCTCTAAGCTAACTGGCAGCTCTATGCTAACTGGCAGCTCTATGCTAACTGGCAGCTCTATGCTAACTGGCAGCTCTATGCTAACTGGCAGTTCTGAACAGGCGGGAGACTCCGGCAGCGCTGTAGAGAAGGCAGGCTCTAACAGCGCTAAACAGGCAGGAGACTCCGACAGCGCTGAAGAGAAGGGAGGCTCTGGCAGCGCTGGACAGGCGAGGCGCACTGTAGGCCTGATGCGTGGTGCTGGCACTGGTGGTACTGGGCCGAGGACACGCACAGGAAGCCTGGTGCGGGGAGCTGCTACCGGAGGGCTGGGGTGTGGAGGTGGTACTGGAAAAACCGGACCGTGCAGGCGCACTGGAGCTCTTGAGCACCGAGCCTGCCCAACCTTACCTGGTTGAATGCTCACGGTCGCCCTGCCAGTGCGGCGAGGTGGAATAGCCCGCACTGGACTATGCAGGCGAACCGGAGAAACCGAGCGCAAGGCTGGTGCCATGTAAACCGGCCCAAGGAGACGCACTGGGGACCAGCTGCGTAGAGCCGGCTTCATGGCATTAGGCTCGATGCTCAATCTAGCCCGGCAGACACGCGGAGCTGGAATATACCGCACCGGGCTATGCACCCGCACTGGAGACACCGTGCGCACCACTGCATAACACGGTGCCTGTCCGGTCTCTCTAGCCCCCCGGTAAGCACAGGGAGTCTGCCCAGGTCTCCTACCTGGCGTAGCCATACTCCCTGTTAGCCCCCCCCCAAGAAATTTTTGGGGTTGCCTCTCAGGCTTCCATCCGCGTCGCCGTGCTGCCTTCTCATACCAGCGCCTCTCTGCTTTCACCGCCTCCATTCTACGGTAACCTTCCTCGCACTGCTCCAGCGAATCCCAGGCGGGCTCCGGCACTCTCCCTGGGTCGGCCGCCCACCTGTCGATCTCCTCCCAAGTAGTATACTCCATACTGTACTCCTCCTTGGGCTGTTCCAGTTGTTTCTTCTCCCGCGGCACCTTAGTGCGGCTACACTCCCCTGGTTTAGCCCAGGGTCCTCTCCCGTCGAGGATTTCCTCCCATGTCCAGAAATCCTTATTGCGCTTCTCCTCGCGCTGCTCCTGCCTGTTGACACGCTGCTTGGTCCTTTTGTGGTGGGTGATTCTGTAACGGTTTTCTTCGTGAGAAGGAGAGTCGGACCAAAATGCAGCGTGTCGATTGCGATTCATGTTTAATGAAAAAAAACACACTAAACACAAACACTACAAAAACAATAAACGTAACGAAAACCTAAAACAGCCTATCTGGTGAAAAACACATAGACAGGAACAATCACCCACAAACACACAGTGAACCCCAGGCTACCTAAATATGGTTCCCAATCAGAGACAATGACGAACACCTGCCTCTGATTGAGAACCATATCAGGCCGAACATAGAACTAGACAAACTAGACATGTAACATAGAATGCCCACTCAGATCACACCCTGACCAATCAAAACATAGAAAATACAAAGTAAACTATGGTCAGGGCGTGACAGACATTGATTGAAAGACGTGTGTGGTCTGCATTCATACTATATTCCTGCCTTCCCCATGGTACCCTGACCAGCTCAGAACCCCAATTTGTAAATGTACTAGTCTTTTCTTTTTTAAGGCTGGCCCACAGGTCCAGGTTCTCTGTGCAGAGAAGAGAAATGCTGGAGATAAGAGAGAGTCTTCAGAGAAAAACTGTCCCATCGTGCAAAGACCATTCCACTAACAATATGTTAATAACTGAAGGAAATCAAGGCATTAGTAACAATGTTATGTTCATAACCCAATGATAAAGATAAATGCAATGGCTTCCCTCACTTCTCCATGTGGTGCTGAAGACTTCAGAGCGTGATCTTGTTAGCCCGTCATGTGTGCCCTTGATTTGGTTCTGTTTGATTTATGGCAGCAATCCCAACGCATTCCTTCTGGTGTCTCCGCAGCTCGGGGAAACCAGCACCAATGTTGGAGGATGGTAAATGTATGCACCTCGCATGAAAATAATCAAACCATTTAGAATATAGAAATTGTGCAATGTAGAAAAATGCTCTTAGTCAAAATGAAACATTTAAGAAATATACACTGAGTGTAAAAAACATTAAGAACACCTTCCTAATATTGAGTTGCATCCTTTTGCCCTCCAAACAGCCTCAATTCGCCGGGACATGGACTCTACAAGGTGTCAAAAGTGGATGGATTTCCTTTATGTTGTGGACCATTCTTGATACCCACGGGAAACTGTTGAGCTTAAAAAACCCAGCAGCGTTGAAGTGGATTTAACAAGTGACATCAATAAGGGATCACATATTTCACCTGGATTCACCTGATCAGTCTGTCCTAATGTTTTGTACACTCAGTGTATATACTGTATAATATTTAATTTCAACCCCTAAAACATCTGTTTATCTCTCACGTTCCTTTGCCAGGACATTTTCACAGTTGATCTTTCTTCATGTATCTCCCTCAGATCAGAACCTGATCGTCAGTGAGGTGGAAAGCCTGCTTTGAATCTGCTTCACCTCAGCTTCCAGATTTTGAAGTGATGATAACCTTTTAGTGAACTGAGGAGACAGTCGGAGTGTTTGATGAACCCTATCAATGAGCTCAGCTCACGTCTGTGCTATTATAAGTAGGGTTTAGATTTTCCTGAAAGAAATTCATTAAATTACATTTCCGAAAACAGAGAAAATATTATTATGCATATTTCATGGGACAGAAACGAATAGATTTGAAAAGCATGATAATATACTAAACTGGATTACATTTAACTGTGGTGATAAATATGTTCTAGCCCACTTGGTACAGATGTCCGTTCAACTACTCATTTTTATGTATATTTAGTTGAATTGTCAACAAATGTGAAGTCAACGTGAAATCAACAAAAAATTGCACCATGACGTTGGATTTACGTTAAAAGTTTGGTGAAAAAAAATACAAAATTCCCTTACGTTGATGACTTACGTTGATGACTTACGTTGATGACTTACGTTGATGACTGACGTTGATGACTGACGTTGATGACTTACGTCGATGACTGACGTCGATGACTGACGTCGATGACTTACGTCGATGACTGACGTCGATGACTGACGTCGATGACTTACGTCGATGACTTACGTTGATGACTTACGTTGATGACTGACGTTGATGACTGACGTTGATGACTTACGTCGATGACTGACGTCGATGACTTACGTCGATGACTTACGTCGATGACTGACGTCGATGACTGACGTTGATTACTTTTTTGCAAATCCAATCAGTTTTCCACGTTGATTCAACATCATCACATGTATTTATTTTTTATGACATGGAAACAACCTTGATTCAACCAGTTTTTGCCCAGTGGGAAGTCCCTAGAATTCATGTGTATGTGTCCATTTTGTAGTTCAGTACATCCATTGCTGACCAAATACCTCTCTTGTGATGATGGCACCTATGACACAGGACCAAGTACCAAGGGACAAAGGATGACCTGCTTGACCCAGGACATTATGTTAAATCAATACATAATCTTTTTTATAATAAAAAATAATAAAAGTCACATTTTTGCAAGTGATTTAAAACGATATACAATGCTGTTACAGCTTCTTAGCATAAAGAGATGAATCCAGGATCATTCCTATATGTGTTTTCATGGGATCTACACAGTACGAAGGAAGGAGGTAGATAGAGAGAGAAAGCTAGGTGTTCATTTGTTCCAGAACCCCTAGACGTCATCAGTAGTGGATGTTTACCCAGCGTGGCATTGCGACTCCACAGCTAGATACAAAAAGGGCCCTCCAAAGCCTTTGAGCTTACCTGATATTTCTCCTGTCTCACATTAACTGTGCACACATACACCCACTCCATATTTACATTCACACAAGTACATACACACCAATGACAGCATATGTGTTGGCAGAAGAGCTACACACAGTGGTCTGTGGTGCACCAGAGTACCTAGTTACCAATAAAATGTCAATTATTAGCCCCAGCAGTGTCTGTTTGTGGGAACACACTCTGTTTAATTTGTCTGAGGGGTCAATAGCCACAAAGAGAAGCCACACACAGGTGTTGCGATCTGGTCAATTTCTCTCCACGCCCTCACTCCTTGTCTGGCCTTAATTATTTCCTGTCTGACTCATGCTGGGCTGCGCACCTAGTATCCCGTTTGGGTGTCCTTCTTCATCATTTCATACTTATCATTTCATTTAACCTCCACCACCTGCTGCTATTTTTGTTTTGTTTCATCTCCACTCTCATTGTTTCCCCCAGCTCTTCATTTGTCTTGAGACTTGTTTTAACAGCAGCTTTTCACACAGCCAGACACTGACGTCTTCTTCTCTCATGTACCTCATGCTTCTGGGAATTTACCAAACAAGGCTTTCACCTGAATGAAGTGCAAGAACACAATTAAAGCTGTTTGGAAAACCCTCAATGAGGTATTGTCTGGCTACTATTGTGCCTTGGCCCTGAAAGAGCCCATAAGAGGCATAACAGACATATGGGGTGGCAGGGTAGCCTAGTGGTTAGAGTGTTGGACTAGTAACTGGAAGGTTGCAAGTTCAAATACCCGAGCTGACAAGGTACAAATCTGTCGTTCTGCCCCTGAACAGGCAGTTAACCCACTGTTCCTAGGCCGTCATTGAAAATAAGAATTTGTTCTTAACTGACTTGCCTAGTTAAATAAAATGTTTAAAAAAAAGACATCAAGTCTGTCACATCCCTTTTAATTTGTGTCTCTCCTTCTCTCCATTGAGCTACAGATTCCTCTCAATAAAAAATGAGATATGAAAGATCTCATTTTAATAAGTCTTTCTGTTCTCTCCACAGGACAGATGGGTGGGAGTTGAGAGAGACAGACAGACATCCCCCTACTCCTCCATCTCTCCTGCCTGGACTTCTGCTCACCGCCCCCTCAGAGATGGCAGAGGACATGTGGGAGAACAGAACAGTCCCCAGCCCTTACCCCCACCTCCCCCTGTCTTTGCTACTATGCAACGACACCCTCCTCAATGACACCCTCCTCAACGACACTCTATTCAACTGTATCAACTCCACCAACATTCCAGAGATGCCATTAGGACCCAGTGTAGCAGGGGTCCTCATCCCACTCATCTACATCATCGTCTGTGTCATCGGCCTTGGCGGGAACAGCCTGGTCATCCACATTGTGCTGCACTACTCCAAGACAGAGTCTGTGACTAACATCTACATCCTGAACCTGGCCATCGCTGATGAGCTCTTCATGCTGGGCCTGCCCTTCCTGGCTGTCCAGAACACCCTCCAGTTTTGGCCCTTTGGCTCCTTTATGTGCCGCCTGGTCATGACCGTGGACTCCATCAACCAGTTCACCTCCATCTTCTGCCTAACTGTCATGAGCATTGACCGCTACCTGGCAGTGGTCCATCCCATACGCTCCTCCAAGTGGCGGCGGCCCCAGGTGGCCAAGGTGGTCAACGGCACAGTATGGGCCATCTCCTTCCTGGTGGTCCTACCTGTGGTAATCTTCGCCAACGTCCACAAGACGGGCGGCACCTGCAATATCTCCTGGCCTCGGCCGGCCGACATTTGGCGGGCGGCTTTTATCATCTACACGTCCACAGTGGGTTTCTTCTGCCCACTCCTCATCATCTGCCTCTGCTACCTGCTCATCGTCTTCAAGATCCGCAGCTCTGGCAAGAAGGTCCATGCCACGTCCACCAAGCGCAGGAAATCGGAGCGCAAGGTGACGCGCATGGTGGTGATCGTGGTGGCCGTGTTTGTCTTCTGCTGGTTGCCCTTCTACGCCCTCAACATCCTCAACCTGCTGGTGTCTCTGCCATCAGAGTACCCGGGCCTCTACTACTTTGTTGTGGTAATGGGCTACGCCAACAGCTGCGCCAACCCCATCGTCTACGGCTTCCTGTCAGAAAACTTTAAGCGGGGCTTCCGCAAGGCCCTGTGTCGCTCCTCACGCAAGGTGGAGAGCCACGACCTGACAGAGCGCCAGCAGCAGCAGGAAGAGAGAGGGAGGGTGCTGAAGCCCCGGGAGAGCTTGAGGAGGGTCGTACAAGATGAGGAGGAGGAAGAGGATGATGACGACAGGGAGGACGTCACAGAGATGACGGAGATCTGTAGGATCGCCCAGAATGGGAACGGACATCCCGAGAGTTCCCTGGCCCTGTTAACACCCAAGGCGCCAGCTCCAGGGGCATCTGAGCATGTTGCATCCCCAGAAAGGAAAGCCAAAGCTGGTGACATTGGTGGGAAAGGCCCAAACTTGGGGCCTCCAGCATCCCTGCATAATGGACACACCAATGGGAGTGTCAAACCACTGCCAGAGGAGCCAGTGGAGAAGAACTCCTCACTGGAGATAAGCTACCTATAATGTAAAATAACTGTCTCTGAAGTCAGTTACCTGATGGAACTTGCATTAATATTTTGTGGTATTCAAGTAATGTCTATTTAATGTACAGCGCTATACACATATAGAGAAGAGAAGCACTCTGTAAGGCCATAGCACCTTTCATTATTTGAATGCTACATTTCTGATCAACGGGCTGAGAGTGTTTGAACTCTGCATCAAGCCAATGGAATTTGTGTTACAATGACTTGATACTGCCTGTAAAACGGTGTATATACTAGGTTGTTTCTGAAGACATTTGTATCATTTCAATCTGTGTTTATATGTTTTACCACATGATCACTGTATGTACATCATGTCTGTGCCTTTTTCCAAACTTATCTGACATATCTGATTGTAATTGTATTACATTTTTACTGCACAATGTGACAATCAATTTTACATAGATGAATGTAGCGTCACTTTTATATCCTAGTCATTCACCTCGCTACACTTTAGCTGGAGGAACAGAGGACAGAAGAAAAAGAAGGCACCTTGTGTAGCTTCTATCCCATGCCAACAGAATGGCCCTACATGCACAATCAGAGGAGGAAAACAGGTGCCCTGATTGGCATAAAATCAAACGGTGGTTATAGATTTTTCATGGTTTATTTTGCTTGTGTGTTGTGAGCCGTGGTTGTGTTTGTACTGCTGCTATATGGGGGAAGAAAAGGGCTCTGGAAAGAGTTGGCAACTTGGCATCCGGTGACAGTGTCTCATGTTACTGAATATCAAGGTGGAATATCCGGTGACAGTGTCTCATGTGACTGAATATCAAGGTGGAATATCTGGTGACAGTGTCTCATGTTACTGAATATCAAGGTGGAATATCTGGTGACAGTGTCTCATTTGACTGAATATCAAGGTGGAATATCTGGTGACAGTGTCTCATGTTACTGAATATCAAGGTGGAATATCTGGTGACAGTGTCTCATGTGACTGAATATCAAGGTGGAATATCTGCTGACAGTGTCTCATGTTACTGAATTTCAAGGTGGAATATCTGGTGACAGTGTCTCATATTACTGAATATCAAGGTGGAATATCTGGTGACAGTGTTCAATTTGCTTGAGGCCATACCAAGGTTGCACATATCTGATTGTTGTTGAGTTGTTGTTCAACACTTGATCCTCTGGTTTCTGTAACTCGGTCTATATAGTATGCCATTTGAAAGGTCAAGGAACATCAGAGTTCCTACACACGGATTGTTTCTTTTAAGAATGACTTTGTCCTTTTCTTTTGAATGCTATCTGGCAGCTATGACAGGGGAGCCACATTGGAGGCATTGAGGTTGAACAGACAGAGGATATGAGAATATAGATAGATAAGATATGAGCATGAAGGGCTGAAATCACGACATTGTAGGGATGGTATCTACAATATCTGACATATAGGTGATTCATATGACTACATGTTTAAGAAATGTATTTGTTTTATCATAGATATTTACTTGGACAACAAAAGGAGCGCAGAATGTAAAAATAGTGGATGTAAATCATGCACACACCAAGCCATGAAAAATAAACAGGTACTGCATTATTAGACCGTTACACCAGAGTTATCACACAGCCACAAGCCCTCATTAACCAATTTGCCCAGTGTAGTGGAAGGCATTAGGTGAAACCACACTGACCAACACATAAAGTGCCTCAGTATATTGTTACACTCCACCAACATTGTTGACTCTTGTGTCCCTTTCACTGCATTCAATGACACAAATAGCAGTGTATTGTAGAAAGCAGTTAACTCACTTGAACAATGCTATCTGATCCATGATAAATCAATTTCCTCTGCCACCCCCGCCGCTGCCACACTCCCACACACACACTCTCTCTCACAGCTGCATTAGGTGTGAAAACATCATTAAAGGCTTATGAAAAGTGAATTGTTTCACCAATGCCATGCTTGCAGTTACTCTGTGCAGACTTGTGACAAGCAGCATACTGTGAAGTGTTGTATAATTGCCACTTTCATGTCAAATATACACTTGTTTACTCGTACTTGAGTTGTGTACGGGATTATTCTATATTATGTGATTTTTGTTTTCCACTATTTGTGTGATCTTTCCTCGGTGATTATCAGCGCAGTGCTTATTGTAGACGGAGGTGAGGCAAGCAGCTGACCACCTGATTGGTCGACGGGTGATATCTTTATGAATCTGTGTGATTCATTGTCCGCTCTCTCCACCCACAGACGCCCACCTAAGTATGATATGGGCACAGAAAGAAGCAAACAGAACCGCAGGTGACTCTGATAACACTGATATTATTCACTCTTTTTGGCAGTGGCTACTATGGAAACACTATGTAAACAGTGCCTGTAGAGCAAGGGTAAGAACACAACAGAGCCCTGAAAGTCAGAGAATAGGCATAGTATTTATCTCATCCAGATGTGCTATTTGGTTTGGGATTAAATCTCTCAATCCAAGGGCAATACACATGCTTTGACATGTTCTCAGCTAACTATGTGTAGATGATCATTCTGTGGTGTGGCCATTGCGTTCCAATGACCCATGCCAAAACACCATCACTGTTATTGTGCCTCTTTTTTTGATGAAGCATCTCATTGTGCCAATGCAATCTGACAGTTTTAGCATTGCTCAAAAAGACTGCTGGGGGATAACAAGTAAATGGTAAATGGTTTGCTGATGGTTTGTGGGAGAAGGGACTGTTCTAGCAGATGAGGTGTGGGAGAAGGGACTGTTCTAGCAGATGAGGTGTGGGAGAAGGGACTGTTCTGGCAGAGGAGGTGTGGGAGAAGGGACTGATCTGGCAGATGAGGTGTGGGAGAAGGGACTGTTCTGGCAGAGGAGGTGTGGGAGAAGGGACTGTTCTAGCAGATGTGGTGTGGGAGAAGGGACTGTTCTGGCAGATGAGGTGTGGGAGAAGGGACTGTTCTGGCAGATGAGGTGTGGGAGAAGGGACTGTTCTGCCAGAGGAGGTGTGTGAGAAGGGACTGTTCTGGCAGATGAGGTGTGGGAGAAGGGACTGTTCTGGCAGATGAGGTGTGGGAGAAGGGACTGTTCTGGCAGATGAGGTGTGGGAGAAGGGACTGTTCTGGCAGATGAGGTGTGGGAGAAGGGACTGTTCTGGCAGATGAGGTGTGGGAGAAGGGACTGTTCTGGCAGATAAGGTGTGGGAGAAGGGACTGTTCTGGCAGATGAGGTGTGGGAGAAGGGACTGTTCTGGCAGATGAGGTGTGGGAGAAGGGACTGTTCTGGCAGATGAGGTGTGGGAGAAGGGACTGTTCTGGCAGATAAGGTGTGGGAGAAGGGACTGTTCTGGCAGATGAGGTGTGGGAGAAGGGACTGTTCTGGCAGATGAGGTGTGGGAGAAGGGACTGTTCTGGCAGATGAGGTGTGGGAGAAGGGACTGTTCTGGCAGATGAGGTGTGGGAGAAGGGACTGTTCTGGCAGATGAGGTGTGGATTTCGTACTCTGCCTGGTGGCTCTTTTCTTGATTGTCATTCTTGAAGTTGCTATGTTTTGTGCATCAGCAGGAGCAAATCCCTAAATGTCATTAGATTAATAAAATAAAAAGTTGCTCTGGATAAGACCATCTGCTAAGTGACGTAAATGTAAAATGTAAAAATAAAGATTTTGTGGCTGTGAAACGGCTGTCTGTTTGATTGACTGTGTTCGTTATCCTAAACAAGTGGAAACAATCCATAACAACCAGTCATAATATTTACCTTTACCAAAATGTCTTAACATAGCCTCATTGTAATCATCATATTTCTTAACATAGATGGTGTTTCTGTGCTTTTCTATATACTCCCGCTGAAGTACTTCAATAAAATATTTTCAATCCCATTTATTTCCAAACTCGCTTTTCCAAAAGGCCTTTTCTGCAAAGATTACAAGCAACAATGACAAAATCTGTCTCGCCGGTCTCACAATGGAACAGCATGTAAAGCTATAGGTATAACACTCACTACACATTGCATTTCTCCTCAAGTAAAAACATGGGTTGACACACGGAAATCATATTTTAGGGACATGCTGCTGATTCGTCAACAGACCTTCAGTTGTTTTATATGAGGAAACGATTGGAAGGCATGGACCCCAGGGTTAGCCTCAATTACCATGTGAGAGCAGTAAGCAATGCAGCATGGGACCATAGTGGTATTGATCTACCCTCAGTGGGTGAAGGATAACAATCAAAACACTCTGATACAGGCAATTCCCCTGTAACAGAATGACACAGAGACTCAGATCTTTCACTTTAAAGTATGGCAAACAAAACTATTGATTGCAAAGTCTATGCACAAGGACTACTGTTAACAACTTCCACAGAACATTTTACAAAAACACGTTTACGCGAAGAACACGTTTGGTTGCAGAATGACGATCAAATCTGTGACTCCAAATTAAGATTCAAAGATGTCTGCAGAAAGAGTGGAGTGTCAGCTATGATATGACACCTTGAGTTTGAACAAATTTATTTTGGTTCAACGCTATGCAAGTGATGGGGCAAGTAGCTTCACAGTTTTAGAGTTTTGTAGGCTTTTTGAATGGTTTTCAATGGGCAAGAAAGTAGCACAATGGTATTAAGTGACATTTCATCCATAAACACAAATATAATTGTATCTATATTTTATATGACCACGTTTTCATGAATTTGATGATATAATCGTCAAACCCATTCCAAAGACCAGGGACATGAACACAGAAGTATGATGTAGGAACGTGTCACTTGTACAGGGTATTGAACATGTAAGTAAAGTGGTTTAACACCCGATAACAGAATGACGGTAACAGATTGACATCATGGGTCATTGATCTGTACTATATTACAATTATGGATTTCATTCTCTCCATGGTGATGTATCCTGAATTTGTACACAAATGTAATATCCTCCTTTGCATGTTTGGGTATTATTCTACATACTGGCTATTATTCTAATGCACTCCGCCCCCAAATACAATTGTCCCGCCCAGTAGAGCACAGCACAGTACTGTGCACAGCAGTAGAGTAAAGTAGAGTAGGGTATATATAATTCAGTACAGTTTAGTACAGTACAGTACATTTTAGTACAGCACATGTATGGTACATTACAGTACAGTATAATACAGTAGATTATACTCTACTCTACTTTAGTGGGCTCTACTGTACTGTACTGACCTATACTCGACTTTTCTTTACTGTACTGTACACTCTTAGAAAAAAGGGTTCCAAAGAGGGTTCTCCATGTCCATGTCCATGGAGAACCCTCTTTGGAAAGGGTTCTCCATGGAACCCAAAATGCTTCTACCTGGAACCAAAAAGGGTTCTTCAAAGGGTTCTCCTATGGGGACAGCCAAATAAATATTTTAGGTTCTATATAGCAACTTTTTTCTAAGAGTTTAATGTGCTCTTCTATGCTCTACTGCACTGTAGTGTTCTGTGCTGTCAAAACGTGTGAAACAGTGATTGGTTCAGATCTGGACCGACCAAATTTCAACTACTTTTCAATGTCCATGGACGTCCAGTGTCGGTCGCTGCTCAGTGGTGAGAGGGATGGTTACAGTACATGGACGTCCAGTGTCGGTCGCTGCTCAGTGGTGAGAGGGATGGTTACAGTACATGGACGTCCAGTGTCGGTCGCTGCTCAGTGGTGAGAGGGATGGTTACAGTACATGGAAAGAGAGGGGACTCATGGGTCGGTCGCTGCTCAGTGGTGAGAGGGATGGTTACAGTACATGTACGTCCAGTGTCGGTCGCTGCTCAGTGGTGAGAGGGACGGTTACAGTACATGGACGTCCAGTGTCGGTCGCTGCTCAGTGGTGATAGGGATGGTTACAGTACATGGACGTCCAGTGTCGGTCGCTGCTCAGTGGTTAGAGGGATGGTTACAGTACATGGAAAGAGAGGGGACTCATGGGTCGGTCGCTGCTCAGTGGTGAGAGGGATGGTTACAGTACATGGAAAGAGAGGGGACTCATGGGTCGGTCGCTGCTCAGTGGTGAGAGGGATGGTTACAGTATATGGACGTCCAGTGTCGGTCGCTGCTCAGTGGTAAGAGGGATGGTTACAGTACATGGACGTCCAGTGTCGGTCGCTGCTCAGTGGTGATAGGGATGGTTACAGTATATGGACGTCCAGTGTCGGTCGCTGCTCAGTGGTGATAGGGATGGTTACAGTACATGGACGTCCAGTGTCGGTCGCTGCTCAGTGGTAAGAGGGATGGTTACAGTACATGGACGTCCAGTGTCGGTCGCTGCTCAGTGGTGAGAGGGATGGTTACAGTACATGGAAAGAGAGGGGACTCATGGGTCGGTCGCTGCTCAGTGGTGAGAGGGATGGTTACAGTACATGGAAAGAGAGGGGACTCATGGGTCGGTCGCTACTCAGTGGTGAGAGGGATGGTTACAGTACATGGAAAGAGAGGGGACTCATGGGTCGGTCGCTTCTCAGTGGTGAGAGGGATGGTTACAGTACATGGAAAGAGAGGGGACTCATGGGTCGGTCGCTGCTCAGTGGTGAGAGGGATGGTTACAGTATATGGACGTCCAGTGTCGGTCGCTGCTCAGTGGTGAGAGGGATGGTTACAGTACATGGTCGTCCAGTGTCGGTCGCTGCTCAGTGGTGAGAGGGATGGTTACAGTACATGGACGTCCAGTGTCGGTCGCTGCTCAGTGGTGAGAGGGATGGTTACAGTACATGGACGTCCAGTGTCGGTCGCTGCTCAGTGGTGAGAGGGACGGTTACAGTACATGGACGTCCAGTGTCGGTCGCTGCTCAGTGGTGATAGGGATGGTTACAGTACATGGACGTCCAGTGTCGGTCGCTGCTCAGTGGTGAGAGGGATGGTTACAGTACATGGAAAGAGAGGGGACTCATGGGTCGGTCGCTGCTCAGTGGTGAGAGGGATGGTTACAGTACATGGAAAGAGAGGGGACTCATGGGTCGGTCGCTGCTCAGTGGTGAGAGGGATGGTTACAGTATATGGACGTCCAGTGTCGGTCGCTGCTCAGTGGTAAGAGGGATGGTTACAGTACATGGACGTCCAGTGTCGGTCGCTGCTCAGTGGTGATAGGGATGGTTACAGTATATGGACGTCCAGTGTCGGTCGCTGCTCAGTGGTGATAGGGATGGTTACAGTACATGGACGTCCAGTGTCGGTCGCTGCTCAGTGGTGATAGGGATGGTTACAGTACATGGACGTCCAGTGTCGGTCGCTGCTCAGTGGTGAGAGGGATGGTTACAGTACATGGAAAGAGAGGGGACTCATGGGTCGGTCGCTGCTCAGTGGTGAGAGGGATGGTTACAGTACATGGAAAGAGAGGGGACTCATGGGTCGGTCGCTACTCAGTGGTGAGAGGGATGGTTACAGTACATGGAAAGAGAAGGGACTCATGGGTCGGTCGCTTCTCAGTGGTGAGAGGGATGGTTACAGTACATGGAAAGAGAGGGGACTCATGGGTCGGTCGCTGCTCAGTGGTGAGAGGGATGGTTACAGTATATGGACGTCCAGTGTCGGTCGCTGCTCAGTGGTGAGAGGGATGGTTACAGTACATGGTCGTCCAGTGTCGGTCGCTGCTCAGTGGTGAGAGGGATGGTTACAGTACATGGAAAGAGAGGGGACTCATGGGTCGGTCGCTACTCAGTGGTGAGAGGGATGGTTACAGTACATGGAAAGAGAGGGGACTCATGGGTCGGTTGCTGCTCAGTGGTGAGAGGGATGGTTACAGTACATGGAAAGAGAGGGGACTCATGGGTCGGTTGCTGCTCAGTGGTGAGAGGGATGGTTACAGTACATGGAAAGAGAGGGGACTCATGGGTCGGTTGCTGCTCAGTGGTGAGAGGGATGGTTACAGTACATGGAAAGAGAGGGGACTCATGGGTCGGTTGCTGCTCAGTGGTGAGAGGGATGGTTACAGTACATGGAAAGAGAGGGGACTCAAGGGTCGGTTGCTGCTCAGTGGTGAGAGGGATGGTTACAGTACATGGAAAGAGAGGGGGCTCATGGGTCGGTCGCTGCTCAGTGGTGAGAGGGATGGTTACAGTACATGGAAAGAGAGGGGACTTATGGGTCGGTCGCTGCTCAGTGGTGAGAGGGATGGTTACAGTACATGGAAAGAGAGGGGGCTTATGGGTAGGTTGCTGCTCAGTGGTGAGAGGGATGGTTACAGTACATGGAAAGAGAGGGGGCTTATGGGTAGGTGTCAGTTAGAGCCAGGAGAGGTGACATTAACTGGAGAGAACGTGTCACTTGAGAGAGAGAGAGAGAGAATTTAAAATCTGTTTGAAATTCAATGCACAACTGAAGGACCTTATATCTAATTGTATATGTGGGGTACAGAGATGAGGTAGTCATACCTAGGTGTCTGGTTAGACTGTAAACTCTCCTTCCAGACTCAGATTAAGCATCTCCAATCCAAAATCAAATCTAGAATCAGCTTCCTATTTCGCAACAATGCATCCTTCACTCATGCTGCCAAACATACCCTAGTAAAGCTGACTATCATACCGATCCTTGACTTCGGCGATGTAATTTATAAAATAGCCTCCAACACTCTACTCAGCAAACTGGATGCAGTCTATCACAGTGTCATCCGTTTTGTCACCAAAGCCCAATATACTACCCACCACTGCGACCTGTATGCTCTCGTTGGCTGGCCCTCGCTTCATATTCGTTGCCAAACCCACTGGCTCCAGGTCATCTATAAGTATTTGCTAGGTAAAGCTCCACCTTATCTCAGCTCACTGGTCACCATACCATCACCCACCAGTAGCACGCGCTCCAGCAGGTATACAGTGCCTTGCGAAAGTATTCGGCCCCCTTGAACTTTGCGACCTTTTGCCACATTTCAGGCTTCAAACATAAAGATATAAAACTGTATTTTTTTGTGAAGAATCAACAACAAGTGGGACACAATCATGAAGTGGAACGACATTTATTGGATATTTCAAACTTTTTTAACAAATCAAAAACTGAAAAATTGGGCGTGCAAAATTATTCAGCCCCCTTAAGTTAATACTTTGTAGCGCCACCTTTTGCTGCGATTACAGCTGTAAGTCGCTTGGGGTATGTCTCTATCAGTTTTGCACATCGAGAGACTGACATTTTTTCCCATTCCTCCTTGCAAAACAGCTCGAGCTCAGTGAGGTTGGATGGAGAGCATTTGTGAACAGCAGTTTTCAGTTCTTTCCACAGATTCTCGATTGGATTCAGGTCTGGACTTTGACTTGGCCATTCTAACACCTGGATATGTTTATTTTTGAACCATTCCATTGTAGATTTTGCTTTATGTTTTGGATCATTGTCTTGTTGGAAGACAAATCTCCGTCCCAGTCTCAGGTCTTTTGCAGACTCCATCAGGTTTTCTTCCAGAATGGTCCTGTATTTGGCTCCATCCATCTTCCCATCAATTTTAACCATCTTCCCTGTCCCTGCTGAAGAAAAGCAGGCCCAAACCATGATGCTGCCACCACCATGTTTGACAGTGGGGATGGTGTGTTCAGCTCTGTTGCTTTTACGCCAAACATAACGTTTTGCATTGTTGCCAAAAAGTTCAATTTTGGTTTCATCTGACCAGAGCACCTTCTTCCACATGTTTGGTGTGTCTCCCAGGTGGCTTTGTGGCAAACTTTAAATGACACTTTTTATGGATATCTTTAAGAAATGGCTTTCTTCTTGCCACTCTTCCATAAAGGCCAGATTTGTGCAATATACGACTGATTGTTGTCCTATGGACAGAGTCTCCCACCTCAGCTGTAGATCTCTGCAGTTCATCCAGAGTGATCATGGGCCTCTTGGCTGCATCTCTGATCAGTCTTCTCCTTGTATGAGCTGAAAGTTTAGAGGGACGGCCAGGTCTTGGTAGATTTGCAGTGGTCTGATACTCCTTCCATTTCAATATTATCGCTTGCACAGTGCTCCTTGGGATGTTTAAAGCTTGGGAAATCTTTTTGTATCCAAATCCGGCTTTAAACTTCTTCACAACAGTATCTCGGAACTCTGAGACTATCACAGTGCAGGTGCATTTATACGGAGACTTGATTACACACAGGTGGATTGTATTTATCATCATTAGTCATTTAGGTCAACATTGGATCATTCAGAGATCCTCACTGAACTTCTGGAGAGAGTTTGCTGCACTGAAAGTAAAGGGGCTGAATAATTTTGCACGCCCAATTTTTCAGTTTTTGATTTGTTAAAAAAGTTTGAAATATCCAATAAATGTCGTTCCACTTCATGATTGTGTCCCACTTGTTGTTGATTCTTCACAAAAAAATACAGTTTTATATCTTTATGTTTGAAGCCTGAAAGGTGGCAAAAGGTCGCAAAGTTCAAGGGGGCCGAATACTTTCGCAAGGCACTGTATTTCACTGGTCACCCCCACAGCCTATTCCTCTGTTGGCCGCCTTTCCTTCCAGTTCCCTGCTGCCAATGACTGGAACGAATTGCAAAAATCACTGACTCATATCTCCCTCACTAGCTTTAATTAAGCATCAGCTATCAGAGCAGCTCACAGATCACTGCATCTGTACATAGCCCATCTGTAAATAGCCCATCCAACTACCTCATCCCTGTATTGTTATTTATTTTTTATTTTTTTGCTCCTTTGCACCCCAGTATCCCTACTTGCACATTCAACCTCTGCACATCTATCACTCCCATGTTTAAATGCTAAATTGTAATTACTTCGCCACCATGGCCTATTTATTGCCTTGTCTCCCTTATCCTACATCATTTGCACACACTATATACAGATTTTTCCCCCCCTATTGTGTTATTGACTGTACGTTTGTTTATTCTGTGTGTAACTCTGTGTTGTTGTTTGTGTCGCACTGCTTTGCTTTATCTTGGCCAGGTCGCAGTTGTAAATGAGAACTTGTTCTCAACTGGCCTACCTGGTTAAATAAAGGTGAAATAAATAAATCAAAAATTCAAAAAGAATGTTAAACACTATTATTGGACACAGAGTAAGTCCATTCAACTTATTATGTGACTTGTGAAGGAAACTCTTACTCCTGAATTTATTTAGGCTAGCCATAACAAAGGGGTTGAATAGTTATTGACTCAAGACATTTCAGCTTTACGTTTTTAATTAATTTGTATACATTTCCACTTTGACATTATGGGGTATTGTGTGTAGGGCAGTGACACAACATCTCAATTTAATCCATTTGAAATTCAGGATGTAACACAACAATATGTGGAAAAAGTCAAGGGATGTGAATACTTTCTCAAGGCACTGTAAGCCTTAACTTCTCAAAAATATAGACTCTTAGCTTTCATATGACACCTCATTTGATGTGCTCCTATGAACTTCACATTAGTGCTCATGGGGCTTTTTAAATGGAAATGCCCACCTCTGGTTTACACAAGCAAAGTATCAGTGCTGGTTCACTGTCTACCAAACAGTGCATATTATCTTATCGACAAACTGTCAAAGGAAGAGTAATATGAGCATCTTGACTGGCCACATTTTGATTCCTCTGATTCCCATCAAAGCTGAGGAGTGTTCTCTGATGCATCCTAATTTCAGACAATCACTCCTATTGGATGGTAAAAATAGTGGTAGATGTGAATGTGATGTACGGCTGATTGCGGAGATAAAAAAAAAAGTGGGATGATGCACGGTTGATGATCCCTTCATTCTACAGAATGAGAATTAAGGTTGGACTCCTCTGGGTCCAGAGTTTATTCTGGTTAGCCGAGTTAACTACTCACGGGGTACATTATTTGTCATAGTATGAATAAGTGGTCTTACATTTTCTTTTCTTAAGATCAGAACTGTATCCTTCCAAAAGCAAATCATTACACGGAGACACAGGGGACAGGATCCAGGATGAAAGGAAAGAGCTAAAAAAATCTGAAGAACAAAGAAAATATGTTGGCAGGATCTGAGATCTTCAAGTTGTTTGGAGACTTAGAGATAATGTACATCTGAGTCACACACAAAAAAAAGTTTAAAAACTAAGTGGAAGAAGCAGCACTCCGCAATACAACATCCAAAGGTGTAGGCAGAGACACAGAGCACACATTGGAGGCCTTAATACATAGCAGCTGGCAGTAATTTCCTTACAACATATTGGAGCACATCCAATACCTCGATTACCATTAGCATTCAAGTGCAAACTGCAAGTTCAGCACAGAAGAAGCAGGTGGGTAAAGTGCAGCTTTCTAAATGTGTCGCAGTCTGGTGTTGACTGCAATGTTGCTAACCATTAACCTTTGCCCTTCCTTCTCACACACAGTACTGCACATACAGTGAGGGAAAAAAGTGTTTGATCCCCTGCTGATTTTGTTTGTTTGCCCACTGACAAAGAAATGATCCGTCTATAATTTTAATGGTAGGTTTATTTGAACAGTGAGAAACAGAATAACCACAACAAAATCCAGAAAAACACATGTCAAAAATGTTTAAAATGTATTTGCATTTGAATGAGTGAAATAAGTATTTGACCCCTCTGCAAAATATGACTTAGTACTTGGTGGCAAAACCCTTTTTGGCAATCACAGAGGTCAGAGGTTTCTTGTAGATAGCCACCAGGTTTGCACACATCTCAGGAGGGATTTTGTCTCACTCCTCTTTACAGCTCTTCTCCAAGTCATTAAGGTTTCGAGGCTGACGTTTGGCAACTCGAACCTTCAGCTCCCTCCACAGATATTCTATGTGATTAAGGTCTGGAGTCTGGCTAGGCCACTCCAGGACCTTAATGTGCTTCTTCTTGAGCCCCTCCTTTGTTGCCTCGGCCATGTGTTTTGGGTCATTGTCATGCTGGAATACCCATCCACGACCCCTTTTCCATGCCCTGGCTGAGGGAAGGGTGTACAGTGGGGCAAAAAAGTATATAGTCAGCCACCAATTGTGCAAGTTCTCCCACTTAAAAAGATGAGAGAGGCCTGTAATTTTCATCATAGGTACACTTCAACTATGACAGACAAAATGAGAAAAAAAATCCAGAAAATCACATTGTAGGATTTTTTATGAATTTATTTGCAAATTATGGTGGAAAATAAGTATTTGGTCAATAACAAAAGTTTATCTCAATACTTTGTTATATACCCTTTGTTGACAATGACAGAGGTCAAACGTTTTCTGTAAGTCTTCACAAGGTTTTCACACACTGTTGCTGGTATTTTGGCCCATTCCTCCATGCAGATCTCCTCTAGAGCAGTGATGTTTTGGGGCTGTTGCTGGGAAACACGGACTTTCAACTCCCTCCAAAGATTTTCTATGGGGTTGAGAGCTGGAGACTGGCTAGGCCACTCCAGGACCTTGAAATGCTTCTTACGAAGCCACTCCTTCGTTGCCCGGGCGGTGTGTTTGGGATCATTGTCATGCTGAAAGACCCAGCCATGTTTCATCTTCAATGCCCTTGCTGATGGTAGGCTTTGTTACTTTGGTCCCAGCTCTCTGCAGGTCATTCACTAGGTCCCCCCGTGTGGTTCTGGAATTTCTGCTCACCGTTCTTGTGATCAATTTTGACCCCACGGGGTGAGATCTTGTGTGGAGCCCCAGATCAAGGGAGATTATCAGTGGTCTTGTATGTCTTCCATTTCCTAATAATTGCTCCCACAGTTGATTTCTTCAAACCAAGCTGCTTACCTATTGCAGATTCAGTCTTCCCAGCTTGGTGCAGGTCTACAATTTTGTTTCTGGTGTCCTTTGACAGCTCTTTGGTCTTGGCCATAGTGGAATTTGGAGTGTGACTGTTTGAGGTTGTGGACAGGTGTCTTTTATACTGATAACAAGTTCAAACAGGTGCCATTAATACAGGTAACGAGTGGAGGACAGAGGAGCCTCTTAAAGAAGAAGTTACAGGTCTGTGAGAGCCAGAAATCTTGCTTGTTTGTAGGTGACCAAATACTTATTTTCCACCATAATTTGCAAATAAATTCATAAAAAATCCTACAATGTGATTTTCTGGATTTTTTTTCTCATTTTGTCCGTCATAGTTGAAGTGTACCTATGGTGAAAATTACAGGCCTCTGTCATCTTTTTAAGTGGGAGAACTTGCACAATTGGTGGCTGACTAAATACTTTTTTGCCCCACTGTACATGGCCCCGTCCATCGTCCCTTTGATGTGGTGAAGTTGTCCTATCCCCTTAGCAGAAAAACACCCCAAAGCATAATGTTTCCACCTCCATGTTTTACGGTGGGGATGATGTTCTTGGGGTCATAGGCAGCATTCCTCCTCCTCCAAACACGGCGAGTTGAGTTGATGCCAAAGAGCTCCTTTTTGGTCTCATCTGACCACAACACTTTCACCTAGTTGTCCTCTGACCTCGCGGGCGCTGCAGGATTTCAGACCTTCACGGCGCAGTGTGTTACTAATTGTTTTCTTGGTGACTATGTTCCCAGCTGCCTTGAGATCATTGACAAGAAACTCCCGTGTAGTTCTGGGCTGATTCCTTACCGTTCTCATGATCATTGTAACTCCACGAGGTGAGATCTTACATGGAGGCCCAGGCCGAGAGAGAATGACAGTTCTTTGTGTTTCTTCCATTTGCGAATAATCGCACCAACTGTTGTCACCTTCTCACCAAGCTGCTTGGCGATGGTCTTGTAGCCCATTCCAGATTTGTATAGGTCTACAATCTTGTCCCTGACATCCTTGGAGAGCTCTTTGGTCTTGGCCATGGTGGAGAGTTTAGAATCTGATTGATTGATTGATTGCTTCTGTGGACAGGTGTCTTTTATACAGGTAACAAACTGAGATTAGGAGCACTCCCTTTAAGAGTGTGCTCCTAATCTCAGTTTGTTACCTGTATAAAAGACACCTGTGAGCCAGAAATCTTTCTGATTGAGAGGTGGTCAAATACTTATTTCCCTCATTAAAATGCAAATCAATTTCTAACATTTTTGACATGCGTTTTTCTGGAGTTTTTTGTTGTTATTCTGTCTCTCACTGCTCAAATAAAACTACCATTAAAATTATAGACTGATCATTTCTTTGTCAGTGGGCAAACAAAATCAGCAGAGGATCAAATACTTTTTTCCCTCACTGTAGCATCTGACTTGGAGTATTATTCAAGGGGTCCATTAAAATCTCCACTATTGTTGTTATTTGAATACTGCCCAAGAATCCCCAGAAAAATGATAGAAGTGGTTTCAGCAGCTCAGCGAGTTTTAACAAATATTTTAACAATTAATATTGTTAAATTACTATGTAGTGATGAATTTGCACCACTTTTCCTGAGGGATTTAATAAATCCAAAGTTTTCATGTTTGGTCCTAATGTTGAGTGCAAGAAAAGTTTACTTTAGCTTCCATTAACAAAAACAAGTGATTCCTAACTCATAATAAACAACCGCAAACTTCCTTCACACTGTATCATAAATTCTGCAACATGCAACAGCAAAAACACACCAGGATCTGTACAGCCTTTGAACAGAGAGCATAGGCCTTCAGGTTTCTCTTGTTCTGTATCCAGGCTTTTCTCACAGAAGGCTTAAAAGGAACGTCAGAGGCAAAGGCTCTTTATGCCTTTTGGAGGGCCCTCAGACATTTGGGGGAGTGTAATCGGCCCACATCCTACGCATGATACCTAATGGCCTGCTATTTCCATTTCAACTCTCCTAACACTGGAAGGATCAAGCAACCACCACATCTACCTGTGAAAATAGCATATTCACAGTGCCTTAATATATCACAATACATTCTAAGGACATTTCTCCAAAATCTTTTGATATTATAAATTAGAGACATCTAAAGTTGGTCTATAAAAGCTTCTTGGCTCTCATACCAGCCATAATGTCAGGGTATGTCCACAACCTGGACTCAGGGGTAGACGTAACATAGTAAATGTAAATCCGGGAAACTCCAATTAATATGATATGTTACGTTTTGTTTGGTACGTATTCATTTGTGGATGTCCATCGTCCAGTTCGTATGATATGTTACAAATTTCAATTCATATCTTACGGAGGAGAGCTGAGCATGCCCCTATTCACATCGACAGGGCTGTAGTGGAGTGGGTTGAGAGCTTCAAGTTCCTTGGCACCCACATCACTAAGGACCTACCATGGTTCAAACACACCAAGACAGTCGTGAAGAGGGCACGGCAATGCCTATACCCCTTCAGGAGACTGAGAAGATTTGGCATGGGCCCTCAGATCCTCAAAAATTTCTACAGCTAAACATTGAGAGCATGGTTGCATCACCACTTGGTATGGCAACTGCTCGGCATCCGACCACAAGGCGCTACAGAGGGTAATGCATACGGCCCAGTACATCACTGGGGCCAAGCTTCCTACCATCCAGGACAACTATACTAGGCGGTGTCAGAAGAAAGCCCAAAAAATTGTCAAAGACTCCAGCCACCAAAGTCATAGATTGTTCTCTCTGTTACCACACGGCAAGCGGTACCGGAGCACCAAGTCTGGGACCAAAATGCTCCTTAACAGCTTCTACCCCCAAGCCATAAGAGTGCTGAACAGTTCATCAAATGGCTACCGGACTATTTACATTGACCCCTTTATTTTCTTCTTATCTATTCTTATTTTTTGCACTGACTCTCTTGCACAGGCTCAAACCACACACACGCACATACACACACAAAACACACACACACACACATGCATATTGACGCCACACACACATACATTCACATCCCTTGACACTGTTCACTTATGCTGCTGCTACTCTGTTTATTATCTATGCCAACCACCCTACCTTCATTTTTGCCTTCAATAACCTTCTGTTTGACAAAAGTGTAACCTGTGTGAAATGGCTAGCTAGTTAGAGGGGCGCACTAGTAGCCTTTCAATCGGTGATGTCACTTGCTCTGAGACCTTGAAGCCATGGCTTTTGTGGCGCTATAGGTAACGATGCTTCGTGGTTGACTGTTGTTGATCTGGTTCAAGCCCAGGTTGAAGCAAGGAGCGGGACGGAAGCAACACTGTTACATTGGTGTTGTGATCCGGATCACGCAGTTCGGCTCTGCCCAGCTGTAGAGAAGGACGTGAGTGTAACCGGTGTGAAATGGCTAGCTAGTTAGAGGTGCGCACTAGTAGCGCTTCAATCGGTGACGTCACTTGCTCTGAGACCTTGAAGTAGTTGTTTAGGTAACAATGCTTCGTAGGTGACTGTCGAAGTGTTCAGAGGGTCCTTGGTTCAAGGCAAGGAGGGGGACGGAAGCAACACTGTTATATAACCATAGCAAACGTCACATGTACTAATCTGAGTGTCGCGGATTTACATTTACTAAGTCTATGAGATCAGGCTGATGTCCTTATAAACCGTATGAGACAGTATAACATGCAGACACACAATAATATATGCCATTTAGCAGATGCTTTTATCAAAAGAAAGTTAGAGTCATGCTTGCATTTTACAGGTGGCCCCGGGAATCAAACACACAATCGTGGCATTGCAAGTACTATGCTCTACCAACTGAGCCATTCAGGACCACGTAAACATGTGTGGCCACTGCATCCAGACATGTCCCACACATACAAACTAAAGACTCCATGCAATGCTAGTCTCTAAGGGAATGAGTCACGTTGCTAAGATACCAATAGTCTGGCTGAAGAAGAGATTAAAAGGAAAGTTTTGTGAGTGTGCTGATTATTAGATGGAGAGAAAGACAGGTAAGTGGGTGGATGGAGCTGCATCAAGGGAGATAGTGAGAGAAGGCAGACTGGTCTCATAGATCAGACGTAACATAGTAAATGTAAATTAGAACAATTTGTTATGTTTGGTATGGTAACATTAGACAGAAGGTTACTTAAGGCAAAAATATAAATAGAATTGTCGGTTGGTTGGGTGGATGTATAATGCAACCATCTAGTAACCCAAAGATTGCCTGTTCAAATCTCATTTTAGATAATTAGCAACTTTGCAACTGCTTACTAGATTTTAGCTACTTTCCAACTATGTATAATATGTTTTGGAAATTCGTAACGTATTGTACATTTAGCAAATTTGTAACATATTGTAACGTTTTGTACGAATAGCAATTCGTAGCATATCATATGACTAAATGACTCAAATGTAAATGTGAATGAAATGGATGAGGGCGATCCACAAATTAATACATACCATATGAAACATAACATATCATACTAAATGGAGTGTCACAAATTTACATACAGAATCATATGAAAAGCTCTGAGACCACGTTGAAGAAGGAGGAGGTAGAGAAAGATAATGAAAGGGCAAAATAGATTAGACCCACTCTGAAAGGCAAGCTGCTCCTTTGTCTTCCTCCTGAAAACCACTGCTTACTAGGGCTTGAGTACATGCTGCTTCTACCACTGGTCTTCACATTAACAATACTAGCCGTAGTAGAGAACGATATAGCCTACAAGTACTTTTAGTCATCATTATAGATGAACTTGAGCTCTTCTCAGAGTCGATGCACACGTTCATCAATGTCCTAGGTTAACATTCTCACACCGCTTCTGTTCTATCCATCAACCACTGCTCTTTTATTCCCCCCATTCATCATCATTTGCTTTGATTAGCTCCTCGATGGCAGGAACGGGTCTTGTGCCCTTTTCTCTAAACCTGTGAGAGTTGAAGCTTGCTAGTCAATTGATCCTCCTCTGCCTGTTCTCCATATGTGATTGTGCACTCTCTGTTTATTATCTATGCATAGTCACTTTACCCCTACCTACATATTACCTCAATTACCTCAACTAACCCGTACCCCTGCACATGGACTCGGTACCGGTACCCCATGTATATAGGCTTGTTATTGTTATTTAATTGTGTTATTTTTCCTTTAGTTTAGCAAATTTGTCTTACTTCTTTAAAACTCTGCATTGTTGATTAAGGGCTCATAAGTAAGCATTTCACGGTAAGGTCTACTACGCCTGTTGTATTCGGCGCAAGTGACAAAAATAAATGTATTTGATTTGTTAGGGGGAGCTTTGTAATTGCTTGTAAGGGGTTTCCTCCTCTTCTTCCGAAGGATCAGAGGACCAATATGCGGCGTGGTAAGTGTCCATGGTTCTTTTAATAAGAAATAGTACACATGAACAACCGAATACAAAAACAATAAAGGTGGAATGACCGAAACCCAAAACAGTACCGTGTGGTGAAAAACACAGACACGGAAACAAACACTGACAAACACACAGTGAAACCCAGGCTACCTAAGTATGATTCTCAATCAGAGACAACTAATGACACCTGCCTCTGATTGAGAACCATACTAGGCCGAAACATAGAAATCCCCAAATCATAGAAAAACAAACATAGACTGCCCACCCCAACTCACGCCCTGACCATACTAAATAATGACAAAACAAAGGAAATAAAGGTCAGAACGTGACATTGCTCCTGTCACTGGTTATCAGGTGATCATTTCTCAACTGCTCCACTGCAGGCTCCTCAATGACTCTTCAATGACTCTTAATCAGTAGGGTGCACCACCTGCCGATAGGCTTTTAATACCACCTCTACCCCACTACCACCACATGCGCACAGTGATGACCTCATGAATCTCCCCTAGAACTCATACTTCAAAGTCGACACTGATTAGACTGGGGGCTCCGGGGGCCCACACTGTGAGGAGCTTCTGTAATGCACAGGTGATCCCACAGAAAGTAGAATGGCAAAGAGTGAACTGAGCCTGTTAGCATCATTAACACCACTGTGAATCAACTACCTGGTAGATATAACAAGTATTTCATGTGGTTGATTGTTGATCCAATCAATCAATTTCACTTTCTAAATTGCATCTATTTTCACCGCTTGGCCATGACAATTTTTTAATTGGCTATTGCAAGGACTTTGTTGCTCTCCTCAATCAAATAACGACTTGTCTCTGATTTATACTTCATGTGTGACTTTCATCTCCAGCACTTCAATATTCTGTCAGTTGTATTGAGAGCGCCATTTGTCTTGGATACATCTCATTGATAAATTAACACACAACAGCAGAAAAAAAACTGTGTTCTTGACTAAACTCGGTTAGTACACTCTTAGAAAAAAAGGTGCTATCTAGAACCTTAAAGGGTTATTCTGCTGTCCCATACAACCCTTTGAAGAACCCTTGTTGGTTCCAGGTACAACACTTTTGGGTTATATGTAGAACCCTTTCCACAAAGGATTCTACATGGAACCCAAAAGAGTTCTACCTGAAACCAAAAAGGGTTCTCCTATGGGGACAGCTGAAGAACCCTTTTCAAATCAAATCAAATTGTATTTGTTACATGCGCCGAATACAACAGGCGTAGACGTTACCGTGAAATGCTGAATACAACAGGCGTAGATGATAGCGTGAAATGCCGAATACAACAGGCGTAGATGATACCGTGAAATGCCGAATACAACAGGCGTAGATGATACCGTGAAATGCTGAATACAACAGGCGTAGATGATACCGTGAAATGCTGAATACAACAGACGTAGATGATACCGTGAAATGCCGAATACAACAGGCGTAGATGATACCGTGAAATGCCGAATACAACAGGCGTAGACGTTACCGTGAAATGCTTACTTACAAGCCCTTATCTCTATTTCTTGAACTGCAATGTTGGTTAAGAAAATATCTATAAAATAAAATACAAATATAATAAAAATGTACACAATAAAATAACAATAAAAACAGTGAGTAGCAGCAGTGCGGGAGTGGGGGGGGGGGGGGGGTTAATGTAAATAGTCCGGGTGTCCATTTGATTTGCTGTTCAGGAGTCTTATGGCTTGGGGGTAAAAGCTGTTAAGGAGTCTTTTGGACCTAGACTTGGCGGTCCGGTCCCGCTTGCCGTGCGGTAGAAGAGGGAACAGTCAATGACTTGGGTGACGAGTCTATAACAATATTTTGGGCCTTCCTCTGACACCGCCTAGAATATAGGTCCCAAATGGCAGGAAGCTTGGCTCCAGTGATGTACTGGGCCATATACACTACCCTCTGTAGCGCCTTATGGTCGGATGCCGAGCAGTTGCCATACCAGGCGGTGATGAAACCAGTCACGATGCTCTCGATGGTGCCACTGTAGAACTTTTTGAGGATCTGGGGAACCCTTTTTTCTAAGAGTGTACAACTTATTCATTTTGGGGGGAGGGGGGTGATTAGATAGGACGTTGGAAAGGCTGTCTGACTAATGTCTTATCACATTTATACTCTGCTTAGCCCTAAAATCATCAAAACAAATGAGATACAATATGCTACAAATGTGTTCTAGTCTATTAGTGCATCCTAATCAGAATAATGATTAATCTTGTCACTTTTAATACAGACACAGCGTGTTAGTGTGCATATCCCAACATGATGTGACATAACGTTTGATTTCAGGGGCAGAGGTCTCCACAGTAAACCTATTCTCAGCACATGGGTAATGCTTGCCTGCCCACGTTTGTTGAAGGGCATTGCTTGCATACTGCAATGCACAGGTAACCTTGGAGTTTTGCCTAAACAGCAGCATCCTCTGATGAGAGGACTATGAGGTTGGATGCCTTTGAGAGTCCCTGTCCAATCATATTCATCAGCCCCAGCAAAACATGAATATTTTAGCACATCTCACAAACCAAGACCAATTCAAAACATGCATACAAAGCACAAACTTAAACATGACAGATTATCAATGTTTCAAAGCCGACCTTTGTGTTACAGACATTATGCTGCTTGCTTAGCAAGTATCGCTTGCAGCTCACACCGGAGCTCAAACCCAGGACCTTTGCTTTGCTTACACATGTGACCATCCTCCTTGACAGCAAAGCAACCATTTAAGCTATGGAATAATATCAAATGCCATAGCTCCATCTGCAACATTTCAATCTAGCTGTGGAGTAAGCTTAAGTACGTTCTTAATTCTGTTACATTTGCATTTAGCACTTTGTCTCCGTTGTGATGTCATAACTTGAGGGTATTGGAGTCTGTTTACGATCACAGTCAGACTGGACTGGGGGTGAACTCATGGATGCCATCATTATCATCATAACTCCAGGTCTATTTATTGATTATTATTTTCAGAAGTGTAGAATATTTGCAGGACTGCAGGTAGGTAGAATAGGATACAGAACATTTTAGGTTTCTTTTTTAAATTCAATTTAACTAGGCAAGTCAGTTAAGAACAAATTCTTATTTACAATGACTGGCTACCCCGGTCAAACCTGGTCGATGCTGGGCCAATTGTGCACCGCCCAATCACGGCCAAATGTGATGCAGCCTGGATTCGAACCAGGTATTATAGTGACGCCTCTTGCACTGAGATGCAGTGCCTTAGACCACTGCGCCACTTGGGAGCAAATCTGTAGAATAAGATAATAATCTGTAGAAGATAGCCTACTTCAGACTGACCTCTCGTGGACAGATCTGGTACCGTAGAATCTGTCAAGACTAAACTGGGTGCGTAGGATAACAAGCAGCAGTAGTTCCGGTGGGGGTTATTTGGACAAATCACGATTTCTCAGGTGTGAGCAACTTTCGAATTTCGGAAGGGGAGGGGACATTTGGCCCTCAACTTGCAACCTGAGATTAAATTCAGACCAACATGGCTGCTGCTTGCTTGGCTAGAGGTGAATGAAATTACATTCAAAGAGCTATCACAAAATGTACCCACAGGGACAAAATGTTGCATTCTAATCTAATATTTCAAATATAGTTAGTAATATAATCACTTTAATTATTAAATGGTTTATCCGGACTTTCCAATTGCATAGTGTGCACCATTAAAATGTTACAAATATGTCTGTAATGTAAAGGTACCTGAATAGACTTTCCCCATAATTAAATGTACATGATAGAAGAAGGCAGAGTTTAGTAACTTGTTCAATATTACCATCAACAAAGAAGAAATATGATAACAGTCTGGTCTAAAATTAAACAATTCTTGTGGAGGAAACATATATTACAAAGCAACGGAAACTGGCATTGACACCAAAATGTGTAATGAAAAAGTTGCATATATTGTTTTGGGATCTGCATTTACAGTGGTGAGAGAAAGTTAGTGAACTCTAGGATTTTCTGCATTTCAGAATACATGTGACCTAAAATGTGATCAGATCTTCATCTTGTCACGTTCTGACCATCGTTCGTGTGTGTTTTCCTTGTTTTAGTGTTGGTCAGGACGTGAGCTGGGTGGGCATTCTATGTTGTGTGTCTGGTTTGTCTATTTCTATGTCTGGCCTGATATGGTTCTCAATCAGAGGCAGGTGTTAGTCATTGTCTCTGATTGGGAACCATATTTAGGTAGCCTGGGTTTCACTGTGTGTTGGTGGGTGATTGTTCCTGTCTCTGTGTTTGCACCAGATAGGACTGTTTAGGTTTTCACATTTCATTATTTTGTAGTTTATTCATGTATAGTTTTTCCTTTTATTAAACAAACATGAATCATCACCACGCTGTGTTTTAGTCCGCCTCTACTTCACCTACAGAAAGCCGTTACACATCTGAGTTCTAGTAATAGATCAAATTAACCCGATTAAACAAATATCAAATCAAAACAATGTTTGATTTTTCCAAATAACACAAAAACAATTGTACTTTTTCATTTCTTTGTCGGAAACAGTATGTGAACCTCTAGATTAATCTAAAGTATACCAAACGTTTAATATTCGTATTCCTT
Source organism: Oncorhynchus mykiss (assembly GCF_057628025.1). Taxonomy (NCBI): domain Eukaryota; kingdom Metazoa; phylum Chordata; class Actinopteri; order Salmoniformes; family Salmonidae; genus Oncorhynchus; species Oncorhynchus mykiss. The sequence goes on from NC_143034.1 coordinate 57,250,281, forward strand.
GTACGCAATGACTACTGATCACATTTTTTAATCAAATTTATGCAGAAGTACAGAAAATCTTAAAGGGTTCACAAACTTTCTCACCACTGTAATTTTGAAGATTCTGGGAAGTTAGAGCCATTCTGTTCATGTAGGCTAATGCATAACGTTTCTCTGTGCCATGGGCCACTAGATCCGGATGGCAATCTGTATAGAAGTCACTGTAAGCCAAATTAATAAATATTTTTGTCTTGTAAATGCCATAGAAAGGAATAAACATTGTGATCTGAGTAATCTGTGTCTGATCATGTTAAGATTTGAGAAAGCTTGACTTTGCATCCATCTGGGTCTAATTGCATTATGGCCAATGATGTACAGTTGGGTCCGAAATTATTGACACCCTTGAGCAAAAATGTATGTTTAAAAAAAGAATACTGAGCTACTGTATATTGTATGCAAACAAATTGGGTAAATTATATTATTTTAAACTAACACAATTGCACAATTTTGTTTAACAAGTAATAAAAACAATTCTCAAAAGGATATGCGTCAAAATTATTGACACCTCTGTTTTCAATTCCTTTCAATACCCCACCTTGCAAGGATAACGACACTGGTCATTCCAGATCCAAGAATGTCCTTCATCTGCGCTTATGGTCTGCCCTCTTCAATTCAAACTACTGGTTTTCAATGGGTTTCAAGTCCGGAGACTGAGACCATTGCAAAATGTGGATTTTGTGGCCAATTCACCATTTGTTGATGTGTTGTCTTGCTGAAAGATCCACTTGCAGCCAAGTTTCAGCCTCTTGGCAGAGGCAACCAGGTTTTGGGCTAAAATGTCTTGGTACTGGGTAAAGTTCGTGATTGCGTTGACCTTAACCAGATCTAATGTGTTATATTCTCCTACATTAATTTCACATTTCCACAAACTTCAAAGTATTTCAAATGGTATCAAGAATATGCATATCCTTGCCTCAGGTCCTAAGCTACAGGCAGTTAGATGTGGGTATGTCATTTAAGGTGAAAATTGAAAAAAAAAGGGTTGGATCCTTAAGAGGTTTGGAATAATCCACCCAAACATAAAATGGTCACTTGTCTCATTAGCATGTTGATGCAAAAATCATGATGATGCGTAAAGTGACAATTTGCTTTATAAAAGTCCTGTATCTTGAAAACTTGATTGCTGACATGCAAAACATTTTGAGACCAAGTATTGGTCAAATATTGTAATTTTTATTTTTCATTTTAAGATTTGGGAAAATTGCATTTGATTGACCTAATTCAGAACCAGAGTTTCCAATAATGTGCAGCACACTTCATTGAGAATCATGAAGCCAAATACCCAAAGCTAACCAAGTACTTCAGGGAACTGGCAGGGCATTGGAGAGATGAGGGCCAACTTTGAACGTTCAACCATGCAGTGTCAGAGACTAACAATCTGATTGAGAGGTAATGTACCTCTTTCACCATTACATTTTACAACAGAGAACATATCAGAACACATGAAATGTATGTTAAACTGTTAAGAAATCCTACCATAAAGTATTGTTATACACCTTTAGGTAGAGATGCCCTCACCACTTCTGCAAGCCTCAGCATCTCACCTGTCAAGTTTCACCAGTGTAAAACCCTTCACCAGAGGAAAACCCTTCTTGGTTTCAGGTAGAATCCAAATAATGTCCAGTCAGTTGAATTTAGCACAACTGGACTCCAATCACGCTGTAGAAACATCTCAATGATGACCAATGAAAACAGGATGCACCTAAGCTCAATTTCGAGTCTCATATGAAATGGTATGAATACTTATGTAGATAAGGTATTTCTGTTTTTTTTTAAATATATATTTGCTATAATTAATTGAATTATCGGGTATTGTGTGTATATTGATGGGGGGGGGAAACAATTTACAAAATTTGTGAATAAAGCTGTAACATAACAAAATGTGGAAAGGGGGAAGGGGTCTGAATACTTTCCGAATGCACTGTAGGTAAACACTTTGTATGAGCTCTGGTCCAAAGGTGTGCTTCATTCTTTACCATTCCTGGTGGTCAAGGATGACTCACTTTTTCCTCCAGGGACGCCATGTATGGGCCGTTTAAATTAGTCCACTACATTTTAGACAATGAAATTAAATGTTTGTGACTGATTGAATTGTAAATTAAACCTAAAACTATGTATTGCCACTTATGTTACATTCATAAGAGCTCTAATTCAGCTGCCACCCTTAACACACAGAGAGAGGCACACATTACTGGCTTCTGATATAGACAGTTAAACCTGACTGCCACTTTCTCCTCTGGGGCCATGTCACCAATGATTGCGTCCACTGAAGCAGACTTGCCCATCAACCTAATAAACTCCTTAGCCAGATCCCTACACTCCCTCTTCACACATTGTGTTAGACACTGTAGCGTTGGTCTTCTGCCTCTTCGCCTCTTTCTCCTGTCCCTCACCTGTTTTATATCACAAAGATAATTTGAAAGGCCCGTTGAAAAGAATTGGCATAACAAAATTAACATTAAATAATATAAACCAAAGAGTAGGCAAAACTGTGTTAGTGAAAATGGCAATTTATATGAGCACTGTGTGGTAACACAATGACTACTAATAACATACCCTCAGGTAGTTGCTAAGGGCTGAGGCTCACATGTTTTCTGGCACATCAGTATGTATCTTTATCTCCTCCGAATTGATGCTGTACATCATTTTCCCCCTGCATAATTCCCAGAACCCTGATCACTAGAATGGCTTCAAAAAAGAAGTAAATGTTTTTTAATCCACAGTAACTGTGCTGCTTTCTGACATATAGCCTACATTATTAGCCCATACTATCTGTATGAAGGAATATACGCTGACGCTCTGTACATTATCTAGAATAATGACGATCTGGTAGGGACGACACACCATTTAAAGTATTCAAGGCCCTGCAACAGACTGGTGTCCTGTCCAGGGGGTGTACCTGTGCATCAAGCTGCCTCATGCAGGTAGTGCAGGTATTGCAATATACATGGGACTACTGCACTCCTCTCTGCATCTTCTGCCAGCTGGATCATCTCCTGCTCTTCAAGGCTTATGTTCTCTGCAATTAAACACATTCCTTGGTCACCAGTAAATCAAGGTTTCATATTAATCCAGGTTTCAGAGATAGGTGAACATTTGTTCCAGCCAAGCAGTTACACCTGACTAAGTTTGTCCAGTGTGGCAGTGATCAGCTACAATTAAAATGCACCCCCCCCCCCCCCCCCCCCCCCCTGAAAGGAGCGATAACTGGGGTGGGTTAGAGTGTTGAGGTGGAGTTGAGGATCTCCAGTGTCTGTGATGCACGCAGTTAAGTGCGACGCAGTTCCAGTGGCAAGCTCGAGACTGAGGAGACGCTGTCTATCCTTTTGAGTTTTGATGGTGAGTTTTTACCAGATAAAGTCATGCTAGGATATGTCAGGTATCACATAAGAGCTTTTGTTTCAAACCCACTATAGTGTTTCAGGTACTAAGCTTATGGTAATATTGCAGCCATATGTAGGAGGGAGATTTGGAAGTGTGAGAGGTGTACAGGAGGGCATGGGACAAAGGAGTGTGCAGTTTTGGTGGGAAAAGTGGTGTGTTTCTATTGTGGGGTTGCCCATGTTGCTTGGGATCAGACATGTCTGAGACAGGTTGAGGTTACCAGGGTTAGAGCAATGCAGAAAGTGTCATATGCTGAGGCAGATCTTACCACATAGGTCTAGGACCTGAAAAACAATTTGCATTTCTCCCAGGGAGCACTTGATGTGATGAAAACAGGACAGCAGCAAGATGGCAACTAACTGTAAGTCCACAAGAAATTACATCTATGTTAACAATGACAGGGAAACAGGGTTATCTAGAAGGCTAATCAAGGCAAAATAACATTGTTGTGGATGAAATCCCAGAGTCGCCACATGAGACCTGGACGGAGTCTGTTATTTTCTTGCGTTGTTCTTTTTTCGTCTTCTCAATATTATGTTCTCTCTGATAAGCTACCCAGTCAAGGGATAAATATAGCCCATATGAATATATAGCCTTAGAAATAAGGTTAGTGAAATCAATAACTGGCTTACATCAGATAATATTTATATATTGACTATCTCTGAGATTCACTTAGATAATTCCTTTGATAATAGAGTAGTAGCAATACAGGTATATAACATCTATAGAAGAGACAGGAATACTTGTGGGGGAGGTGTTGGTATATATTCAGAGGCATATTCCTGTCAAGAGACGATCTCATGTAATGTTTTTGAAGTGCTGCGGTCGAAGGTTCACCTGCCTCATCTCAAGCCTATTCTTGCGGGGTGTTGCTATAAACCACCAAGTGCTAGCAGGCTGTATCTGGATAAAATGTGTGAAATGCTTGATAGTGTATGTGATGTTAACGGAGAGGTCTATTTTCTTGGTGACCTGAATATAGATTGGTCTTGAGCGGACAGCTTGATGAAAACAAGGCTTCTTACTGTAACCAGTGCCTGTAATCTGGTTGAGGTTATTAATCAACCAACCAGGGTGTTTACAAACACTACAGGAAATATATAATCACATGTATTGATCACATTTTTACTAATGCTGCAGAACGCTTTGTTCTAATGCTTTGTTCTAAAACTGTATGCACATCCATTGGACATAGTGAGAATAAGAATTTGTTCTTAACTGACTTGCCTAGTTAAATAAAGGTAAAATAAAAAATAAAATAAATAGTGACCATACTATACTGTAGTGGGCTATATCCAGAAATGCCAAAGTTCCAAAGGCTGGGCCTAAAATAGTGTATAGGAGATCATACAAAATGTTTTGTAGTGATTCCTAAGTTGAAGATGTAAAAAAGATTTGTTGGTCTGATGTGTGTAATGAGGAGCATCCAGACTGTAATAGGTCTGGGTGTAGTTGGTGCAGAGGAGTCAGGCGCAGGACAACAGAGATGAGTAATACATGTACATTTACTCAAGACTTTCAAATACAAGTCGATAATACCGAGCCCACAATACGGACCGTAAATACAATAAACAAACACGCACAAAAACCATTGGGAAAACAGAGGGTTAAATAATGAACATGTAATTGGGGAATTGAAACCAGGTGTGTAAAACAAATGAAAGTGGATCGGCGATGGCTAGAAGGCCGGTGACGTCGACCGCCGAACGTCGCCCGAACAAGGAGAGGGACCGACTTCGGCGGAAGTCGTGACACAGTGTAACGTTTTTTTTCCGTTGAAGGAGAGGACCAAAATGTAGCGTTGTTAGTGTACAACATGTTTAATAAGGACAATAAACGTGAGCACTACAAAATACAAAAAAAACAAATGTGGGGGAAAAAACCGAAACAGTCCTATCTAGTGCATAAACAAAGGCAGAAGACAACCACCCACAAAACCAAACACAAAACAGGCGACCTAAATATGGTTTCCAATCAGAGACAATGACAAACACCTGCCTCTGATTGAGAACCATATCAGGCCAAACAACAAACACAACATAGAAACACAAAACATAGATTGCCCACTCAGCTCACGTCCTGACCTGCACTAAAACAAAGAAAACACAAAAGAACTATGGTCAGAACGTGACACACAGACACTGCACTTGATGCATTTATGACATTGTTTCTTCCAGCTATTGATAAGTATGCACCAATAAAGAAACTGACTGTTAGAACTGTTAATGCTCCGTGGATTGATGAGGAATTGAAAAACTGTGTGGTTGAGAGAGATGAAGCAAAATGAGTAGGCTAATAAGTCTGGCTGCACATCTGATTGGCAAATTTACTGTAAATTGAGAAATTATGTGACTAAGCTGAAAGAAAAAGAAAATGAATCATGAAACTAAGATAAATATTATAAAGTATGAAGGAAAAAAAGTTTTAAAGTACTTTAAATTAAATAATGGACAGAAAGACGTTCAACTCCATATATCATTGAATCAGAAGGCTCATTCATCACAAAACCTTTTGATATTGCCAATTATTTTAATTACTATTTCATAGGCAAAGTGGGCAAACTCAGGCATGAAATGCATAAAAGACTTAATAATGAAAGGAAAGCGTTGTCATTTTTTATTCTGTCAAGTTAGTGTGAAAATGTATTGTTGTCCATCAATAATGAGAAACCACCTGGTATTGACAATTTAGATGGAAAGCTACTGAGGATGGTAGTGAACTATATTGCCACTCCTGTTTGTCATACAGTGCATTCTGAAAGTATTCAGTAACACAGTGGCCTCCATCATTCTTAAATGGATGAAGTTTGGAACCACCAAGACTCTTCTTAGAGCCTTTATGGAAGAGTGGCCAGACGGAAGCCACTCCTCAGTAAAAGGCACATGACAGCCCTCTTGGAGTTTGCCAAAAGGCACCTAAAGACTCTCAGACCATGAGAAACAAGATTGTCTGGTCTGAAGAAACCAAGATTGAACTCTTTGTCCTGAATGCCAAGTGTCACATCTGGAGGAAACCTGGCACGACCCCTACGGTGAAGCATGGTGGTGGCAGCATCATGGTGTGGGGATGTTTTTTAGCGACAGGGACTGGGAGACTAGTCGGGATCGAGGCAAAGATGAACGGAGCAAAGTACAGAGAAATCCTTAGTGAAAACCTGCTCCAGAGCGCTCAGGACCTCAGACTGGGGCGAAGGTTCACATTCCAACAGGACAACGACCCTAAGAACACAGCCAAGACAACTTAAGAGTGGCTTTGGAACAAGTGTATGAATGTCCTTGAGTGGCCCAGCCAAAGACTGGACTTGAACCCGATCGAACATCTCTGGAGAGACATTAAAATCGCTTTGCAGCGACGCTCCCCATCCAACCTGTCAGAGCTTGAGAGGATCTGCAGAGAAGAATGGGAGAAACTCCCCAAATGCAGGTGTGCCAAGCTTGTAGCGTCATACCCAAGAAGACTCAAGGATGTAATCCATGCCTAGGGTGCTTCAACAAAGTACTGAGTAAAGCGTCTGAATACTTACGTAAATGTCATATTTACGTTTTGTTTTAAGCAATGCAAAAATGTCTAAAAACCTGTTTTTGCTTTGTCATTATAGGGTATTATGTTTAGATTGATGAGGGTGAAAAAAACAATTTAATCCATTTTAGAATAAGGCTGTAACGTAACAGAATGTGGAAAAGTTCAAGGGGTCTGAATAATTTCTGTATATGTACTGATGTGTGAGTAACTGTCAGTAATGTGTGTAACTGTCAGTAGGACCTTTTTTGTTGTTCTATTGCTCTTATTTTAAATGTGTGTAGTTCAGTCCTTGAGCTGTTCTTGTCTATTGATGTTCTGTATTATGTAATGTTTTGTGTGGACCCCAGGAAGAGTAGCTGCCTCTTCAGCAACAGCTAATGGGGATCCTAATAAAATACCACAACTAAAAACAGTGAGGAAAGTAGAGGATGGTGAGAAAGGGTGAGGGAGCCTGAGAGGATCCCTGTGAGTATTGGGACAGTACAGAGTAAACCAAACAGTTTGTGCTTTAGTAAGGTTGACTTCTTGGCATTTATTGCTATGGTCATTACTGCACAGATGGAAAGGAAATCCCAGAAGACTGATTTGGTGGTAGAAGCAGCAGAGACATTTTTGGGTGTTGAGATTTTAGTGCAGAAGAACTACAGGGGGATTTGAGAGAAGGGGTTCCAGCCTCCCAGGGTGATGGCCTGGTGTAGGATGTTAGGGCCAAAGTAGTGTGAAGGGTGGTGGGTTTGTTGGGTATAGTGGTGTATATCTAGGGGTAGATGGTGGTGCAATAAAAAAAAAAATCTCCCAATTTCACTTTTTTTTAACAAAATGTGCAATTCACACTCCGACCTGTGAAGGGCAGCAATATGCAACAAAGCTTATAGTCTGCCGGAAAACAACTCTTTACAGTACTTTTCCACTTCCTTTTTCTACGGCGCTTTTAAGAAGAAAACTGTGACTCGGCTGATTGACCGAATAAAAGCTGCCATTTGGTCGTCACAATCTCAAAGGTGAGATTCGAATAAGACATATAAAGATGTATGAATATGTCATGTTTAAAATGACGTTTAGGGTAAACATAATGTGAGATGTACTCGAGTGGATGTTACTGCCACCGCCGTTAGCTTAGCAGATTGCTATCTGCCACCTGGCTAACGAGCTAGCAAGCATGCTGGTTAGCTTGCCATAGTGTCCATATGGAAACAGAACGTAGTTGCGCTCACTTGTTGATGTCCCCGATTAATGTCACCTTACTAGATTTGGGTGTTGTGACATTTTTGCTTAGCTAAGTTATCTAACTTGGTCGCCCGTTAATATACTGCTAGCTGGCTAACGTTAGCAAGCTTAGGCTAGGGTATTGTAGATAACGACGTTAGCTATAACTTGTACATTGCATAAGAAATCATCATGCAGATAATCCAATATTCAAATAGTCTATCGATGGCAGTGTCTTACTAATCCAAGAGTTATGTGTCCTGGGTCCGTGATGACTAGGCCACTGCGCAAACTGAAATGCCTATCTAATGTTAGTGCATTGCTGAGTGAAAACAGTGCTGTTCATTGTCTGAGACCCTGCGGCCTAGGTTACTAATCTTATCATCCACTTGCGTATATACATCAAATGTCTATCTAATATACATAGTATAAGGTAACTAGATATTGTTCAAATCTGCGTTTCATTTTAAATGTTTACAACATCTGCCCTAACCTCAGACCATGGCGAAGTTCCATGCCCCTGAGATCCAGGACAATCCCTCTGGATGGGGTCCCTGTGCTGTCCCTGAGAAGTTTAAGGACATGCCCTACCAGCCCTTTAGCAAAGGAGACCGTCTGGGAAAGGTTGGTCTCCCTCTGCTGCCTCTCACCTTTAATTATAAACAGCAGTTTGCCCTGCTTCAAGAGGAGGAACTTACGCTGACTGATTTACTTTTCTGTCCAGGTGGCTGATTGGACAGGAGCAACCTACCAGGACAAGAGATACACAAGTGTGTTACATTGTATTGTAGGATTCACGATAATAACATGATATGGTGTAAACATAATCCAGAATATATTGCCTATTCTAAATGTCTATATTCAATATTGATTTTGAGGTATTTCAGACCATGGATGCCATCATTTGACATTTGGTTGAATGTTTTGACAGACAAGTATTCATCTCAGTTTGGGGGTGGTAGTCAGTATGCCTACTTCCATGAGGAGGACGAGACGAGCTTCCAGCTGGTGGACACTGCCAAGACGCAGAAGACTGCCTACCAGAGGAACCGCATGAGGTTTGCACAGGTACAAGACTAACCTGCTCGACCACACACACGCAGTACCCCAAAAAGTATTTTCTGTGTCACCTTTTCTATAACAGGATGTTTTGTTCTGTTTTTACAGAGGAATCTGCGCAGGGACAAGGACCGCAGGAACCTGACCCAGTTCAATATGCAGACCCTCCCGAAGAGTGCCAAGCAGAAGGAGAGGTGAGCTGCCTGCAGTTGTTTAGCCGCCTGCAGTTGTTTAGCCAATCCACTGCTAATGTGACTTTCTAAAACACATGTTGTTCTCTCTGGTTCTCTCTATAACTCTGTCTAATCTCACCTGGCTCTGTCCAGGGATCGCATGCGCCTACAGAAAAAGTTCCAGAAGCAGTTTGGCGTCCGTCAGAAGTGGGACCAGAAATCCCAGGTATGGGAAGATCAACAACATCAGTGCACCTCCGGACATCTGAACCGTATTGTGATACTCCTCAGATAACATCTGATGTAGTCATATGAAGTTTCTAGCAACAGTCTTCCCAAACACCTGCTAACGCTACCATCCGTGCCTGTCTCTCCTCCCTCCCCTTTCCCTTTCCCCCCTCATACCTTTCATTTCAAGGCCCAGTTGAAACCCCGAGACTCGTCGGTGGAGGTCCGGAGTGACTGGGAGGTGAAGGAGGAGATGGACTTCCCCAGGCTGATGAAGATGAGATACATGGAGGTGGAGGACCCCACTGACATGTGAGTGACTTATCAACACTGCATCTGTGCTCAATCCAGGGGAGAACGAGTGCCCCCTTGCATTGAGTTCAAGTTGATGGACGACCGTGGTACTGCAGGCATTGTTTCCAGAAAACAGTATCCCCCATTATAGTGAAAGGGGAAATGGTGCTCTTTGTGGTCAGTATTCGTGGATGTATATAAACAAAATATTCAAATGCAATCATGGTACCAATAATGCCTTCTATTTCACCAGATGTATGTCTTTGAACCAATTACTTTAAAATCACAGACAAAGTTATAAGAATAATCTAGATGCTAATGGCAGCCTGCAGTGCCTCTATCGGCCGTCAACTTGAGATACTCCATGAGAGGGAGCAGCACTGAGCTAGCCTTCAACGTTACTTCATAGAGTAGGTTTTCAACAACTCCTCTGTATAAAAGGATGGTGACATGCTGAGATGACACTTCCTTATCATGAAATGCGCCACTGAGCATTCTCATAGGAAACAATGGGGTGATGTCATCGATGGCTTTGTCCATATTTTTTACAGTCTGTCTCACGGTTCAGAACAAACCCCACAGTCTAAATGTTCAAGCTGCTTTTCACCTGCAATGAGTCTGGTCTGTTTTTTCCCTTTTTGTTTCTACTGGAAGACAATATCATATCCACGTAAAGTCAGTTGATTTCCTTTCTCCCTCAGTGAGTGCTGTGGTGCGTTGGAGTACTACGACAAGGCCTTCGACCGCGTCACCACTCGAAACGAGAAGCCTCTCAAGAGCATCAAGAGGATCTTTCACACAGTCACCACCACTGACGACCCTGTCATCCGCAAGGTACACCCTCTCAATTCCACACTTACAGCACTGTGCCAGGTACAATAAGCCAGAGCAACATATTATTGATTCAGTCCTGTTGTTTTGTCTGAACATTCTTGTCCAGAGCTAATGGTTTCACACATTTCAGAAACAAAAACATGATTATTACAATGTCTACTGCCCTGTAGAGTGTGTTCTCTGCTCTGATGTAAATCCTTCCCTATACCCTCCTCTCTGCAGTTGGCTAAGACCCAGGGCAATGTGTTTGCCACCGATGCCATCCTGGCCACCCTGATGTGCTGCACGCGCTCAGTCAACTCCTGGGACATTATCGTGCAGAGAGTGGGCAACAAGCTCTTCTTTGACAAGAGAGACAACTCTGATTTTGGTGAGGCTTTCTCAAGTTAATCTATTCAGCTGTTGGTCCAACTCTGACTGATCAAGGAAGTTTTGTTTACTAGTGAATCAGTAGTTTACCTTATATCAAACTATCTAATATTTAAGTTTTCTTGTCATAATGCCAATGTTTAGGGGTGCGTTTGGTTTTTGTGCATTCGGCTCATCTAACCATCTGTAACTGTACATGTCAGATCTGTTGACGGTGAGTGAGACTGCCAACGAGCCACCACAGGATGAGGGCAACTCCTTCAACTCGCCCCGTAACCTGGCCATGGAGGCTACCTACATCAACCATAACTTCAGCCAGCAGTGTCTGCGCATGGTAAGACCACTACAATTATACACCAATGTCTAGTGACATTCCTTCAATGTGAGTGTGATGTGGAAAAAGTCCAAGCATTTCTGCCATTGTAAAGAATACATTTGAATTGGATGTTCATTCTTTCAGTTCTAATAGGATGCCGTGTCTTTGTTTCCCCTCAGGGCGGGGAGAGGCACAAGTTCCCTAACCCCAACCCATTTGTAGAGGAGGACATAGACAAGAGTGAGGTGGCCTCTGTTGCCTACAGGTGGGTACTGACCCGTGCTGCTCTCACTACTGCAGACCATCTAATCAGTCAGACCATCTAATCACAGTTAGTTAATTCACATCTGTAAGAAGTCTCTTACATTTGTTTGGGTACTCAGAAACTCACCTGTTTCTGTCTCAGGTACCGCCGCTGGAAGCTGGGGGAGGACATTGACCTGATTGTACGCTGTGAGCACGATGGAGTGATGACCGGGGCCAACGGAGAGGTGTCCTTCATCAACGTCAAGACCCTCAACGAGTGGGACTCCCGGGTAAGAGGAGGAACGAGTGATGACAGAAAATACAGTATCAAATATCTAGTACTATCTCTGGGGATGACATGCAGTGTTAACTTCTCCTCTAATGCTTAATGTTGTTTGTTCTTGTCTTAAGCACTGTAATGGAGTGGACTGGCGTCAGAAGCTGGACTCTCAGAGGGGAGCTGTTCTGGCCACCGAGCTGAAGAACAACAGCTACAAACTGGCCCGCTGGACCTGCTGTGCCATGCTGGCTGGCTCAGAGTACCTCAAGCTAGGGTCAGTGCCCCCCCCCCCCACCCCCAAAAAAAACTCACACTGGTCAAGTGCAACCATTTTCCCCCTTCAAATTGTCCATAAATTCACCTGGTTATGACCTCCATCAGTTAAATCCCCTGCCCTCCCCTGTCTCTAGGTACGTGTCTCGTTATCACGCGAAGGACTCTGCGCGCCACGTGGTCCTGGGCACCCAGCAGTTCCAGCCCACTGAGTTTGCCAGCCAGATCAACTTGAGCATGGAGAACGCCTGGGGCATCCTACGCTGCGTCATCGACATCTGCCGCAAGCTGGAGGAGGGCAAGTACCTCATCCTCAAGGACCCCAACAAGGTGAGCCCGGGACTGCTGACCATTGAGACTCTGTGACCGTTGACCATGGAGCAGAGCATGCCCTTGACTGTTTCTGTAGAGCGCTGCCAATGACTTGAAAGACTAGTACTTGTCTCTGCAACTTGTAGTAGTTGATTTCCCTCATTGTCTGACAGTGTCTGCACACAGAGCCCTAGAAATGTTAGTGTTCCTTACAGAGAGTCAATATCATTGTGTTTGTGTGCTTTTGCCAACAGCAAGTGATTCGCGTGTATAGCTTGCCTGACGGAACCTTCAGCTCAGATGAAGATGAGGAAGAAGATGATGATGATGATGAAGAGGATGAGGAGGAGGAAGGTGAGGACTGCCATCATTGCACTATGTGGTACCTGTACTATGTTCACAGTGCATTTGGAAAATATTCAGACCACTTCACTTTTTCCACATTTTGTTACGTTACAGCCGTATTCTAAAATTAATTAACTGTCCCTTTATCAATCTACACACAATACCCCATAATGACAAATCGAAATCAGGTTTTTTAGAATTATTTGCAAAAAAATAGAGCAATACCTTTTTAGGTATTCAGAGCCTTTGGTATGAGACTTGATATTGAGCTCAGGTGCATTCTGTTTCCATTGGAAAAAAATGAGCAGCAGTAAATAACAATAGCGGGGCTATATACAGGGAGTACTGGTACAGGGGCACCGGTATTGAGGTAATATATACATGTAGGTAGAGTTATTACAGTGACTATGTATAGATAGTAACAGAGAGTAGGGGGGGGGGGGGGCAGCAATGCAAATTGAGCCATTTGATAACTGTTCAGGAGTCTTATGGCTTGGAGGTAGAAGCTGTTTAGAAGCCTCTTGGACCTAGACGTGGCGCTCCGGTACCGCTTGCCGTGCGGTCTCAGAGAGAACCGTCTATGATTTTTTTTTTTTAGGGCCTTTCTCAGACACCGCCTGGTATAGAGGTCCTGGATGGCAAGAAGCTTGACCTCAGTGATGTACTGTGCCGTACGCACTACCCTCTGTAGTGCCTTGCGGTCGGAGGCCGAGCAGTTGCCATACCAGGTAGTGATGCAACCCATGCCACATCTTTTCAGTCTCCTGAGGGGGAATAGGTTTTGTCGTGCCCTCTTCACAACTGTCTTGGTGTGCTTGGACCATTAGTTTGTTGATGTGGATGCCAAGGAACTTGAAGCTCTCAACCTGCTCCACTACAACCCCGTCAATGGGAATGGTGGTGTGCTCGGTAGAGGTCGAGTTTGCCAAAAGGCACCTAAAGACTCTCAGACCATATAAAACAAGATTCTCTGGTCTGATTGAACTATTTAGCCTGAATGCCAAGCGTCACGTCTGGAGGAAACCAGGCACCGCTCATCAACTGGCCAGTACCATCCCTACAGTGAAGCATGGTGGTAGCAGCATCATGCTGTGGGGATGTTTTTCAGGGCAGGGACTGGGAGACTAGTCAGGATTGCGGGAAAGATGAACAGAGCAAAGTACAGAACCTGCTCCAGTGCGCTCAGACTGGGGAAAAAGGTTCGCCTTCCAACAGGACAGCAAACCTAAGCACATAGCCAAGACAACGCAGGAGTGACTTCAGGACAACTCTCTGAATGTCCTTGAGTGGCCCAGCCAGAGCCCGGACTTGAAGCAGATCGAAAGTCTAGAGACCTGAAAATAGCTGTGTAGTGTCGCTCCCCATCCAACCTGACAGAGCTTGAGAGGATCTGCAGAGAAATGGGAGAAACTCACCAAATGCAGGTGTGCCAAGCTTGTAGCATCATACCCAAGGCTGTAATCACTGCCAAAGGTGCTTCAACAAAGTACTGAGTAAAGGGTCAGAATACTTATGTACATGTGAAATTCCAGTTTTACATTTTTTATAAATTTGCGGAAAAGTCTAAACCTGTTTTTATTTGTCATTAAGGGGTATTGTTTGTAGATTTGGGGGGGATGATGTTACAGCCTTATTCTAAAATGGATTACAATGTGGAAAAGTGAAGGGGTCTGAATACTTTCCGAAAGCCCTGTATATATTACAATGTGTGGGCAGTGCTCTCTGAACACATTATATTATTTATGTGATTGTATTCTAATGGTTTAAGTAATGTGATTAATAGTTGAGTTTTTGTACAATACATTAACATGTTTTGAATTACTTATGTTTACTGGTTTTAAAGTCCTTTTCTCTCCCCCTTATTTCTCTCTACTCCCTGTCCTCTTTTTCTAGATGAACAAGAACCCTAAGGTGTGGCAATTGCACTAGTTACCAGGTGGCCTGCATCACACAGAAAATACTTCCTCGTTACATTCAAATAAAGATCTGAGAAACTGGCTCTTGTTTCCATTTATTTTGTATTTTCTCCTACTGAAAGGAGAGATCATTATTTTCTTACTGAAAAATAATCACTAAGCAGGCATGAGTCATCAAAATGAGTCATAATGAGGATTGATATTCTGCTCATCTGTGAAGTGTATATATTGTTGATAGCAATTGAATATTCTGGTATATTTAGATACTTGACCTTTCTGTATAACGGTTGAGTGAATGGTTACTGGGTAGGTCAAATCAAATTTAATTATATAGTCGTACATCAGCAAATATCTCAAAGTGCTGTACAGAAACCCAGCCTAAAACCCCAAACAGCAAGCAATGCAGGTGTAGAAGCACGGTGGCTAGGAAAAACTCCCTAGAAAGGCCGAAACCTAGAGGAACCAGGCTATGAGGGGTGGCCAGTCCTCTTCTGGCTGGGCCGGGTGGAGATTATAACAGAACATGGCCAAGATGTTCAAATGTTTATAAATTTGACCAGCATGGTCAAATAATAGGTCTGGTACAGGTAGCACGTCTGGTGAACAGGTCAGGATTCCATAGCCGCAGGCAGAACAGTTGAAACTGGAGCAGCAGCACGGCCAGGTGGACTGGGGACAGCAAGGAGTCATCATGCCAGGTAGTCCCAAGGCATGATCATCCGAGAAAGGGAGAATTAGAGAGCGCATACTTAAATTCACACAGGACACCGGATAAGACAGAAGTACTCCAGATATAACAAACTGACCCTAGCCCCCCGGCACAAACTACTGCAGCATAAATACTGGAGGCTGAGACAGGAGGGGTCAGGAGACACTGTGGCCCCATCCGATGATACCCCCGGACAGGGCCAAACAGGAAGGATATAACCCCACCCACTTCGCCAAAGCACAGCCCCCACACCACTAGTTGGTGGGCAGAGCTACATAAATCTGCCTGCTGATCTATGTCCCAGATTACTTCTGAAGGGGGTTAAACCAAGGCCTCATACATTTTTAAAGGGTTAATACATTGTGTTATGATAAACTGTAAGTTCTCCTCTTTAGGAGACCTCTGTGTGTGTGTTAACACTTGTTTTGAGTGTTGTGCCTTTCAGACACTATCAGAAGGCGGAAACCGCCTACGCTCAGACTCCTGTCTGGACCATGGCTGATTCTCTGAGAACACAAGGCTGTCGCAGGCCTGATGAAAACAGCCACCTGTCAGAAGATGCTTAGACTCGTTCACCTTGTTATGACCCTGTACTTATGATGAAAGGTCAAGTTTTGGTCAAACCCACTTCTGAGCTTTTAATTGCTGACAAGATGGTTGCTGCTGTCGGGGAGGATAGATTTATTAAAACGTTGACAGGGAAAGTCACGCAAGGAAGACTGGGGAGGTTATATGAGTTACAGGATGTCTTAGATATTTTGCAGAACCTGGGGAGAGCTATTATATACTGTACTCTACCAACTTCTGCCTACAATTGTATTACTAAAGGAGAATTATTTTTTTTTTTCCTTTTTACTACCAATATACAGTTGAAGTCCGAAGTTTACATACACCTTAGCCAAATACATTTAAACTCAGTTTTTCACAATTCCCGACATTTAATCCTAGTAAAAATTCCCTGTCTTAGGTCAGTTCGGATCACCACTTTATTTTAAGAATGTGAAATGTCAGAATAATAGTAGAGAGAATTATTTATTTCAGTTTTTATTTCTTTCATCACATTCCCAGTAGGTCAGAAGTTTACATACACTCAATTAGTATTTGGTAGCAATGGGTCTTGGGTCAAACATTTCGGGTAGCCTTCCCACAATAAATTGGGTGAATTTTATCCCATTCCTCCTGACAGAGCTGGTGTAAATTTTTTTATTTATTTTACCTTTATTTAACTAGGCAAGTCAGTTAAGAACAAATTCTTATTTTCAATGACGGCCTAGGAACAGTGGGTTAACTGCCTGTTCAGAGGCAGAACGACACCTAACTGAGTCAGGTTTGTAGGCCTCCTTGCTCACACACGCTTTTTCAGTTCTGCCCACAAATTTTCTATAGGTTTGAGGTCAGGGCTTTGTGATGGCCACTCCAATACCTTGACTTTGTTGTCCTTCAGCCAATTCGCCACAACTTTAGAAGTATGCTTGGGGTCATTGTCCATTTGGAAGCCCTATTTGCAACCAAGCTTTAACTTCCTGACTGATGTCTTGAGATGTTGCTTCAATATATCCACATAGTTTTCCATCCTCATGAAGCCATCTATTTTGTGAAGTGTACCAATCCCTCCTGCAGCAAAGCACCCCCACAACATGATGTTGCCACCCCCGTGATTCACGTTTGGGAGGGTGTTCTTCGGCTTGCAAGCCCCCTCCTTTTTCCTCCAAACATAATGATGGACATTATGGCCAAACAGTTCTATTTTTGTTTCATCAGACCAGAGGACATTTCTCCAAAAAGTACGATCTTTGTCCCCATGTGCAGTTGCAAACCGTAGTCTGGCTTTTTTATGGGGGTTTTGGAGCAGTGGCTTCTTCCTTGCTGAGCGGCCTTTCAGGTTATGTTGATATAGGACTTGTTTTACTATGCATATAGATACTTTTGTACCTGTTTCCTCCAGCATCTTCACACGGTCCTTTGCTGTTGTTCTGGGATTGATTTGCATTTTTCTCACCAAAGTACGTTCATCTCTAGGAGACAGAACGCATCTCCTTCCTGAGTGGTATGATGGCTGCGTGGTCCCATGGTGTTTATACTTGCATACCATTGTTTGTACAGATGAACGTGGTACCTTCAGGCATTTGGAAATTGCTCCCAATGATGAACCAGACTTGTGGTCTATCATTTCTTTTCTGAGGTCTTGGCTGATTTCTTTTGATTTTCCCATGATGTCAAGCAAAGAGGCACTGAGTTTGAAGGTAGGCCTTGAAATACATCCACAGGTACACCTCCAATTGACTCAAATTATGTCAATTAGCCAATAAGAAGCTTCTAAAGCCATGACATCATTTTCTGGAATTTCCAAGCTGTTTTAAAGCACAGTCAACTTTGTGTATGTCAACTTCTGACCCACTGTAATTGTGATGCAGTGAAATAATCTGTAAACAATTGTTGGAAAAATTACTTGTGTCTTGCACAAAGTAGTCCTAACTGATTTGCCAAGACTATAGTTTGTTAACAAGAAGTTTGTGGAGTGGTTGAAAAACAAGTTTTATTGACTCCAACCTAACTGTATGTAAACTTCTGGCTTCAACTGTATATATATCACTTGACCAACACTTCCAAGGCATGTCACCTGTCTGCTCCTCAAACACCTGGTCAAAGCTGAGCCACTGTAAAGGGGTTCTTCCAGTCGATGCATTTATCTGCCAAATAATGAATATGTAGCTGTTTGAGATGGACCTTCAACAATCAAACATAACATGACCTTCATTCTTTACTCATCTTGTTTGCCAGAGATGTGTTACTACTGATAAGTGAGTCTGTTTCGTTATTGCCAGGGCCCTGTCCAGAAACAACCCCTCCCAATTCATCAGGCACTGAGCCAGTGTCCAAAAGTTGAGTCTTCAGGCACAATAAAGAGGCTGTTCCCATGCAGTGTCACAGACAGACTGTTATTTCTTGCCATGGTAGTGTTGTCAAGCTGGATGAACATTCAAGCAGTCCCACTGTGAACTTCGGATCGCTCGGATTAGTAGGGTATGGCTATAGACCGCAAGCCATTCAGACAAGACATCCCAAGATGGGAGGGGAGAGGAATGACTGGGGAAAACTGCTACTGTGTACATTCAGTTCTGATGAAAGTGGAGTATTTTTGAAGGCACTGGTTGTGTGTTGCCATATCATGCAAGTATGATAAACAGTGGATTCAGATGAGGTCATGGTGGAAATGGAAGACACTGGAAGATCAGATTCTCAACCAGGTCAGTTTTTGATCAATCCTGGCAAAACTAGAAACAGGAAGTGAAAACGCACACTGCAGTCAGATAAACTGTCTCTCAATACAATGATTGTAATGATCTCATGAGTGATTTTCATTCACAGCTATAATACTGTGAGAAAAGGTTGGTTAGAGATATGCAATAAAATATAATTGTTATTCTCTTTGTTCATTTTGGCCAAGCATTCCCTCTCTCTGTGGTCTCTGGGTTGTGAATAATCCTTATCTGAGAGAGGTGGGGAAGAGTGCTGTGCGCAACACCATCCTGGGCGGAGGGGGTGTTTGACACGGTGTGGGTAAGGACCAGGAAGGCGGTGAGAAGGCAGGGTAAGGTTGCCTAGAGGCAGGTGAACATGCCTGGTTGGGAGGGGTTCCCTTCCAGGAGCTTCTCTCTGGGGGTCTGGAGGGAGATTGTCCGCAGCAATCCTGGAGGAGGTCAGGGAGAAGTAGGAGGAGAGGAGGCACCAGGAGGAGGACAGGGACAGAGAGGAGGGGTTAAGGAGGGTCAGCTGGAGATGGAGGAGACAGGGGAGGGAGGGAAGGCCACAGAGGAGTCCACGAGATGGCAGAAAGGGAGATACACAGATGAGAAATCAGTGAGTAAAACACTATACTATACCTAAAGTACTCACTGAATAAGTTGTTTTATGTGATGCCTAAATATGCCCATCAGTTGTCAAATGAGACAAACAAAATATTCTGTATGTCTGCCAGTATTTCCTCAATGTGTGAACATTATAAAGAATGGAATGTAAAAATACATTGTACTTACACATCTTGTGGTTCAACAGCAGGTCTGGAAAGCAGACCTTGCTGACTTCCTGATTACTTTTATACCTACTACAGTCCAAAAGACATTCATATCTTCCACTATTTATTTTTAATATGGACTGCCAATATAATTGTCCATGTCCATCAGGGCCACATCCAGGCATAAGTCTCTTAGGGGGCCCCCGACCCCAAAAAATTGTGCTGAGAGTTAGAATAGAAGAATACACTAGGTGCAATTTAGAAATTTGGTTGTGCATCAGCAGCGGTTTTCTTATGTCAGTCACTATCAATCAAATTAGCCATGTCAGCGAACAATTTTTAGATTGGTAAGTTAGGCTAGCTAGCTATCTTAACTTGTGGTAATCATGGCTGAATACCAACCGGGCCCGCAAGGCATGTGCCCAGGGGCCCTGACCTCCATGGGGCCCTCATTGATTTTGTTAATCACGCTCACTCAGATATCATTAACATGGCATAAATCTTGGCAAAATGTGTAGAATTACAGGAGATTAGCTTTAAAATGGAAAACATTTCTCTCCACCCCATGGAAAATTGGATAGAATTGAAGGAAAGTTGCTGTAAAACTTCACATTTGTTCTCTCTGCCCCATGGCAAAATTTGTAGAATTGCATGAAATTTGTTATAAAATTGCTAAACTTCTCTTCGCCTCATGGCAAAATGTTTAGAATTGCATAAAACTTGCATTAAAAATGCAATAATTAATTTACTTTAAAACGTACAACTTACATTACTGGCTCGTTACAGTTTGATAGAACCTTGTTACTGTTTGATAGAACTTATCTGCATGAATACAACACAGTATTCACATTATTTGTTTTTAATATATGATCAATTTGCATGATTTTCTGTTATTAATGTGAAAATAATCATTATAGCCGCAATCCCTACTACTTCTGAAAATAGCTCTGATTATCACAAGGTACAGTGTGTGTATATATATATAGCTGCCATTGATTACCACACTTGACTGTTGCCAAGGCTACACTGGGGCAAAACACTGGCTGTAAAAATCTATTGCCTCTCAGGCTGTCCTATGTGTGTCCTCCTGCTTTTGTTTCCTTGTATGCAACATTTTGAAAAGTGATTCCTTTTCCAGGACAAAGTCCAGAGATGAATGACATGGGCAAGGGATTTAACACTTTCTGTACATATAGGATTACAGATCGGGAACTCATGTTTTAGGATGAGTTATAATCACCATTACAATAAGTTGTGTGGAAGCAGAACATATCAGGTGAAACATTTGGAGTGTTCTTATTGTGTTCTGTTGTACAACATAATGCCCTTGTCTTGCTGTACACATGACTACAGACTGCTTCACTCTGGCGTCCCGTATTAAAATGTTATGATGAAAATGAGAAAAGACCAATTAAAAAAGGATTTATTAAATAATTGTTTTACAAAGGTATTTCAGAACACCAGAAACTAGGCCTATTATTATTGACACAAATAAGGCCAGACATAATTAGTCCCTTTCCATTTCATTAAGTCTCATTGAAACCTTTTCACACAAGTCAACATCAGAATAAATTGCACAAACATGTTTCATTGCCTGTTAGCAAGACGTCTTCAACTACTAGTGAAGGGAGGAATAAGTATTCTGTGCATTTACATGTCAGCAGCACAATCATAGAAACATTATTACATTTAATAAATAACGGAGAATCAAGTAAAATGCATAATCAAAATGACTGACAGATAGGCAATGTACAGTATGTGCAACTGTACAGTATGTTTGACAGTCCCTAACTTCAAACTGGTCATTGATGTTGTCCTACATAGATTTTTTCTCTTTCAGATTCCCCTCCAGGAGGGTAAAAAGGCTGTGCCAGGATTCTCTGGCACTTCCTGAACTTCCAAATTCCTCTACACAGCGAGTCGTAGATCCTCTGCCAGGAGTCTAGCTCTGTGCGCCACAATGCCGCTCTGGCACGGATGAGCTGGGAGAACTCACTCTTGCTGCCTTTGGCCAGGCACACACTGTCTTTACAGATGAAGAAAACATCCAGGCCAATGAAGAGGGCGTTGAGAGTGATAAAACCAGCCCGCGCCGAGCTGGAGAGGGCTAGTGGGGTGCCTTTGGCCACCTGTCCAATGTCTGGGATGTCCCCTGCTAGCTTGGGTAGGTTTCGTGCTGCTTTGCCTTCCTGGAGCGCCAACTTACCAGCGCTTGCAATCAGATCTTCCTTTGCAAGGGCCTTAACACTCAGAGCCGAGGCACAGTCCACTATGGAGTCGATGCCTTTTCCAATGGCCCCGGCTGTGGCAATCACCTTCCCTACCCCCAGCACGCCGTCCACCCTGCTCTGCCCCAGGATGGGCTCCATAGTAGTGGCCACATTCTCCAGAGACTCCTGGAGACTCTCCACATCCTCCATGAAACTCTGGAAGACTTTACTGGCTTTCTTCTCATGGATGCTATTGACCTTCATCTCTGTGATACCAGTGGCTAAACTGTTGACCCCACTGGTGACCCCCAGGCTGACCCCTGTAATGGTGAGAGCCAGTGACACCCCAGCAGTGACAGGGGTCAGAGCTAAGCCCACGATGGATAGGATTCCTCCAGCCACCCCCACTGAGCTGCCTGCCACACTGGAGATCTTAGCCCCCAGCTTCATCCTGTCCAGCTGCACAGCATTCTCCTCCAGATCGGTCAGAAACTGCTCCATCCTGGGTCGGCGCTGGCTGAACCGGCCAATGAAGCGCTGAGCAGCCTCTTGGAACAGGAATGTTAGTCTGAGGTGCTGGTCCATCCTGACAGAGAGGAGACAGTTTCAACATCTATTTACTGTCTACCAATAAAATACAAATATCAACAGAAGTTTAAAGACCACAACCAAACTAACCTTACCTGATATCATTCAACTGATTCAACTGGTCCATCATCTTTTCTATGGACTTTTCACTCACATCATCAAGGTTGACCACAGGGATGTCATTCTTCTTTTTCCAAAACAGCATTTGACTGATGGAGCTACTGTAACAATGCATATTAATTTCAACATTACATTATATTCATTACATTTATATGTGGATTTTGAATCACATAAGCCAAAGAACCTTGTCAAATGACATCTGAGAAGGACAAAAATGAAGGAAAATAGTACAACTATGCTAATATAAATTATGATATTAAAACAGTGTTTTAAGATTACTCTCAGGCTGTTGTCTGATCTGTAATCTAGAAGGAAAAAATGGACATCAAGTGTTTGTAAAATGGCAATAAAGAACATGACATAAGTTAATGCTGAAGCAATTGTGATGGTAGCTCCACTTACACTATGTCCATCCTCTTACAGAGCTGCTGGCTGATTTCTATGTATCTGTCCAGTTGGAGGGCCAGCACCTCTACATTGAGGAGGCTGGGCATAAAGAAGGCCTTAGCATCCCTCTTAAAGTAGATGAGGAGAGGGCAGGATATTCTGGCAGCAGTGATGACAGCCTGAACACTGGCAGGGCTCGTCCCCTGAGGCAGACAGAAGAACCTGTTCTCCTCAAACACCAACAGACAGGTGACCGCCAGACACTCCACAGCATCCAGGAAGTAATCCAGCTTCTCCAGGCCTCCCAGAGTGTCCTTTAGTACAGCCCCCAGCTCCTTCTCCAGCTCCTCACGCCTACTGTCTGCAGTCCCCTGGGTCAGACCGCTCCATACGAACTCCCCAAACGCCTTGGCCTTGGTCGCTGAGTTACGGACATGGTCGAACTTAAGGTCAATTCTGTCTGCCCTCTGCTTGATGTCCCTCATCATTTCCAGTTCTGTCTTCCTCTGAAGGGCCCATTTGGAATGCCTGTCACAGAACTCCCTCACTGTGTGAATGTTGCTGAGGGTGTCAGAGATGTACTGGCCCAAGAGCTCCCTTGTTAACTCTGATCTGGAAGAAAAGTAGGCTTCAGTCAGGAGCTTCACTATTGAATGCAGGATAATCAGTATATAAAATTACAAAGTTGTAGATACAGAGTGCCTATCCACCAACTTTACCCTTTTATTGAACTACCTTTATTGAATACCTTGGATTCTTTGTCAACATTGCCCTCTGCTGTCAATTTAAAGTAGCCCAGCAACACTCTCCTTTCTGCCCCAGTTATTAAACCTCTTAGATGTAAGATGTACATGTAGATGTAATGTATAGATTAAAAAATACTTAAAAATAACACGTTCTGTTTGTCATAGAGGGCATGAGATGAAAGGGGAGTTCCTAACAAGTTCAGGAAGCCAAGCTACAGCAGACAGTTTGATCAAGAGAGACCTTGCAAAAATATGCATTTTCTCTAACACTAAACATACAAATATGTCATTTACAGTTATAAGGAAGGTGACATCTTATAGTTAGTCATTTTTTAATATGATTATGCTATATTTAGAAAGCATATGTAACTTCAAGCCATATTCATACGATTTTGTTGAACAGGAAATACATCATAAAAATATTAAATATTTGTACTGTGAACTTGAGCTTGTGTCCTGAAAATGCAGCATTACTAGTTATTTCTTATGACCCTCATGGTACATAATTACATTTGGGGATTACATTTAGATACAATTAACTGGTTAATAGTCTCACCGTGACATGACGCTCTCCCTGTGTTTGGACATTTCCTGGTTTGGTTGATATCGTTACTGAACAGTGTTGCCTTGTCCCCAAGGCATGTCCAATAGAACTGTGGATAATTCAAAAGAAAAATCACAGCCATTACATTTCTATTCTGATATAAATTTAGAAACAGGATTCACGTACATCACATAGCTACATGGGCAAACACAGTGATTCATTTGTACATCGGGAGGTCCCGGGAACACAGTGAGCGCGAGAGCCTAACTTTCTAGACATCAGTGTACAGCAACAATTTCAGACGTCACTGCAGAACACCCGCCATATGCATATAAAACACACTCAGCTGGAAGGTTTACAAGACCCGAATCAATGTAGTAGCAGAACAAATATCACAATATCCTAATATTATAACTTCAAATAAAATAGATCAATATAGGCTACAGCAGAACACACATATGATAATATATAGGCCTATACATATTCGGATTAATTTCACAGTACAGAAAAAGTTTGTACAGGACAACAGTTTTCCTACCGTAGTTTTCAAAACCTCCCACAATGACTCTCCCCATGTCAAGTCCATGTATCTCCTGACAGTCAATTTATTGTTCAAAACCATGAACGAGCCTGTGCCTATGTTTAGTCTCGTTCTAAAGCTGTTCGGAAGACTCTGGCTGTATAGTCTATTTTTTTCCATTTTGAGTGTTAACTATAACCTGGGTGTCGTCTTTAGCCGTGTCTGCAAGGCTTGCTACCAACAAATGCGCCTTGGTTCGGGCATGTTCAGAAACCTTTTTTCTGAGGGCTCTCTTCAGAGGAAGAGGATGATACTGTATATTCCACCAACACTTTTGATAGCTAGTATTATCCCTCTAGTCGTTTCTAGACCCAAACACCCTACCTTTTTGCATGTTGTACAGCCCAAATTTGAATTCAGCATGACAAGCCAGGTGTTATACGTTTGCTTGTTCTTGCACTGCAAATTGCACCTGCTCCGAGCACTTCTACGGTGGATTTATAAAGTAACGATAACCTTATGTACCCATTATCTCTTGAAGAATATAACTTACTGCCTCATTAGTTTAGTTCAACTCTTGTACCCCATCAAAACCCAAAATATAAGCTTGTTTTACTCTAATGTTTACAAACAAAGTAAACGTAAACAAACACTATACCTTTAATACATAGTTAAAACTATAATTTTGATATCATGAATGGTCAGTCCTTGCATCCATAGGTCTGTCTGTGAATTACAATCTCCAATTCCATCCCTCAATTTTAACCTGAAACAGTGGCGGGTTAAAAGCCCTTTTCTTGTTTCAACTGTTTCATTTGTGTAAAGAAATATGGATGTATAAAGCTCACTCACCTTGACAAAGAGGGTGAATGCTGTTCCCTACAGTCTCCCTACACTGGAATGTTGTCTTCTCAGTTTCGTTTCCCTTACTTCACCAAACTCAACATTGAGCTACGATAAGAACGCTTGGACACGTCACCACCACTCCTTTGAATGGCGAGAAAGAAACGCCCAAAACAGAGCATCCTTTAGCAATCCATTAGTAAACAAATCTGTAGCGTGGAACAATATTGTGGATTATTTACTTACATGTAAACTATTTTTTTAGTTTTATTTGGAAGGATGGCGAGACTAAATTAAATGTTCTGTAAAATCCTAGCGACTTCAGAGGGTATCTGACACATGTAGTAACCATTTCAGACATACAGTGCCTTGCGAAAGTATTCGGCCCCCTTGAACTTTGCGACCTTTTGCCACATTTCAGGTTTCAAACATAAAGATATAAAACTGTATTTTTTTGTGAAGAATCAACAACAAGTGGGACACAATCAGGAAGTGGAACGACATTTATAGGATATTTCAAACTTTTTTTAACAGTGGGTATGGTGTGTTCAGGGTGATGAGCTGTGTTGCTTTTACGCCAAACATAACGTTTTGCATTGTTGCCAAAAAGTTCAATTTTGGTTTCATCTGACCAGAGCACCTTCTTCCACATGTTTGGTGTGTCTCCCAGGTGGCTTGTGGCAAACTTTAAACAACACTTTTTATGGATATCTTTAAGAAATGGCTTTCTTGCCACTCTTCCATAAAGGCCAGATTTGTGCAATATGAGACTGATTGTTGTCCTATGGACAGAGTCTCCCACCTCAGCTGTAGATCTCTGCAGTTCATCCAGAGTGATCATGGGCCTCTTGGCTGCATCTCTGATCAGTCTTCTCCTTGTATGAGCTGAAAGTTTAGAGGGACGGCCAGGTCTTGGTAGATTTGCAGTGGTCTGATACTCCTTCCATTTCAATATATCCATTTCAAGCATCATGGTTTGGGCCTGCTTTTCTTCTGATACTCCTTCCATTTCAATATTATCGCTTGCACAGTGCTCCTTGAGATGTTTAAAGCTTGGGAAATCTTTTTGTATCCAAATCCGGCTTTAAACTTCTTCACAACAGTATCTCGGACCTGCCTGGTGTGTTCCTTGTTCTTCATGATGCTCTCTGCGCCTTTAACGGACCTCTGAGACTATCACAGTGCAGGTGCATTTATACGGAGACTTGATTACACACAGGTGGATTGTATTTATCATCATTAGTCATTTAGGTCAAAATTGGATCATTCAGAGATCCTCACTGAACTTCTGGAGAGAGTTTGCTGCACTGAAAGTAAAGGGGCTGAATAATTTTGCACGCCCAATTTTTCAGTTTTTGATTTGTTAAAAAAGTTTGAAATATCCAATAAATGTCGTTCCACTTCATGATTGTGTCCCACTTGTTGTTGATTCTTCACAAAAAAATACAGTTTTATATCTTTATGTTTGAAGCCTGAAATGTGGCAAAAGGTCGCAAAGTTCAAGGGGGCCGAATACTTTCGCAAGGCACTGTATATATATATATATATATATATATGTTATATATGTTTTTTTTTTATTTGGACTAAAGGAACACCTATGTGAGAATGCTATTCATTGACTACAGCTCAGCGTCCAACACCCTAGTGACCTCAAAGCTCATAAATAAGCTAAGGACCCTGGGACTGAACACCTCCCTCTGCAACTGGATCCTGAACTTCCTGACGGGCCGCCCCCAGGTGGTAAGGATAGGTAACAACACATCCGCCACGCTGATCCTCAACACTGGGGCCCCTCAGGGGTGCATGCTCAGTCCCCTCCTGTACTCCCTGTTCACTCATGACTGCACGGCCAGGTACGACTCCAACACCATCATTACTTTTGCCGATGACACAGCAGTGGTAGGCCTGATCACAGACATTGATGAGACAGCCTGTAGGGAGGTCAGAGACCATGCTGTGTGGTGCCAAGACAACAACATCTCCCTCAACGTGATCAAGACAAAGGAGATGATTGTGGACTACAGGAAAAGGAGGACCAAGCACGCCCCCATTTTCATCGACGGGGCAATAGTGGAGCAGGTTGAGAGCTTCAAGTTCCTTGGTGTCCACATCACCAACAAACTAACATGGTACATGCACACCAAGACAGTTGTGAAGAGGGCACGACAAAACCTATTCCCCCTCAGGAGACTGAAAAGATTTGGTATGGTCTCCTCAGATCCTCAAAAGGGTCTACAGCTGCACCATCGAGAGCATCTTGAGTGGTTGCATCACAGCCTGGTATGGCAACTGCTCGGCCTCCGACTGCAAGGCACTACAGGGGGTAGTGCGTACAGCCCAGTACATCACCGGGGCCAAGCTTCCTGCCATCCAGGACCTCTATACCAGGCAGTGTCAGAGGAAGGCCCTAAAAATTGTCAAAGACTCCAGCCACCCTAGTCATAGACGGTTCTCACTGCTACCGCACAGCAAGCGGTACCGGAGCGCCAAGTCTAGGTCCAAGAGGCTTGCTTATAAACAGCCTTTTCCCCCAAGTCATAAGACTCCTGAACATCTAATCAAATGGCTACCCAGACTATTTTCTTCCCCCCCCCAACCCCTCTTTTACGCCGCTCCTACTCTCTGTTGTGACCGGTTCGTCACTTTAATAACTCTACCTAAATGTACATATTACCTCAATTTCCTCGACTAACCGGTGCTCCCGCACATTGACTCTGTACCGGTACCCCGGAATAAAGTCTTGCTACTGTTATTACTGCCGCTCTTTAATTACTTGTTCCTTTTATTTCCGATTCCAGGTTTTATCACAACCGACTCTGGTTGGGATTCTCATAGGGCGGTGCACAATTGGCCCAGCGTCGTCCGGGTTAGGGTTTTGTCCGGGGTAGGCCGTCATTGTAAATATGAATTTGTTCTTAACTGACTTGCTTAGTTAAATAAAGGTTCCACCCCAGGGACTCTTGGGGCATGGCCTTTCAGGCTATGGTTTTATCTTTCTCACTCTCCGTCTGATCATGCATAGAAAAACACGTGTAATGCTTGTTAATGCTTTGTAACTTAAACGTATGCCTTATATGTCAATCCATTTAGCAAAGTAATTAACTGCACTTGTAATTAGAATTCCATTCTCAGACGTTTCTTGATTGCCTGTTATTGTAACGCAACTGTAGTTTCTTGCATAGTCAGAAAAACATTTAATAAAGTTTGTTAACATAGTCATTTCATAGTTTTATTATGGGTTGAACGTAAGGTGTATATATAAAATATTAACCCATTACATTTTCATCACCTGTGGTCTATTATAATAAGCAAACTATGGTCACATATGATATACCCTTCGGAATGCATTTAACTGTGAAAATTATATAATTTTTCTAAAAAATGATTTTATCTGCCAAAGATTAAACATACATTTACAGCCTTAATTCAAAATGTATTACATTTATTTTTTCTCACCCATCTACACACAATACCCCATAATTACAAAGTGAAAACATGTTTTAAGACACTTTTGCAAATGTATTGAAAATGTAATACAGAAATATCTAGTTCTCACACCCCTGAGTCAATACTTTGTAGACACACCTTTGGCAGCGATTACAGCTGTGTCTTTCTGGGTAAGTCCCTAAGAGCTTTCCACACCTGGATTGTGCAACATTTGCCCATTATTCTTTTCCAAATTATTCAGCTCTGTCAAATTGGTTGTTGATCATTGCTAAGCAACCCTTTTCAGGTTTTGCCATAGATTTTCAAGTAGATTTAAGTCAAACTGTAACTGTGTTTTAGGTCTTTGTCCTGCTGAAAAGTGAATTCATCTCCCAGTGTCTGGTGGAAAGCAGATTGAACCTGGTTTTCCTCTAGGATTTTGCCTGTACTTAGCTCCATTCCGTTTCTTTTTTATCCTGAGAAACTCCCCAGTCCTTAACGATTACAAGCATACCCATAACATGATGCAGCCATCACTATGCTTGAAAATATGGAGAGTGGTAGTTCAGGAGTAAAACAGTAATGTGTTGTATTGGATTTTCCCCAAACATAACACTTTGTATTCACGACAAAATGTGAATTGCTTTGCCACATATTTTTTTGCAGTGTTACTTTAGTGCCTTGTTGCAAACAGGATGCATGTATTCTGTACAGACTTCCTTCTTTTCACTCTGTCAATTAGGTTAGTATTGTGGAGTAACTACAATGTTGTTGATCCATCCTCAGTTTTCTCCTATCACAGCCATTAAACTCTAACTGTATTAAAGTCACCATTGGCCTCATGGTGAAATTCCTGAGCAGTTTCCTTCCTCTCCGGCAACTGAGTTAGGACGTGACTGGGTGTATTGATACACTATCCAAAGTGTAATTAATAACTTCACCATGCTCAAAGGGATATTCAATGTCTGCTTTTTCTTTACCCATTTACCAATAGGTATCCTTCTTTGTGAGACATTGGTAAACCTCCCTGGTATGTGTGTTTGAATCTGTGTATGAAATTCACTGCTTGACTGAGGGACCTTACAGATAAATTGTATGTGTGGGGTACAAAGATTAAGAAGTAATTCAAAAATCATGTTAAACACTTTTATTGCACACAGAGTGAATCCATGCAACGTATTACTTGTTTAGCAATTTTTTACTCCTGAACTTATTTTGGCTTGCCATAACAAAGGGGTTGAATACTTATTGACTCAAGACATCTAAATTTAATCTATTTTAAATACAGGCTGTAACACAACAAAATGTGGAAAAAGATAAGGGGTGAGAATACTATCTGAAGGCACTGTGTGTTGCTGTTGGTGAAGGATCTTCAACAATCAAACAGATAATGCCAACTAAATATGACTTTCATTCAAATCTCACATTTAATCAGATTTGCCAGTAATATGTGTGGTACTACTGATAAGTGAGTCTGTTCAATATCTCCAGGGCCCTGTCCAGAAACAACTCCTAACTCATTAGAACCACTTCCCTTATCTCCAAAAGTCTCCAAAAGTTTCAAGTCTTCCTCAGGCACAATAAAGAAGCTGTGGTCCCATACAGTATCGCTTGGGGCAGGGTCAAAGCCAGGCTGTTGATTCCTGCCAAGGTAGTGTTATCTAGCTGTGCGAACATGCAGGCAGTCCCACTGTGAACTTTGGATCCCTGGGACAGTAAAAGGGGTTGTAAAGAATGATTAGCAGAGGGTGACTATAGACCGTAAGCCATTCAGACAACAAAGTGTCCCGGGAGGGGAGAGGAGTGGGGAAGATATTCTTCCTTTAACAAAATAGCTACTGTATACTTTAAGATCTGATGAAAGGGGACAAGTAGGAAGTAGCATTTTAGAAGGCACTGGTTGTGTTATTATACAACAGTGATAACAGTGGTTTCAACATGGATTCAGAGGAGGTCATGGTGGAAATGAAAGAAACTGGAAAGTCGCCAGATTCTCAACCAGGTCAGTTTTTGATCTATCCTGGCGTATGGGAAACAGGAAGTGAAAATTCAATGCAATTCATTTGTGTTATTCTGTACATTAATTTAGCTTGATGTGATACTTGTTAACGGCCAAGCAGTCCCTCTTTCTGTGGTCTCAGGGTTGCGAATAATCCTGATCGGAGAGCGAGAGGCAGGGAAGAGTGCTGTGGGCAACGCCATCCTGGGCAGTGAGATGTTTGACACGGTGGGGGTGAGAACAAGGGAGGCGGTAAAGCGGCAAAGAGAGGTGGCTGAGAGGCAGGTGACGGTGGTCGACACGCCTGGTTGGGAGTGGTTCCCCTCCAGGGGCTCCTCTCTGGGGGTCCGGAGGGAGATCGTCCGTGGCGTGTCGCTGTGCCAGCCTGGCCCCCACGCCGTGCTCCTGGTGGTGCCCCTCTCCTTCTCCTTTACCAAACGGGAGCGGCAGGCAGCCGAGGAGCATGTGGAGCTGTTGGGGGAGCGGGCTTGGGGGCATACCGTGGTGCTGTTCACGGTGAAGGGTGGGCGGCTGAAGGATGCCACCTTAGAGGAGGAGGTGGAGGAGAGCGAGGAGCTTCAGGGCCTGGTGGAGCGATGTGGGGGCCGCTATCATGCCCTGTATGGCAGGTCCAGGAAGGGCCACGATGCCGTGGCGGAGCTACTGGAGAAGCTGGACAACATGGTGGCCAAGAACAGAGGGGAGTTGCTCTCCAGCGAGGAGGTACTGGAGGAGGCCAGGGAGAAGGAGGAGGAGGAGGAGAGGAGGCACCAGGAGGAGGACAGGGAGAGAGAGGAGGATCTGAGGAGGGCCAAGGAGGCTTTGAGAGAGTTGGAGATGGAGGAGGAGAAAGAGGAGGTGCAAGGGGAGGGAGGGAAGGCCACAGAGGAGTCCACGAGACAGCAGAGAGGGAGGAGGAGATACACAGATGAAAAATTAAACAGTGAGTAAAACACTATACTATACCTACAGTACTCACTGAATAAGTTGTTTTATGTGATGCCTAAATATGCCCATCAGTTGTCAAATGACACAAACAATATATACTGTATGTCTGCCAGTATTTCCTCAATGTGTGAACATTATAAAGAATGGAATGTAAAAATACATTGTACTTACACATCTTGTGGTTCAACAGCAGGTGTGGAAAGCAGCTCAGCCGATCCTACATCAGCCCCACCACACCTTACCTGGTCTGACCTCAGGGCCATTAGAGATCAGCGATGTAAGACACAATAAAATAGGGGAGAAGACACAGAAAGACGAAGAACTTGCTGACTTCCTGATGGTCTATAACATTATACTGACTACAGTCCAAAAGACATTCATATCTTCCACTATTGATTTTGGATATGGACTGCCAATATACACTGAGTATACAAAATAATGACTATCTTTCCATGACAGACTGACCAGGGGAATCCAGGTGAAAGCTATATTCCCTTATTGATGTCACTTGATAAATCAACTTCAGTCAGTGTATATGAAGGGGAGGAGGTTAAATAATGATTTTAAGCCTTGGACTGTGTATGTGTGTCATTCAGATGATGAATGGGCAAGACAAAATATTGAAGTGCCTTTGAACAAGTTATGGGAGTAGGTGCCAGGCCCACTGGTTCATGACAAGAACTGAAATTCTTCTGTGTTTTTTGTGCTCAGCAGTTTCCTGTGTGTATCAAGAATGGTCCACCAACCAAGGAAGGGGGGGGGGGGGGGGGTCCCTAATGTTTGGTATACTCAGTGTAATTGTCCATGGACAAATATCATCAGTTTTGAGAGTCTTAAGGTATCTCTGAACTGGACTGAAATGTGTCATCGCATGTTCGTTAACTATTTGATATAACTCATCTTCATGCATACAACACTGTGTGAAGGATTTCCCATCAATCTGCATGTTCAAATCAAATCAAATTTTATTGGTCACATACACGTGTTTGGCAGATGTTATTGCGGGTGTAGCATAATGCTTGTGCTTCTAGTTCTGACAGTGCAGCAATATCTAACATGTAATATCAATATAAAAATTTCACAACAAATACCTAATACACATACATCCAAGTAACAAGGAATAGAATTAAGAATATATAAATATATGGATGAGCAATGTCAGAGCTGCATAGATTAAGATACAGTAGATAGTATAGAATACAGTATATACATATGAGATGAGTAATGCAAGATATGTAAACATTATTAAAGTGACATTATTAAAAGTGACTAGTGTTTCATTTGTTAAAATGGCCAATGATTTCAAGTATGTATGTAGGCAGAAGCCTCTCTGTGCTAGTGATGGCTGTTTAACAGTCTGATGGCCTTGAGATAGAAGCTGTTTTTCTGTCCCAGCTTTGATGCACCTGTACTGACCTCGCCTTCCGGGTGATAGTGGGGTGAACAGGCAGTGGCTCGGGTGGCTGTTGTCCTTGATGATCTTTATGGCCTTCCTGTGACATCTGGTGGTGTAGGTGTCCTGGAGGGCAGGTAGTTTGCTCCCGGTGATGCGTTGTGCAGACCGCACCATACCAGGCGGTGATGCAGCCCGACAGGATGCTCTCAATTGTGCATCTGTAAAAGTTTGTGAGAGTTTTAGGTGACAAGCCAAATTTCTTCAGCCTCCTGAGGTTGAAGAGGTGCTGTTGAGCCTTCTTCACCACACTGTCTGTGTTGGTGGACCATTGCAGTTTGTCAGTGATATGTACACCGAGGAACATTCCACCTTCTCCACCTCTGTACCGTCAATGTGGATAGGGGGTGCTCCCTCTGCTGTTTCCTGAAGTCCACGACCATCCCTTTCGTTTTGTTGACGTTGAGTGAGAGGTTATTTTCCTGACAACACACTCCCAGAGCCCTCACCTCCTCCCTGTAGGCTGTCTCATTGCTGTTGGTAATCA
Source organism: Oncorhynchus mykiss (assembly GCF_057628025.1). Lineage (NCBI taxonomy): Eukaryota > Metazoa > Chordata > Actinopteri > Salmoniformes > Salmonidae > Oncorhynchus > Oncorhynchus mykiss. The sequence goes on from NC_143034.1 coordinate 57,284,072, forward strand.
AGCCTACTGCTGTTGTGTTGTCTGGAGGCATGCATGGCCACACAGTCATGGGTGAACAGGGAGACACAGATTTCTCATGCTTGTTGAGTACTATAGGCAAGTTGTTCAATTCGCAGTAACCGGCTCTTGTCCACATGCTGTCGCTGGTGGAGAACAGCAGGCAGGGGAAGCAGCAGAGTTGGCTGCAAGTAGCGCAGCCACAGAGCGTCTTTTCATTGATACCACTCAGATTGAAAGGATCTTGTTATTTTCTGTCCCTTCCTTTTATGTAGGTCCCTAAGTTCAGGTGTTGGTCAACTATCCTTCATCGCTAGAAAATACAACTTTGAAAACTGTTTCATATGCAACATGTAAGCCATCCTGATCAGCTTACTTTAACTAGAAGTAAAACGAACTTCACCGCCTGGCAGATGATGTGGGAAGTCCATAGGCAGGAGTGAGCTCAGCCTATCCTCCTGCCTATCCCAATACTTTTTCACCCCAATATGTATTCACATTTATTATTTTAACATTATAACATTAAAATGTTATCATGCATAAAAAATCATGAAGAGGACAAAATTATTATTGATAAAAAATATATTTATTTATCATTACAGGTATTTTTTCATTCATTTTCGCAGGCACTGCCAACTCTGCCTAACCTGAACGCACGTCATGGATGTTCCCTATAGGGGGCTTATTGGAGCTGTCATTTGTTACTGAGACTTGTAAAAGTGTGCTTTAAACATAGTAGGCTGCATTTGTTGATTGCTTTGCAAAGCCTAAAAATAAGATTATTTGAAAACAAAGGTCTAGTTATGGCAGTAGCATAGCCAGAAATTTGTTGGTGAGCCTCCAGAAATTTGTGTGGGCCCCAAAAAACATTTTTAAACAATTAAAAAGACAACAGCTCACTTCATGCAATTCAACACATTTAGCCATTGGGGCAAATAGAAAAATGTGCTGTTTTGAAGCACATTTCCTACAATTCACACATTTTGCCATGGGGCAGAGAGGAAAAAGTGCAGTCTTGTAGCTAATCTCATGCTATTCTACGCATTCTAATTAAAGCTAAATTATACATGTGTTGACTGTGATAAAGGCACTGGATTATGAGCTGTCTTGTTTGATAAATGAAAAAAATAAGTAGTCAGTGGCATGGTGCATATAGCCATAGTGACATTTGCCTCAATGCTGTCATATTTGTGGTTTATTGCGTCTTATTGGGTGTGTGGCTTTCATCCACCCATCCCATGAGAGTGAATGTCATTCCAGTTTATCTGAATGTCATTCCAGTGCACTGCTTGCTATGAATTGTATCTGATGGTGATTCCATATTTAGGTTAAAAGACAAATAATGTCCCGTTTGGAACACTGACAAGTAGAGAGCATCATTTTCGATTTATTTTTTGCTCAGCCCACACTTTTTTGAAAGACGTTAATCAAATACAACCACCGACTGTTTCCTTATTGAGATTCAATTTGTACATGAACATTTGCGCTGAGTTGCCTTATTAGAGCAACAACAATGACCAAACAGTCAGTCAGTGGTTGTATTTGATTAATGTTTTTCAAAAAAGTGTGGATTTCAGCAATCAAAGAAAGGCACAAAACTACAGAGTACAAACAGGTACAAGGTTGACATTTCATAATTAAAAAAAACTTTTTTATATTGTCCTTTTGCAAATTGATGTAGTCATAGCTAGGTTCCACAAAGCCTGGTCTTTACTCCTCTCAGTTGATGAAATTCATCAGAAACTTCCTTCACCGTGGAGTTTAGCCTGCTAAGGAACAATCAACTACATTATCTTAATCTTATATCGAGGCGTAGTTGAGTTTTGATAACTGGTCACTCGATTTGCTAGCAACAACATTGAGTCAGGCTTACCTGTACCTGTTTGTCCTGTACAACTTTTCCTTATTTGTGTTGCTCAAGCGGAGACATATCAGCCTTGACATAAGCCTACTAACAACTGAGATGATATTGGCACATGTGCATTCACGCTGAGTTGAGCAACACAAATGAGGGAAAAACTTGGTTGTAATCAATCAAATTTCAGCACCCCGTTGAAGGACCCCTGTTGTACAAGCCAAACATAGGTACAGGTAAGCATTTTCAGAATTTACATTTTTACAAGTATTGATTTACTTATTGTGACTCAATCTTGATGCTAGCAAATCGCACGGCCAGTTATCAAAACTCCACTCCACCCTGATATAAGAGAACAGTTGAGCATTCTTCAGCAAAATTGATTAAGGGTTATGGTTCAGGTTGGGTTAGGTTAGGTAAGATTTAGGTAGTGATGTCCCAGGGATGAACGGAGGAACATGGAGGAACATGTGTAGGACTGTGTAGGACTCAATTGCGGCCAGCAGATCAAACAAACAACTAAAATTAATGAATCACTTAGAAAAACAAATCCTGACTTTTGAGTCCTTAAATAGTCGTTCAAAAATAACAAGTTGTTTAAATAATAACAAATCGTTTGCGAACTACAAGTCAGACTCCGAAGATGACAAAGAGACACCAAAGATACTGTGAGGAATTGCTAATAATTATTCATGCATTTTTACAGTAGGTCTATTTTGTTTAAGTGGTAACCATCTTTACCAGTCATGTCCTTTGCCTTTATTTATCCGTACATTTATTTTCATCAAGTTACTAAACTGTGTCAACATGAATTCCAAAATGATCAACAATAAGCTGCGCATGACTCACTTGGAACTCATAGGCCTACTAGTCAGTGAGGTTACAAAATATATAAGGTTTTACTTTAAGGTTACTCTAAGGTTTCAACAGGAACATGACTCAATGTGTAGGCTACGTGCATTATGAATTTGATCTCCTTAGAGGGCCTACATCAGTCGCCCTTGTACAAGGATAGATTCAGGTATGCCTAGGCCTACACTGTGATGGATGGTAAGAAACCCTCTGTCTGCATTACATTTTTTACAAAGTCACTCCTTTTAGCAATAAAGAGATATTTAAAAGATGTGGACACTGTTGTAAGGGACTGTAATAGAAGTATGGATTGTGTCGTGTCTTTGGCTATACCGGATTAAGTGATATGACATGCTATTCTATGAAATCATTTCTCTGTAATTAATATTACCTGATAAAGCTAATCAGGTAAATGTAATTAACTAGAAGGTCGGGGCACCACGAAATAATGTTTATAGAGCTTCCGAATAAACTCTTAAAGACCTAGTAATCTTTTACATCAGTAGCAGTCAATATTTAATCATCACTTTATTCAGTCTCATCTGAAAGTTGTAAATTCTTGGTTATCTTCACGAACACTGGCTAACAAGTTGAATCAGCAATACAAAATGTGGTTTAATTATTTATTTACTAAATACCTAAACAATCACACAGAATTACATCTACACAGAATGGATCATACATTGATTACAAATTATGTCATAAAGGAAAACGTTCCTAGTGGACGGAACAGATATGACGGCTGGTTACACAAAGAAACAGGGTTGGGTTTTGAATGAAAGAGCGGGAAAACTGAGGAACAAAAATATTTTGTGTCTCTATCTTGCCGTAGGCAGCTATGCTATCGTAAATACAGTATCTTATGCATTCTAAATAACCGGCCATTTGAAAAATGCAATAAATATTTACTCCGAGCTGCGCTTCAGTAGATTGGTCGTAGAGAGAAGGCGGGGCGGTCCAGCATGGATCTCTGGTCCTCTGAAGAATGTCTAGTAGTGAACTGGAGCGTGGTAGAATGGATACTCTGTCCGTCCTCTCCTAGCCCACGTTTAGCGGGCGGAGAGGGTATCACTTCTTTAGTGAATAAGAGTTCAAAGTTCATACCAAGTTGCCATACTTTTAAGCTTATGCTATATTTTGGCTGGTATAGTCGAAATTCATCCTTTCGACGTGTTGATCGTCATCTTCACGTTGAAATTTGATACTAATTTCATTACGTTCTAGTCGTTCAGCTCACGCTGAGGTTGGCTTAGTTCTGTAGGTGATCTTTGTTCTTTCAACGTGGGGACCGCAAGTCCGCACGTCCTTGGAACAGGAAGTTGAATTTTCGTCAACGGGTTTATATAGTGGTGAAAGAAGGGCGTGTTTCATAGTTTACAACCAAAGTCTGTTCACTTGGGCGGGGCCTCTGAGTGAGCAGAGTTTCTCTATGACAAACCGTTCTCTCATTTAAGAAGCTAAAATTACATTTCCTCTTTTCACAAATAGTTTCATATTTAAACATTTAAATTGCACAACAATTCCATGTGAATCTGATAACTAGAATGTGTCGATTTTCCAAGATACAGTTTATGTCATACTGTCATTAGTAATAATGTCTCAGACGCCAACTGATTTGACATCATATTCATTAAGTACCAACGCATATTTTCAACTGGTTGGATTACCGAAATAGTGTTCCATTTCCCACCTTTTGATGTTCCCAGACTCTCTATGTTAACAAAGGGACTTTCAGTAGTCACATCGGTAGTGTAGAGAGAGGAAAAAGGGGAAAGGTATTTATGGGGGTCATAAACCTCCCCCAACAGGCCAACGTCATGACAATTGGAAAATGTGGCTTTTAAGCATGCATGTACACTACATGTATGTGGACACTAGCGGTCGACCGATTATGATTTTTCAACGCCGATACCGATACCAATTATTGGAGGACCAAAAAAAGCCGATACCGATTAATCGCCCGATTTTTATATATATATTTGTAATAATGACAATTACAATACTGAATGAACAATTAAACTTTTTTTTTCACTTAATAGAATACATCAATAAAATCAATTTAGTCTCAACTGAAGTTGGCTGTCTTTGTTAGGAAAATATGGTCTTCACACAGTTCGCAACGAACCAGGCGGCCCAAACGGCTGCATATACCCTGACTCTGTTGCACAGAATGCAAGAAAAGTAACACTATTTCCCTAGTTAAAATAAATTAATGTTAGCAGGCAATATTAACTAAATATGCATGTTTAAAAATATATACTTGTGTATTGATTTTAAGAAAGGCGTTGATGTTTATGGTTAGGTACACATTGGTGCAACGACAGTGCTTTTTCCGCAAATGCGCTTGTTTAATCACCCGTTTGCCAAAGTAGGCTGTGATTCAATGATAAATTAACAGGCACCGCATTGATTATATGCAACGCAGGACAAGCTAGATAAACTAGTAATATCATCAACCATGTGTAGTTAACTAGTGATTATGTTAAGATTGATAGTTTTTTATAAGATAAGTTTAATGCTAGCTAGCACCTTACCTTGGCTCCTTGCTGCACTCACATTAGGTAGTCAGCCTGTCACGCAGTCTCCTCGTGGAGGGCAATGTAATTGGCCATAATCGGTGTCCAAAAAATGCCGATTACCGATTGTTATGAAAACTTGAAATTGGCCCTAATTAATCGGCCATTCCGATAAGTCGGTCGACCTCTAGTGGACACGCCTTCAAATTAGTGGATTCTGCTATTTCAGCCACACACGTTGCTGACCGGTGTATAAAATTGTTAGTCGGGAGATCATTAAATGGGATTCCATGGTCGAGCAGCCGGACACAAGCCTAAGATCTTCATGCACAATGCCAAGAATCGGCTGGAGTGATGTAAAGCTTGCCGCCATTGGACTCTGGAACAGTGGAAACGTGTTCTCTGGAGTGACGAATCACGCTTTGCCATCTGGCAGGTCGACGGACAAATCTGGGTTTGGCGGATGCCAGGAGAACGCTACCTGCCCCAATGCATAGTGCCAACTGTAAAGTTTGGTGGAGAAGGAATGATGGTTTGGGGCTGTTTTTATGGTTCATGTCCCCTTGGTTCCAGTGAAGGGAAATTGTGTAAGCCAGGTGTAATTGCCCAACATAAGTGCCCAACCTCACTAATGCTCTGGTGGCTGAATGGAAGTCCCTGCAGAAATGTTCCAACATCTAGTGGAAAGCCTTCCCATAAGAGTGGAGACTGCTTTGGCAGCAAAGGGGGAACACATACTTTTGGTGTCCACATACCTTTGTCAATGTAGTGGGAGGTCCAGGAACACTGTGATCCTGGCATTGACAAAACTGTCAAACAAACATGATTTGCAATGAATGAAATTCTTAAATAAAACATTATTTTATGAACTGATATGGAAAAGTCCTTGAGTCTGTGTTGTCATTAATAGCCCAAACTGGTACACTCATTAGTGCAACGGCAATATAGTTTATAGAAATGTAAATGTTTCTAGGCTACTTGGCACTTGTGGTAAATGAAGAAAGGTAGTTCGACGTGACAAGAGAGCAGAGAGCTCACAACATCACGAATACCAGGTGAAAATAATATTCTAAAAGGTTCTATTTTCACACAGAGTGCAAATGAGGGGGTTATTAGTCCAATACATCTCAGACACCCTCAGCCACATTCACAAAGTGAATGAATTCTCTGACGGGCATTTCAAATGGGCACTTCAGAGAGAGACAGAAGCAAAAATGATGAAAGACATCAAGAAAGAGGCCAACAGAATCAACCTGAAATTCGACCATGTCACCATGTATGGAGCAGCCTGAGCCAGGTGACTGCAGACAGTAAGATTGAGGAGCAGGAGAATGACCTGGGGGCTGTAATGAAGGATACTGGGGGATGGAGAAGCTGGACTATTTCGTAGAGGCTGTGGAGTGTCTCACACAAATTATCAATGAACCCACCAGGTACAATCACAAATCCGTAAACAGGGGCACCCTCATAGATATCATCCTAACCAACTTGCCCTCCAAATACACCTCTGCTGTTTTCAACGAAGATCTCAGCGATCACTGCCTCATTGCCTGAATCCGTAATGGGTCTGCGGTCAAACGACCACCCCTCATCACTGTCAAACACTCCTTAAAACACTTCAGCGAGCAGACCTTTCTAATCGACCTGGCCTGGGTATCCTGGAAGGATATTAACCTCATCCCGTCAGTAGAGGATGCCTGGTCATTTTTTTAAAGTGCATTCCTCATCATCTTAAATAATCATGCCCCTTTCAAAGAATTTAGAACCAGGAACAGATATAGCCCTTGGTTCTCTCCAGACCTGACCGCCCTTGACCAACACAAAAAGATCCTGTGGTGTTCTGCATTAGAATCGAATTGCCCCCTTGATATGCAACTTTTCAGAGAAGTCAGGAACCAATTTACACAGGCAGTTCGGAAAGCTAAGGCTAGCTTTTTCAAGCAGAAATTTGCCGAAACTGTTGCAACCCCTATTACTACAACCCTTATGTCTCAGCCTCCAGTATTTATGCTGCTGTAGTTTATGTGTCGGGGGGCTAGGGTCAGTTTGTTATATCTGGAGTACTTCTCCTGTCTTATCCGGTGTCCTGTGTGAGTTTAAGTATGCTCTCTCTAATTCTCTCTTTCTTTCTCTCTCTCGGAGGACCTGAGCCCTAGGACCATGCCTCAGGACTACCTGGCATGATGACTCCTTGCTGTCCCCAGTCCACCTGGCCGTGCTGCTGCTCCAGTTTCAACTGTTCTGCCTGTGATTATTATTATTTGACCACGCTGGTCATTTATGAACATTTGAACATCTTGGCCATGTTCTGTTATAATCTCTAGCTGGCACAACCAGAAGAAGACTGGCCACCCCTCATAGCCTGGTTCCTCTCTAGGTTTCTTCCTAGGTTTTGGCCATTCTAGGGAGTTTTTCCTAGCCAACGTGCTTCAACACCTGCATTGCTTGCTGTTTGGGGTTTTAGGCTGGGTTTCTGTACAGCACTTTGAGATATCAGCTGATGTACTAAGGGCTATAGAAATAAATGTGATTTGATTCAACCGATCACTGCCCGCACCTGCCCGCCCGTTCAGCATCACTACTCTGGACGGTTCTGACTTAGAATATGTGGACAACTACAAATACCTAGGTGTCTGGTTAGACTGTAAACTCTCCTTCCTGACTCACATTAAGCATCTCCAATCCAAAATTAAATCTAGAATTGGCTTCTTATTCTGCAACAAAGCATCCTTCACTCATGCTGCCAAACATACCCTTGTAAAACTGACCATCCTACCGATCCTCGACTTCGGCGATGTCATTTATAAAATTGCCTCCAACACTCTAATCAGCGAATTGGATGCAGTCTATCACAGCGTCATCCGTTTTGTTACCAAAGCCCCATATACTACCCACCACTGCGACCTGTACGCTCTCGTTGGCAGGCCCTCGCTTCATATCCGATGCCAAACCCACTGGCTCCAGGTCATCTACAAGTCTTTGCTAGGTAAAGCCACGCCTTATCTCAGCTCACTGGTCACCATACCAGCACCCACCCGTAGCACGCGCTCCAGCAGGTATATCTCACTGGTCACCCCCAAAGCCAATTCCTCCTTTGGCCGCCTTTCCTTCCAGTTCTCTGCTGCTAATGACTGGAACGAACTGCAAAAATCACTGAAGCTGGAGACTCATATCTCCCTCTCTAGCTTTAAGCACCAACTGTCAGAGCAGCTCACAGATCACTGCACCTGTACATAGCCCATCCGTAAATAGCCCTTCCAACTACCTCATCCCCATACTGTATTTATTTATTTATCTTGCTCCTTGGCACCCCAGTATCTCTACTTGCACATTCATCTTCTGCACAATCTACCATTCCAGTGTTTAATAATAATAATAATAATAATTGTAATTATTTCACCACCATGGTCTATTTATTGCCTTACCTCCCTTATTTTACCTCATTTGCACTCACTGTATATAGACTTTATTTTATTTTTTTCTACTGTATTATTGACTGTATGTTTGTTTATCCCATGTGTAACTCTGTGTTGTTTTATGTGTCGAACTGCTGTGCTTTATCTTGGCCAGGTCGCAGTTGTAAATGAGAAGTTGTTCTCAACTAGCCTACCTGGTTAAATAAAGGTGAAATAAAAATAATACAATTGCTGCCAGAATGACCTGCCCTCCCCTCATCTATTTTAAGAGGGATCCGAAGCCCTTCTTTATAACCAGCCTCCTCAATGTAGAAGTACTGGCCTTCTAGGTGTTGCATACAGATCAGCCAGGAGCTTTGTGGCAGGATAGAGGAAAGGTAAGTGGAATGCCCATCACATCCACCTCTGTAGCTTGCCTAGTAGGCTATAGAGTGGTGAGGAGGAGTCTACCGTGTCTGGAAGCAACTTTGCTATTCATTTTCTGGATTCAGGCTAACGCAAAACATAGTTTTAAGCTTTGTTTGACTTTTTACAGTCACCGCTGATTTTCGTGATTGTATGTTGATTCACTCTCCTTAAATATTTGTCATCTGATGTATTCGTTTCAGTCTCTGAATTGTTTAGCCAAACTTTTCGCCACCAGCTCCTGATATCAGGGCATATATACTACAATCTGTCCTGAAATAGCCAAGTGTGCATGTGCACCCAGCTATATCCTGTCCCATGCCTGTTGTCCCTGTTTTTCCCTGGCTAAACTAGCTGGTTAGCTCAACTATGCTAGTTTCGTCCTCATTGCCAAACTTCATAAATACTGCACCCTCAACCTCAAATGTTCTTTGGTACAATCATGTAACTAAGAAATTCAAGAAAATGTAAAATTATTCATTTTGTTGAATAGGATAGGATAGGATATCATTGCTACTTAACGCAGATTCAAGTTCTGTTTTGAGATCCACCAGCATCATTGACGTAGGGTTAGCTGGACGTTTTTGACTGGTCTCGGAACTGTGACAACAGGCAGCCTCTCCCTGCTTGACTCAATGGGATATGTAGTGATTTTGCCAACACAGCCAGATATGTACACATAGTCAGTTTAAAAATGTTAAAGGTACAAGACTAGCTTATTTGTTGATTTAAATCATGCTTTATTAATATAATGAGTAATCGAGGAAAGTCACAACTTAACTGACATGAAAAAATAGCAACTCTACAGAGCGCCAATGGCTACAATGAATGTCAATTACTTCCTGAAACGAAGGGTCTGCAGAGCTCCTCCTCACTACTCTATTAGTATTAAAGTAGTACTTTCAATGTTCTTCAGTATCATTATACAAACATTTAAAAAAAATGCTACGACAGCCTGAAAGTAAATTTGAGGAAGATCCCCCACAATTGTATTTGTTTATTTAAAATGCCTGTAAAAAAAAACATGGTCCTACCTAGTAATTACACACGATACAGTATATTCTCTTTAATACTGTTTCTTTGGGCTAACCGGGAAGGTGTCATTCCATGGATAGAGTGCCTTTGGGTAGTGCAATTTTGCCAAAAATAACTATATATATATTTCACCTAATTTTAACATTCTGTCATAAAGATCAACTTTACAACCAACGTTTTTGTGTGTTGAGGTGTTATGCTTGTCGACATGCTCAGTTTTCCACCACAGAATGGACAAAAAGAGAAGAATCCACTCGGCTTTTACACTATGATTTGACTATTAGATCAAATCAAATCACATTTATTTATATAGCCCTTCGTACATCAGCTGATATCTCAAAGTGCTGTACAGAAACTCAGCCTAAAACCCCAAACAGCAAGCAATGCAGGTGTAGAAGCAGGTGTAGAAGATGTTCAAAACATTTTTTTAAGGAATAGTATTACTATATTAAAATGAGAGTTCACATTACAGGGTTGACCTTAGCCTGAAACCCAAAGTTGAATTTAACTGAATTCTACATCGGGCAAAAATTAGCATTTGTCTTCTCACGACCTCTACAAGCCAGCATGTTGAATACAATTACATTTGAACTTACTTTACTGGTTGTCTGTGCAGTTGGTCCTTTTGCAGGTAGGAATGTGAGACAATATATCCACAGGAAAGTATCATTAAATCCACTTTTCAAAGCGCTGGTAGTGTGTTCAGATTCCTATCACCTGAAGCATGCATACTTGCTGAGTTCATGCACCTGCTTACATGGTTCTGCGCCTGCTTCAGGTGTGATTAATGTGTGTCCGGGGGATCCCTGAGTCTTTGGGAACCAGGGCTATCACACAATGCAAGCACTTTCGATCTACGGTGTCCACAGATTGATTTAAATGGGGGCCCTACAGTGTAGATAACAAAAAAATGGAGGGGAGTGTACAGTAGGTATATTTGTGTACATTAAATACATGTTGAATCTCTCCCCTCTGTCAGAAAGGACCAGCACCTCAGAATGACAATCCTGTTCCAAGAGGCTGCTCTGTGATTCATTGGGCTGTTCAGCCAGCCCAGGATGGGGCAGTTTCTAATAGAGCTGGAGGAGAGTGCTGTGCAGCTGGCCAGGATGAAGCTGGGGGCTAAGATCTTGCAGGCAGCTCAGTGGGGGCAGCTGGAGGGATCCTTTCAATTGCGGGCATAGCTTTCAATTGCGGGCACAGTTTTCATCAATAATTCAGTATGTTAAAGCTGTTCATTTAAAATCAATTATACAATCAATTATACAATTTGATGTAAAGCAACAATTTAATTTTTTTTTTTTAAATATGGAGGAAGAGACAGCTAGAGTAGGGAGGCCAGAAGAGAGATCACATATCCACTAGATTGAGAGATGTTTATCATTAAAACCTATCAGCTCTCCACCAGACCATGTAATGAGCCAACAGTAACTGACACATTTCAGTGACTATTTCCTCATAGTATTTTCTCACCATTAAAGGATCCAATTGCATTCTCATGTTTCCTAAATCGTTTTTTGTTGTTGTCTAGAAACCGTGTAAATACACTACACTTAGTGTAATGTTTTTAAACTGTACATATTCATCAACAATTGATAATGTACTCAATTAAATGTAAATGTACAAATGTAGCTAGCTATATGCTCTATGTGTGTGTTTCAACAGCATGTGTGGTGAACAGTTCAGATCCTACATCAGCCCCACCACACCTCACCTGGTCTGACCTCAGGATCATTGTCAGTCAGAGCTGTAAGACACAATAAAAGAGAAGAGGGAGATGAAGACTTTGCTGACTTCCTGATGACACACGCATAATGTGTATACTTACTGACATGTACTGTTTGTGAATGTGAATCATTATAATTGCTATTACCAAGCATTCCTGAAAACAGACATAGTATCAATCACAAACGGGCTCTGATTATCACAGGTACAATATGTGTATATAGCTGCCTTTGATTACCATACCTGTTGACTGTTTCCAAGGTAACAGGGCATGACACTGGCTGTAAAAATCTATTGCCTCTCAGGCTGTCCTATGTGTGTCCTCCTGCTTTTGTTTCCTTGTATGCAACATTTTGAAAAGTGATTCCTTTTCCAGGACAAAGTCCAGAGATGAATGACATGGGCAAGGGATTTAACACTTTCTGTACATATAGGATTACAGATCGGGAACTCATGTTTTAGGATGAGTTATAATCACCATTACAATAAGTTGTGTGGAAGCAGAACATATCAGGTGAAACATATGGAGTGTTCTTATTGTGTTCTGTTGTACAACATAATGCCTTTGTCTTCAAATCAAAACAAATTTTACTGGTCACATACACATGGTTAGCAGATGTTAATGCGAGTGTAGCGAAATGCTTGTGCTTCTAGTTCCTACTATGCAGTAGTATCTAACAAGTAATCTAACAAATTCAGAACAACTACCTTGTATACACAAATGTAAAGGGATGAATAGAATATGTAAATATAAATATATGGATGAGCGATGGAGATAAGCAAGATGCAGTAGATGGTATATAATACAGTATATAAATATGAGATGAGTAATGTAGGATATGTAAACATTATTAAAGTGTCGTTATTTAAAGTGACTGGTGATACCTTTATTAAGTCTATTTATCAAAGTGGCCAGAGATTTGAGTCTGTATATTGACAGCAGCCTCTCTATGTTAGTGGTGGCTGTTTAACAGTCTGATGGCCTTGAAATAGAGCTGTCTTTCAGTCTCTCAGTCCCAGCTTTGATCCACCTGTACTGACCTCGCCTTCTAGATGATAGCGGTGTGAACAGGCAGTGGCTCAGGTGGTTGTTGTCCTTGATGATTTTTTGCCTTCCTGTGACATCGGGTGCTGTAGGTGTCCTGGAGGGCAGGTAGTTTGCCCCCGGGGATGTGTTTTGCAGACAACATTACCCTCTGGAGAGCCTTGCATTGAAGGCTGTGCAGTTGCCGTACCAGGCGGTGATACAGCCCGACATTTCTTGCTGTACACATGACTACAGGCTGCATCACTGTGACGTCCGGTATTAAATTGTGTCATGATAAAAATGAGAACGCAGTACAAACGACCAATTGCAAAATAGCATTTATTCTATCATTTGTTACAAGGGTATTTTAGAACACCAGCAACTAGGCCCATTATTGTTAACACAAATGAGACCAGACATGAACCGTCCATTTTCATTTAACATCGCCTAGAAACTTTTTCACACAAGTCAGCATCAGAATAAATTGCAGTAACATGTTTCGTTGCCGTTTAGGGACTGATCGAAATTTACTGGGGGGTTGTCAACCTTTTTTTTTTGCTTTGGGGAAGTGCGTTTTTTACCTGGTTTACATTTGCTCTTCTGCTCGTAATTTTCCTATAAACAATGGCTTGACATACTTTTGATATTACCCTAATAAAGTTTAGAAACATTTGGTATGGTGTGGCTGTTATTAAGGCCTATCGGAGTTAATCCTATAATCTAAAGTATATAATGCTTAACTTTATATAAAATATTTGGATCGAAAATTTACAAATTACCCTCATTCTGTAAGTCTATATCTGTATAGCAGTAGCTATCTGACATGAAGAAATGCATGCCGGTATTTTACCATGCCACCGGAATATATATATATATATATACACTGGAACACTGGAACTATCCTTTGACTTACACATAAAACATGGAACAAGAAGCACATTTGAAATATCCTTTGACACTCATAATCAGACTCATTTGATTCTTTCTGGATGATTCTATGCATATTAATGAAGGCCACGTGTTCATCACAAACAAGCACAGAGGTACAGTGCCTTGCGAAAGTATTCGGCCCCCTTGAACTTTGCGACCTTTTGCCACATTTCAGGCTTCAAACATAAAGATATAAAACTGTATTTTTTTGTGAAGAATCAACAACAAGTGGGACACAATCATGAAGTGGAATGACATTTATTGGATATTTCAAACTTTTTTAACAAATCAAAAACTGAAAAATTGGGCGTGCAAAATTATTCAGCCCCTTTACTTTCAGTGCAGCAAACTCTCTCCAGAAGTTCAGTGAGGATCTCTGAATGATCCAATGTTGACCTAAATGACTAATGATGATAAATACAATCCACCTGTGTGTAATCAAGTCTCCGTATAAATGCACCTGCACTGTGATAGTCTCAGAGGTCCGTCAAAAGCGCAGAGAGCATCATGAAGAACAAGGAACACACCAGGCAGGTCCGAGATACTGTTGTGAAGAAGTTTAAAGCCGGATTTGGATACAAAAAGATTTCCCAAGCTTTAAACATCCCAAGGAGCACTGTGCAAGCGATAATATTGAAATGGAAGGAGTATCAGACCACTGCAAATCTACCAAGACCTGGCCGTCCCTCTAAACTTTCAGCTCATACAAGGAGAAGACTGATCAGAGATGCAGCCAAGAGGCCCATGATCACTCTGGATGAACTGCAGAGATCTACAGCTGAGGTGGGAGACTCTGTCCATAGGACAACAATCAGTCGTATATTGCACAAATCTGGCCTTTATGGAAGAGTGGCAAGAAGAAAGCCATTTCTTAAAGATATCCATAAAAAGTGTTGTTTAACCTGTTAGAGCTCTAGGGGCGCTATTTCATTTTTGGATAAAAAACGTTCCCGTTTTAAGCGCGATACTATGCATATTCTTGACAGTTTTGGAAAGAAAACACTCTGAAGTTTCAGAATCTGCAAAGATTTTGTCTGTAAGTGCCCCAGAACTCATTCTACAGGCGAAACCAAGATGATGCATCACCCAGGAATTAGCAGAATTTCTGAAGCTCTGTTTTCCATTCTCTCCTTATATGGCTGTGATTGCGCAACGAATGAGCCTACACTTTCTGTCGTTCGCCCAAGGTCTTAGCAGCATTGTGACGTATTTGTAGGCATATCATTGGAAGATTGACCATAAGAGACTACATTTCCCAAGTGTCCGCCTGGTGTCCTGCGTCGAATTCGGTGCGCAATTGCCAGCTGCTTCCACTTTACCATTTGATTCAGGGGAGAAAGCATGTGTCCAAGAACGATGTATCAATGAAGAGATATGTGAAAAACACCTTGATGATTGATTCTAAACAACGTTTGCCATGTTTTCAGTCGATATTATGGAGTTAATTTGGAAAAAAGTTTGCGTTTTGAGGACTGAATTTATGGATTTTTTTTGGTGGCCAAATGTGATGTATAAAATGGAGCTATTTCTAATACACAAGGAATCTTTTTGGAAAAACTGAGCATCTGCTATCTAACTGAGAGTATCCTCATTGAAAACATCAGAAGTTCTTCAAAGGTAAATTATTTTATTTGAAGGCTTTTATGTTTTTGTTAATGTTGCGTGCTGGATGCTAACGCTAATGCTAACGCTAAATGCTAACGCGAAATGCTAACTCTAGCTAGCTACTTTTACACAAATTATTGTTTTCCTATGGTTGAGAAGCATATTTTGAAAATCCTGGATACAGGGTTTTTTTCATAGCTAAACGTGACGCAGAAAACGGAGCGATTTGTCCTAAACAAATAATCTTTCAGGAAAAACTGAACATTTGCTATCTGAGAGTCTCCTCATTGAAAACATCTGAAGTTCTTCAAAGGTAAATGATTTTTTTGAATGCTTTTCTGTTTTTTTGTGTAAATGTTGCCAGCTGAATGTTAATGCTAAATGCTACGTTAGCCATCAATACTGTTACACAAATGCTTGTTTTGCAATGGTTGAGAAGCATATTTTGAAAATCTGAGATGACAGTGTTGTTAACAAAAGGCTAAGCTTGAGAGCTAGCATATTTATTTCATTTCATTTGCGATTTTCATGAATAGTTAACGTTGCGTTATGGTAATGAGCTTGAGTCTGTATTCACGAACCCGGATCCGGGATGGGGAGATCAGAAAGGTTAAAGTTTGCCACAAGCCACCTGGGAGACACACCAAACATGTGGAAGAAGGTGCTCTGGTCAGATGAAACCAAAATTGAACTTTTTGGCAACAATGCAAAACGTTATGTTTGGCGTAAAAAGAATACAGCTGAACACACCATCCCCACTGTCAAACATGGTGGTGGCAGCATCATGGTTTGGGCCTGCTTTTCTTCAGCAGGGACAGGGAAGATGGTTAAAATTGATGGGAAGATGGATGGAGCCAAATACAGGACCATTCTGAAAGAACCTGATGGAGTCTGCAAAAGACCTGAGACTGGGACGGAGATTTGTCTTCCAACAAGACAATGATCCAAAACATAAAGCAAAATCTACAATGGAATGGTTCAAAAATAAACATATCCAGGTGTTAGAATGGCCAAGTCAAAGTCCAGACCTGAATCCAATCGAGAATCTGTGGAAAGAACTGAAAACTGCTGTTCACAAATGCTCTCCATTTAACCTCACTGAGCTCGAGCTGTTTTGCAAGGAGGAATGGGAAAAAATGTCAGTCTCTCGATGTGCAAAACTGATAGAGACATACCCCAAGCGACTTACAGCTGTAATCGCAGCAAAAGGTGGCGCTACAAAGTATTAACTTAAGGGGGCTGAATAATTTTGCACGCCCAATTTTTCAGTTTTTGATTTGTTAAAAAAGTTTGAAATATCCAATAAATGTCGTTCCACTTCATGATTGTGTCCCACTTGTTGTTGATTCTTCACAAAAAAATACAGTTTTATATCTTTATGTTTGAAGCCTGAAATGTGGCAAAAGGTCGCAAAGTTCAAGGGGGCCGAATACTTTCGCAAGGCACTGTATCTTTGGGGTTAAGCATAAGCTTCTCTTCCTTTATGTAAAAGGTTTGGACACGCCTACTCATTCAAGTGTTTTTCTTTATTTTTACTATTTTCTACATTGTAGAATAATTAAGAAGACATCAAAACTATGAAATAACACATATACAATTATGTAGTAACCAAAAAAAGTGTTAAACAAATAAAAATATATTTGAGATTCTGCAAAGCCACCCTTTGTCTTGATGATAGCTTTGCACACTCTTGGCATTATCTCAACCAGCTTCACCTGGAATGCTTTTCCAGCAGTCTTGAAGGATTTCCCACATATGCTGAGCACTTGTTGTCTACTTTTCCTTCACTTCGACCTCATGGCTTGGTTTTTGCTCTGACATGCGCTGTCAACTGTGGGTTCTTATATAGACAGGTGTACCTTTCCAAATAATGTCCAATCAATTGAATTTACTGCATGTGGACTCCAATCAAGTTGTAGAAACATCTCAAGGATGATCAATGGAAACAGGGTGCACCTGAGCTCAATTTTCAGTCTCATAGCAAAGGGTCTGAATATTTTTGTAAATAAGGTATTTTTGTTTTGAAAGTTTAATACATTTCCTAAAATTTCTAAAAACCTGTTTTAGCTCTGTCATTGTGGGGTATTGTGTGTAGATTGATGAGAAAAAAATATTTTATCAATTTTAGAATGAGGCTGTAATGTAACAAAATGTGGAAAAGGTCAAGGTGTCTGAATACATTCCGAATGCATTGTATACTGTATGTATTTCTTTAACTGACAAAGAAAATCAATCAATCTAAATTGTGCAGTGGCCATTTGATGAATGGAAAGAGGCATCTGTTACAAAACACCAAAAAGTTGAATGACATTCAGAGATTGTCAAGCCAAGCCTTCAATACTGGGTAAGACTACAAGGTAGGGAGGGATGTATTTTCTGTTTGTCGAGATTGACATGTTCTATTTGTTGTGGTGTTGAAAACGCAAACCATGATATTGAAGTGCCCAAAGTCGGTGTGCTTTATTTATTGTTTTATGTGGTCATTGGCACAGAAACATGTTGGTGGAAAATTTGTTGCATATGTTTGATATAATTATAGCATAAACATTTAGAAAATCTGATTCACCCCTAACTGATTATTGTCTGCAGCCAGCTCTGAGCATAGTGTAATGAAACAGGCAGGGTGAGTGAACTTGACTGTGGTGGTCGGCAAACACTCAATCTTATGGCCCGTAGCCCTGTGTCGCATTAACTGTGCCACACAAGAATGCTGAAGTAGTGAAGTCGATATCCACGATTATGAACACAGGCTCAGGTATAGTTATTGTTATTTGTGGTCGTAAAAATGATTTAGAATTAATTCTATGAGGGGGGAGGGCGTTCAATTTATTTTACAGTACAAGGGGAGGGTCATGTGAAAAAATGTGTAACTTTGGGGAGGTTGCCATTATTTTTTAGGACATCTTCCATTGGACAAGCCCCTCCCCCCAGTACATTTTGATCTGTCCCTTTGCAAGACGTCTTCAACTTCCAGTGAAGTGAGGAATGTGAGTCTTCTGTGTATGAAGGTACATGTCACCAACACAATATTGGAAACATTATTACATTTCACTTTCAGTATTGTGACTACACCGAACACATATTTTGGAAACAAAATACTTTTTTTTTTAAAGTGCCAAGCTGAATAAGTTTCATTAAATTGAACAGATTGTTTCATTTATTATAACATTGAATTGTAAAGTTGATTATAAAATTAGACTTGTGTACAGAATGATTGATGAAAATGAAAAAAGGGCTTTGTGTCATCTCTTTATTTTTAATTGTTGAACATTCTAAGTGCCACTGGACAGTATGTTTGAGAGGCCCTAACTTCAAAGACGGTTAAGTCATTTATGTTGTCCTACTGTGTCATACACATCGATTTCTTCCCTCTCAGCTTCTCCTCCAGAGGATAAAATGCCTGCTCCAGGACGATCTGACTTTTCTCTAATGCTAATAGACCTCTACACAGCGAGTCATGGATCCTCTGCCAGGAGTCCATCTCTGTGTGCCACAATGCTGATCTGGTAATGATGAGCTGGGATCTCTCACTCTTGCTGCCTTTGGCCAGGCTGACGCTGTCTTTACAGATGAAGAAAACATCCAGGCCAATGAAGAGGGCGTTGAGAGTGATAAAACCAGCCCGTGCCGAGCTGGAGAGGGCTAGTGGGGTGCCTTTGGCCACCTGTCCAATGTCCGGGAAGTCCTCGGCTAGCTTGGGCAGGTTTTGTGCTACTTTGCCTTCCTGGAGCACCAACTTACCAGCGCTTGTGATCAGATCTTTGTTTCTAAGAACTTCTGCTGACTTAAAACCTGAGAAAAGGTCACCTAGGGAGTCAATGCATTTTCCGATGGTCCAATCACCTTCCTTGCTCCAACCATGTCCACCCTGCTCTGCCCCAGGATGGGCTCTATGTTCCTGGCCACATCCTCCAGACACTCCTGGAGACTCTCCACGTCCTCCATGAAATTCTGGAAGACTTTACTGGCTTTCTTCTCTTGGATGCTATTGACCTTCATCTCTGTCATACCATTGGTTAAACTGTTGACCCCACTGGTGGCCCCCAGGCTGAACCCTGCAATGGTGAGAGCCAGTGACAACCCAGCAGTGACAGGGGTCAGAGCTAAGCCCACGATGAATAGGATCCCTCCAGCCGCCTCCACTGAGCTGCCTGCCACACTGGAGATCTTAGCCCCCAGCTTCATCCTGTCCAGCTGCACAGCATTTTCTTCCATCTCCGTCAGAGCTGGCTGAACCTACCAATGAAGCGCTGAGCAGCCCCTTGGAACAGGAACGTTAGTCTGAGGTGCTGGTCCATCCTGATGGAGGGGAAAGATATGTATTTACTGTTTTCCAATAGACTAGTTCTTGAATCTTGTTAAAAAATGTCAACATTAAGAGAAGGACCAAACCATGGCAGAATAACCTACCTGATCTCACTCAGCTGATTCGAATGTTGGAGCATATTTTGTATGGACTCTTCACTCACATCACCAAGGTTGACCACAGGGATGTCATTCCTCTTTTTCCAAAACATAATTTGACGGACTGAGCTACTGTAATAACTAATATTCATTTCAACATTAAATTATATTCATTACATTATTTTGTGGCATTTGAATTATATCACATAAGCCAAAGAACCTTGTCAAATGACATATCTGAGAAGGAGAAAAATGAAAGGAAAATAATACAACTATGCTAATATAATATAAATGCGGATATTAAAACTGTGTGAGGGATCTTACCCAAGTTTACTCCCAGGCTGTTGTCTGATCTGTAATCTAGAAGGAAAAAATGGACATCAAGTGTTTGTAAAATGGCAATAAAGAACATGACATAAGTTAATGCTGAAGCAATTGTGATGGTAGCTCCACTTACACTATGTCCATCCTCTTACAGAGCTGCTTGCTGATTTCTATGTATCTGTCCAGCTGGAGGGCCAGCACCTCTACATTGAGGAGGCTGGGCATAAAGAAGGCCTTAGCATCCCTCTTAAAGTAGATGAGGAGAGGGCAGGATATTCTGGCAGCAGTGATGACAGCCTGAACACTGGCAGGGCTCGTCCCCTGAGGCAGACAGAAGAACCTGTTCTCCTCAAACACCAACAGACAGGTGACCGCCAGACACTCCACAGCATTCAGGAAGTAATCCAGCTTCTCCAGGCCTCCCAGAGTGTCCTTTAGTACAGCTCCCAGCTCCTTCTCCAGCTCCTCACGCCTACTGTCTGCAGTCCCCTGGGTCAGACCGCTCCATACGAACTCCCCAAACGCCTTGGCCTTGGTCGCTGAGTTACGGACATGGTCGAACTTAAGGTCAATTCTGTCTGCCCTCTGCTTGATGTCCCTCATCATTTCCAGTTCTGTCTTCCTCTGAAGGGCCCATTTGGAATGCCTGTCACAGAACTCCCTCACTGTGTGAATGTTGCTGAGGGTGTCAGAGATGTACTGGCCCAAGAGCTCCCTTGTTAACTCTGATCTGGAAGAAAAGTAGGCTTCAGTCAGGAGCTTCACTATTGAATTCAGGATAATCAGTATATAAAATTACAAAGTTGTAGATTTAGAGTGCCTATCCTACTATACACTTTTCTTGAATGGATACTTTACTGAATACCTTTGGTTCTTTGTCAACACTGCCCTCTGTTGTCTATGTAAAGTAATACAACAACTCTCTCCTTTTTTTGCCACAGTAATTTATTGCCCCAGTTATTAATAGTCTCACCGTGACATGGCGCTCTCCCTGCGTTTTGACATTTCCCAGTTTGGTTGACATTGTTACTTAACTGAATTCTAATTGCCTTGGTCATGTCCATTAACTGTGGATCAAATAGTCAACAATCATGAAAAATTGAAGTATACGTTTCTCTTCTGAAATAATTTAGAATCAGGATTCATAGGCATGGCATGGCTTACGTGGGCAAACATGTTTAGATACTTTTTGAAGAACAACATTTCATTGGTGTAAAAAAAAATGGATTTATTAAACCTCACTCACCTTGACAAAGACCCTACTGCATGCAGACAAAACTGAAATGTAGTCTCTTTAAATGGGTCAACATGCTTCGACTCGACTGGGGAATAGCCAAGTACCAAACGAGCAGGGTCCAGCTAAAATAACTAGATCAATGACCAGTCAAAACCTGCCCACAGGTCCTGAAAACTAACCCACATGTTGCAGCAAGAGAGGAGTTGCCACATATATCCAATAAAGCTTTTTTTTCATAACATTATGGAGCGAATTAAGAAGGAATATTGACGCAATTTGTAATGACCTAGGCTAAGAAGCAACATTCGGTTTTCCATCAAAATAATAATTCTTCCAAGTTTGAGAATATGTCGCCATATAACACAAACCTCTGTGGTGACTTATTGCTGTTATAATCATGTTACCAATGTAATTAGAACAGTAAAAAGTAATTTATTGTCATACCCGTTGTACACGGTCTTATATAACACAAAGTTCAACCAATCAGCATTTAGGGCTCAAACCACCTAGTTTATAATTGTACAGTAAATAAATCCAGTTTGCGCATGTGCATAACTATAGATAAATCCAACAGGAGAGTTTGAGTGATGTAAATTGGACAGAGGATCTCGAAATCTCTGTGCAAGAAACACTTGGACAAACTTCAAAAATATAATATTAGGCTATTTTCTGGCAATTGTGCCATTATTATGTGCCAGATGTTAAGATTACAAAACAATCCGTGGTGATTTTAGCATGCAAATCTATTGGTGGGGCAACAACAACAAAAAGTGTGATGCATGCCAGCAAAGCCACTACACAACACAACACAACACTAAACAATACATTAACTGCACTATACCACTGCTACACCTGGCTGTCAGCGGAGACTTGTCTGGCAGCGAAACAGTTCAATCAGCCTAATTTACTGCCTTTAAAAAAATATATAGCTGATGTGGCTGTCTTGCTTAAAATAATGTGGTTTCTACCAACAATTAAGATGTACAAGCTATGGCATAAGGGGACGACAAGCGGATAAGAGGCAATCTATAAATTCGATTAAGACATTAATGAGCGAGCTAGGACGGACGTTCAGCACTTTTGAAATGTACTGTGACAGAATTCAGAACATGCACCGTTCTTACAGTGTTCTCCCTGTACACCAAGTCAGAACCGTAGGATAAGTAAAGGGGGAATATAAGCTGACAATGAAGGCTCTTACAATATTCAATGATTACGTTTCTCAAAAACAGGTCATAGGCTACATGTGCACCACCAAGTCAGAACTGTAGGTGAAATTAAGAGGTGAAAATAGACTAAATTATTAGGGTGAGGCACATGGGCTACTAACAGCTCACTACACAACACACACTTAGTATTACTTTCTTAGTTACAGTATACATATCTCCCTGGCATATTACATCATTTATGCAGCAGCATAGTAAACTTTTTTGGACCCACCTTGTTGTGCTGTGCTTACTTGAACAGGAAGGAGCGCGGCGGTCCTTCGTGGCCAATTTGTTTTAAATCAAACTTTGTCTTTAAAGTCTGGAATTCTCTTGATTCATGGTGCTTTTAAGACAACTGGGAACTTTAAGAAGAAGAAAAAAGGTTGAATCATGGTGATGTCAGTAATTTTCAGGTCGTAGCTCTAGAAAGAGACCCAAGTTCCCGATTTACAATTCCGAGTTGAATGAATGTTCAAAACCTATTTTCCCAGGCGTAGCTCGTTTTTCCCCGAGTTTCCAATTGTCTTGAACTCATTAAAGTCCGAATTTGCAGTTTAGAGTTTACAGTTGTTTTGAGCGCGGCACAAATTATGCATCATTGACATCATGGCCAATTTTTTATTTAACTTCTTTGATATAGGGGGCGCTCTTTTAATTTTGGGATAAAAAAACGTTCCTGATTTAAGCGCGATATTTTGTCATGAAAAGATGCTCGACTATGCATATACTTGACAGAAAGAAAACACTCTGACGTTTCCAAATCTGCAAAGATATTATCTGTGAGTGCCACAGAACTGATGCTACAGGCGAAACCAAGATGAAATTTCAAACCGGAAATGCCCCAGATTTTGAAGACGCTGTTTTCCAATGTCTCCTTATATGGCTGTGAATGCGCAAGGAATAAGCCTACACTTTCTGTCGTTTCCCCAAGGTGTTTGCAGCATTGTGACGTATTTGTAGGCATATCATTGGAAAATTTACCATAAGAGACTACATTTACCAGGTGTCCGTTCGGTGTCCTCCGTCGAAACTATTGCGTAATCTCCAGGTGCGTGCATTTTTTCAATTTGGTTCAGAGGAGAAACCAAACTGCCAGGAATGACTTATCATCGAATAGATATGTGAAAAACACCTTGAGGATTGATTCTAAACAACGATTGCCATGTTTCTGTCGATATTATGGAGTTAATTTGGAAAAAGGTTTGCCGTTGTAATGACTGCATTTTCGTTTTTTTTTCTTAGCCAAACGTGATGAACAAAACGGAGCGATTTCTCCTACACAAATAATATTTTTGGAAAAACTGAACATTTGCTATCTAACTGAGAGTCTCCTCATTGAAAACATCCGAAGTTCTTCCAAGGTAAATGATTTTATTTGAATGCTTTTCTTGTTTTTGTGAAAATGTTGCCTGCTGAACGCTAGGCTTAATGCTATGCTAGCTATCAATACTCTTACACAAATGCTTGTGTAGCTATGGTTGAAAAAAGCATACGCTCCCGGATATGGGATTGCTCGTCGCAACAGGTTAACTAGGCAAGTAAGAACAAATTCTTATTTACATTGACAGCCTAGGAACAGTGGGTTAACTGCCTTGTTCATGGGCAGAATGACAGATGTATACCTTGTCAGCTCAGGGATTCAATCTAGCAACATTTCAGTTACTGGCCCAACTCTCTAACCACTAGGTTACCTGCCGCCCCATATGACAAGGATGAAAAAGGATTTGCCAGTAGATTGTCGACTTGATTTATGATGATTACTGCTAGCTAAGATTTTGAAAGTCCAATCAAAGCTACTGTAGACATAACATTATTTGATGTCATTTTATCTGTGGCCAATGACCTTGAGCCTTCTTGGATGGGCACTTCTAATGTAAATCTATGGCAGCACCCAAGGGGCTAGAATTTTTGAGATCTACCCTTAGACTTGGCAGTGACGTAGTGTCCCCATGAGTGACAGAACATTGAGCCAATCAC
Organism: Oncorhynchus mykiss; assembly: GCF_057628025.1. Lineage (NCBI taxonomy): Eukaryota > Metazoa > Chordata > Actinopteri > Salmoniformes > Salmonidae > Oncorhynchus > Oncorhynchus mykiss. The sequence goes on from NC_143034.1 coordinate 57,308,585, forward strand.
GGTGCAACGCTCTGTATTTCCTGCTGGCTTGCCCCACCACCACAGAAAGCACTGAGCTAGGCTGAAACACCTGCATTTTGGAGCTGCCTTACTCAAGAAAACAAAAAAGAGACCATGTTTGTATGCAGCTTTATTAACGCAATGATATATATTTTTTAACATTATTTACAAACTGATATGTGACACATATTAATGCCAAAATAACATGCAAAACAGGCAAATCCCCCCAAAACATATTTATTGTATTATAATTCTTTTGCTAAAAATGTGGGGCTCAAAACAGGTGGGGCTCTGACCCCCCTGCCATGAATGACGGGTTGCCACTGCAAACAATTCTATATTGCCTATTTACAAGATTGACTTGTTATGTCAATAGGCATAGACTACTGACTAAAATCTGGGTTTATAATTGCAATTCAACTTTGCCATGGTTTGTTGAGCTAGATGCAGATAGCCTAGCCACTGATAGGCCAACATCTCATTTCAGGGAAAGTCCATAATGTGGAGAATGATACATTTGCGATAGAACTGTGACCATGAAAACAATTGATAACTTCCAATTGAATCAACTAAACATGGCTGAAGTAATAGACAATTTATTAAACCTGTTTGCCAGCTCCAGGTAGGCTACACAAGTTGCACACATTTACTTACAATGACTCCAGTAATATCGTCATTTCAACATATTTATTGTATCAAATGGTAGGCTACAGTAGTCTACAATGGCATATAAATTAATAGGCTACTGGATGGCCAACAGATGCAAATGTATCCTTCTACACATTTAATGTCAGTAGCATGCGAGGGAGTTTCCACCTGAACAGCACTTGAGACCCAAGAACTGAGCATGAGTAAAACCCTTCCCATGATACTGTTTTCTATAAGAAAAGTCCACACTGATCAAATTTATCTAAAGCGCTCTAGTGCGACTAAAGTCGTTTTCCAGTGCTTTGCTGCCATTATATCAGTTCTAGCAGGTTTATATGTCTTATGGAAAAGGGTTGGAAATAGGTATCCCCATAATGACCAATCTAATTATCCTACCTACAATTATCCTACCAACAAGTTGTCGCACTCTCTCAGCCAGTGCTCTGAACCCACTCACACCCCTACGGCCCTCCCCTCCACATCACTGCCTCAGTCAGCAACAGCCTGCTTGCTTACTGCCTGATAGTCAGTAGCAGCAGGTCACAGTAAAATCTACTTTATATATAGTTTTTTTTAAGAGAAATGCCATGGCGACCGCGGTGCAATTTAGAAGCAGCCCAAAAACCCACAACCCGTGACCAATACATTTTCACCCGCGACATTGTTTTCATAGTAGCCCAATTGTCAGAAAACTGTGGACATGGCAACCCTGCGAACGAGTGTGCTCGCAAATTTCCATAGATGTTCGCTTGAAAAATGAAAAAAGGGGAAAACCGGCAACATTACCCCGGGACAGTAGAGAGCGATGAGCTGGTAATAGTCATCTACCAAACATTCCTGCCAAACAAGGAAGTGACGGCACACCCAAACAAGGAAGAGACGTGCAAGAGAAGAAAATCAAAGATAGTACAGGCAGAAACTGCTTCTCCAATAGAAAACCCTGATCACACTTGTAGGTGATGTCAAGGCAACATTGGCTAGCTAAGATCATATGCAGAAACACATCATCGGGTCCAACTGTCGTCTCCTTCCGAACTGAGCATGTGCAGGCCGTCAAATCAAAGGCACTCGTTCGATATGAAGTTGTTTTTGGCTAAAATTAAAACGTGTCAGTTTGTCACTTTCACAAGGTTGGAGTAATAACAAGTTGGCTCAAATCTAGATTGTGCCTTTAGATTTAGAGAAAATGAACAACTAAGGAAGAATTTTTCACTTCTCTCGTTGACTTCTCAAACTCCAAACCCCGGCTTGGTATGCTTGGCCTGTTTCGCAAGCGTTCCTGGAAGTCTCTCAAACCTCTAGGTTTAGAAACTGTGATGAAGTAGTGTACACAGATCATTTTGGAGGAGATGGGAAACGAAGGTTACGTATGTAACCACGGTTATGTGTGCTATTGGATCACTTCAATATGGTATTCTTCCGCATAAGTTCAGAGTAAGAATTTCAGATCAGTCCCGTGTACCGGGTAGTGCTGCGCCTGACCCCCTTAAATAGCTGCCTCTGCACTACTTCCACCTTGTGTCCCTTTCGAGGCACTGTTGATCACCGACAAAGAGGATATGGTATCACAATACCAAATGAATCTGTGAACTAGGTAAGGGCCAGACATAGAGCAAAGGTGCTGAAGGACTGAGCTCAGGGCAGTCATAGTCATGTCCCTCTTTCCCCAGTCAGGGAAGTGGAGGCAACAGCCGTTCTGACCTCATTGGCGGGGGCAACAATAGTTGATAGTGCCTAGAAAAAGGTGCTTGACGATGTAGCTACTGCTCTCGTAGAATGCGCCACTACTACACACGGCAGAGGATGGCTGGCCAGCCGATATGCTCTAGTAATAGTGTCCACAATCCAATGTGAGAGTCTATGTATCGATAGGTTCTGAACTCTCTCACCATAGCAAATGAATAGCCAATCAGACTGTCGTATTGCCTGTGTCTGTGTAAGTGTCCAAGGCCCTGACCCGGGCAGAGCACACTTGGGGAAAAACACACCCAGCTCACCCGCAGCTGCGGGAGGAGCATATGCTGACAAGTGTCAAATCAAATTTGATTGGTCACATACACATGGTTAGTAGATGTTAATGTGAGTGTAGTGAAATGCTTGTGCTTCTAGTTCCGATAGTGTAGTAATATCTAACAAGTAATCTAACAACTCCCCAATATCTACCTAATACACACAAATCTAAAGGGGTGGAATAAGAATAGGTACATATAAATATATGGATGAGCGATGGTCGAGTTCAAACTTTATGATTGTAAGGGCCGGTTCACATGTCTGTCAAACAGGACCTTCAGCAAGAATGAGGGGTTAAGATGGAGGGTGACACTCCTCTTGTCTGGACCCATTCTGAAAAACATTCAGTGCTCACTGAAAAGGCATGAAGTTCATTCACCCTCTTAGTGGAGGTAATAGCCAACAGGAATGCCACCTTCACGAATACAGTGCCTTGCGAAAGTATTCGGCCCCCTTGAACTTTGCGACCTTTTGCCACATTTCAGGCTTCAAACATAAAGATATAAAACTGTATTTTTTTGTGAAGAATCAACAACAAGTGGGACACAATCATGAAGTGGAACGACATTTATTGGATGTTTCAAACTTTTTTAACAAATCAAAAACTGAAAAATTGGGCGTGCAAAATTATTCAGCCCCCTTAAGTTAATACTTTGTAGCGCCACCTTTTGCTGCGATTACAGCTGTAAGTCGCTTGGGGTATGTCTCTATCAGTTTTGCACATCGAGAGACTGACATTTTTTCCCATTCCTCCTTGCAAAACAGCTCGAGCTCAGTGAGGTTGGATGGAGAGCATTTGTGAACAGCAGTTTTCAGTTCTTTCCACAGATTCTCGATTGGATTCAGGTCTGGACTTTGACTTGGCCATTCTAACACCTGGATATGTTTATTTTTGAACCATTCCATTGTAGATTTTGCTTTATGTTTTGGATCATTGTCTTGTTGGAAGACAAATCTCCGTCCCAGTCTCAGGTCTTTTGCAGACTCCATCAGGTTTTCTTCCAGAATGGTCCTGTATTTGGCTCCATCCATCTTCCCATCAATTTTAACCATCTTCCCTGTCCCTGCTGAAGAAAAGCAGGCCCAAACCATGATGCTGCCACCACCATGTTTGACAGTGGGGATGGTGTGTTCAACTGTGTTGCTTTTACGCCAAACATAACGTTTTGCATTGTTGCCAAAAAGTTCAATTTTGGTTTCATCTGACCAGAGCACCTTCTTCCACATGTTTGGTGTGTCTCCCAGGTGGCTTGTGGCAAACTTTAAACAACACTTTTTATGAATATCTTTAAGAAATGGCTTTCTTCTTGCCACTCTTCCATAAAGGCCAGATTTGTGCAATATACGACTGATTGTTGTCCTATGGACAGAGTCTCCCACCTCAGCTGTAGATCTCTGCAGTTCATCCAGAGTGATCATGGGCCTCTTGGCTGCATCTCTGATCAGTCTTCTCCTTGTATGAGCTGAAAGTTTAGAGGGACGGCCAGGTCTTGGTAGATTTGCAGTGGTCTGATACTCCTTCCATTTCAATATTATCGCTTGCACAGTGCTCCTTGGGATGTTTAAAGCTTGGGAAATCTTTTTGTATCCAAATCCGGCTTTAAACTTCTTCACAACAGTATCTCGGACCTGCCTGGTGTGTTCCTTGTTCTTCATGATGCTCTCTGCGCTTTTGACGGACCTCTGAGACTATCACAGTGCAGGTGCATTTATACGGAGACTTGATTACACACAGGTGGATTGTATTTATCATCATTAGTCATTTAGGTCAACATTGGATCATTCAGAGATCCTCACTGAACTTCTGGAGAGAGTTTGCTGCACTGAAAGTAAAGGGGCTGAATAATTTTGCACGCCCAATTTTTCAGTTTTTGATTTGTTAAAAAAGTTTGAAATATCCAATAAATGTCGTTCCACTTCATGATTGTGTCCCACTTGTTGTTGATTCTTCGCAAAAAAATACAGTTTTATATCTTTATGTTTGAAGCCTGAAATGTGGCAAAAGGTCGCAAAGTTCAAGGGGGCCGAATACTTTCGCAAGGCACTGTAGGTGCTTCAAAGTAATCAACTCTTGGAGTTCGAGAGTGGCTTAGCAAGCGCTGACAGCACCACGCCAACGTTCCAGTTTGGCACCGAGGGGGCCACCGCTGGATACAGACATCGAACTCCCTTCATAAATTTGGAGAGCAATGGGTAGTCAGCCATGGGTCACTCTTGGCATCCGTCTTGGCATGCCGAGACAGCGGCTAAATACACTCTCAATGTGGATGGCACTCGGCCCGCATCGAGCAGTGACTGTGAAAACCGTGAAACCGTTTGCACATATGGCTTTCAAACCAGGTACAGAATATGCCCCACCACATTTGATATGATGCATTGGTGGAAGAAACCATGGCTCCCTGCAACGTGTTCACCACATTGTCCTGAAGGCCATGACTGGTCCTCTAACGCCTCTCAGAGGCCAAACCCGAAGCTGGAGGCAGTGTGGGTCCAGATGCCACAGTGTCCCCCCAGCCTGAAGAGAAGGTCAGGCCTCAGGGGTAGCTGCCATGTGGTCCCGAGAGGAGAGACAACAGAAGACTGAACCACGGTGGCCTCGGCCAGCATGGAGCTATCAAGAGCAGCTGGTGACCAATCAAGATGACCCTGTCTAGTGTAGCTGTAATCAGGGGAAATGATGGAAAAGTGTAAAGCGGCATTGCGGGCCGATCATGAGAGAGGGCAACGAGAACTAGCTGGGGAAATAAGTGTTCTCTTGAAATGCAAACAGGTCCACCTGTGCTCTCCCGAACCTGTCCCAAAGCTGTAGCACAGGTTGTGTGCACCCATCACCAACAGTTGACAGTGTCTGTGTTATTTTGGGTGCCGGCCGTGGGAGTTGAACCATCGCTGGAGTGGCCTGATATAGAATGCCAAGCGGAACCAACAGTGAAGCCACCGACATGGCTTGTCCGAGACGGAAACGGTTGAGGTAGGATAGGATTTTGTTACTCTCACCTGAGGGAGACGTGACCTCATGAGAGTCTATGGGCATCCCGAGGTAGATCACCTTCCATGAGGGGTGACTCTTCTCCTCGTTTAGGGTGAGGCCCAGACCTCTAATGTGGTTCAAGAGGGTGTCTGTTGTGGCCTGTTCCATGGATGGGGCAGACTATCCAATTGTTCAGGTAAGGCACTTACTCCTCCAGTAGAATGTGCCACCACAGCAAAAGACAAAGGCTGGTGGACCAGCTGAAATGCTGCAGTAACAGTGTCCAACATGCAATGTGAGAGTTCGGTCAGATAGGCACTGGCCCAAAACGCTCTAACCATAATTAACAAAAACTGACAAAGCTTTCGTATTGCCTGCATCTGTGAAAAGTGTTCATTGACCTAGATGGGCACAACACACTGGGGGAAGCCCCTAGTTCACCTGCAACAGCGAGAGGAGCGTGTGGACAACTGTAATGGCCGGTTAACGTGTCTGTCAAACAGAACCCTTGGCCAGAATGAGGGGTTTGGGTGTAACATTCAGTCAACCAGGGCTTCAACATTAGAAGACCCTGAGACATTATTATAGTGGTGGCCAACATCGGAATTGGAGTTCGCAGCCTTCCATCACTGTATTCAGTGCCCATGGGGATTCCACTTGCCTCTCTCACTTTGGCCTTTGGACCTGTGAGAAGCTGCCAATGCCAGCGGCAAGCACCTCAGGGTGACAGCAGACACCACCCTTCTTAGATGCAGTCCGCTGCCTGTGGGCAGGGACTCCTCGCATTTCTCAAGGCGAAAAGCCATACTGGACATGGTAGTTTCTCACTGTGGGAAGAAGAGATGGATAGTGTATACCCTGCAGTATAACAAAATAATGTGGCAACCCCATCTATACACTGTGTAAGACCAGCAGTGTAATCTAGCTGTTATGGGAGTTTCTAAGGGAAACTAGGATAGTTACTGTCTGTACTGTACACTAATGTAACAAAAATATAGTAAACCCAGCTATATATTGAAACCCTCAGTGTAATAGATCTGAGATGTGAGTTTCCAGGGGAAACTAGGATAGTTACTGTCTTAACTGTAAGTACAACAGAAAACTGGTAACACCTGCAGTGTAATAGCTGAAAAATGAGTTTCCGAGGGAAACTAGGGTGGTCACTAGAAACTAGCATAGTTACTGTATGTAGTCTACTGTAGTAGTGCAACAAGTAGTGCAACAGAAAAACTACAGTAACCCCAGCTACACACTGTGTGAAAAAACAGTATTGTAATAGAGCTGTCAGTTTCCAATTAAGGGATAGTTACTGTCTGTACTGTGAAGTAGTGCAACAGAACTATAGTAAACACAACTACACACTGAAACCCTCAGTGTAATAGAGCTGTGATGTGAGATTCCAATGGAATCTATGATAGTTACTGTCTGTACTGTAAAATAGTGTAACGAAAACTATCGCAACTGTGTGAAAAAAACACCAGTGTAATCTCACTATGGTTGGGCTAACATAAACTCGGCCAAATACTGGAAAATTAAGGCAATGGTGTAATATTACTGTCTATAATATACACTGTGCAATACTGTACGATAGTATAGAATGGGACCTACAGTATCAGCCTTTGTCTCATAGACTATCTGAAGGAGAGGAGACGTGAATGGGTGTATCTTTTCTTTGTGGAAAAGTAATCAAGCCAACAGTGTAAACTGCCTGACCATGAAGGGGCAGAGTATTTTACCTCACACACGTTTATAGCTTATTTCTTGCTTTATACGTGTGGGTCGGCTGTAACTAATGGCACATTTATAGCTTATCTCTTGCTATATACATGGAGGTGCTGGATAGCAGGACTTAAGAGGATAGTGCGTTTATAACCATCCTTAGTCCTGCAAGGATCACCTCTCGTTAAGCTACTTTGCATAGCTCGTTCACCGTGGAGCGCACAAGAGTCTGAGCAAGATGGCTGCGCCCTGTGAGAGATGAATTGTGGTGCGTCTCAGGGGAGAACTGCAAGCCAGCTGCTGCGAAACATACAGTACCAGTCAAAAGTCTGGACACAGCTACTCATTCCAGGTTGTTTTTTTATACTATTTTCTACATTGTAGAATAATAGAGAAGACATCAAAACTATGAAATAACATATATGGAATCATGTAGTAACCAAAAAAAAATCTAAATATATTTTATATTTGAGATTCTTCAAAGTAGGCACCCTTTGCCTTGATGACAGCTTTGCACACTCTTGGTATTCTCTCAACCAGCTTCATGAGTTAGTCATCTGGAATGCCTAGTTAAAAGTTTATTTGTGAAATGCATTTCCTTCTAAATGCGTTTGAGCCAATCAGTTGTGTTGTGACAAGGTAGAGGTGGTATACAGAAGATAGCCCTATTTGGTAAAAGACCAAGTCCATATTATGGCAAGAACAGCTCAAATAAGCAAAGAGAAAAGATAGTCCATCATTACTTTATAACATGAAGGTCAGCCAATACGGAAAATGTCAAGAACTTTGAAAGTTTCTTCAAGTGCAGTCACAAAAACCATCAAGTGCTATGATGAAACTGGCTGTCATGAGGACCGCCACAGGAAAGGAAGACCCAGAGTTACCTCTGCTGCGGAGGATAAGTTTATTAGAGTTACCTGGCTCTCATGAGGACCGCCACAGCAATGGAAGACCCAGAGTTACCTCTGCTGCAGAGGATAAGTTTGTTAGAGCTACCAGCCTGAGATTGCAGCCCAAATAAGTAACAGACTCATTTCAACATCCACTGTTCAGAGGAGACTGCGTGAATCAGGCCTCCATGGTCAAATTGCTGCAAAGAAACCACTACTAAAGGACACCAATAAGAAGAAGAGACTTGCTTGGGCCAAGAAACACGAGCAATTGACATTCGACCGGTGGAAATCTGTGCTTTGGTCTGATGAGTCCAAATTTGAGATTTTTGGTTCCAACCACCGTGTCTTTGTGAGACGCAGAGTAGGTGAACGGATGATCTCTGCATGTGTGGTTGCCACCGTGAAGCATGGAGAAGGAGGTGTGATGGTGTGGGGGTGCTTTGCTGGTAACACTGTCAGTGATTTATTTAGAATTCAAGAAACACTTAACCAGCATGACTACCACAGCATTGTTGTTTGTGATGAACACATAGCCTATCATTAATTGCATATAATTGTCAAGAGAGAATCAGATGAATCTGTTGATGAGTGTCAAAGGATAGTTCCAATGTGTTTCTTGTCCCATGTGTTATGTGTGACTCAAAGTGAAATTTGTTCACTGTTTTATCCATTCATCCATTTATTTACTCACTCATGGATTCATTTTTATGCGTTTTTATTATTATACCTGCAACCTGCAAATGTATTATTTTATTTTATTTGCATTCATCCCACCTCAATCATAATGGCACTGCCTCTGTCCCTCAGTCAAGGTTAGGGATGGTGCAGGTTTAAAATCACTTTTTTTTTACCTTTACTTAACTAAGCAAGTCAGTTAAGAACAAATTCTTATTTTCAATGTGTCACGATCGTCGTAAGGAGCGGACCAAAATGCAGCGTGGTATGTGTTCATGATGATATTTTAATTAAAGAAAGCACTGAACACTGAATACAAACTATACAAAACAATAAACGAATAACGACCGTGAAGCTATTATGAGAACTGTGCTGACACAAGCAACTAACATAGACAAGCAACTAACATAGACAATCACCCACAACCCACAATGACAAAACAGGCTACCTAAATATGGTTCCCAATCAGAGACAATGACTAACACCTGCCTCTGATTGAGAACCATATCAGGTCAAACATAGAAATAGACAAATTAGACACACAACATAGAATGCCCCCCCAGCTCACGTCCTGACCAACACTAAAACAAGGAAAACACAAAAGAACTATGGTCAGAACGTGACACAATGACGGCCTAGTGGGTTAACAGTGGGTTAACTGCCTGTTCAGGGGCAAAAAGACAGATTTCCTCTTCAACTCGGGATTTGAACTTGCAACCTTTTGGTTACTAGTCCAACGCTCTAACCACTAAGCTACCCTGTCGCCCCACTTTCAATAAAGCGAGGAGGTAGACAGTGCACTTCTAGAATACAGAGTGGAGCAGAGAGAGAGATGCGGTGATTTGCCACAATGGCTCACAAGCAGCTCAGGTGTGTGAGGGACAGAGTGACGAGGGAAGGAAGAGAATAAGATATCACCATAGCATCTTTCTATGAAATAAAGGACAGAATAAGAGTATGTTGGGGAAAGGATTTGGTTGAGACAGAAGTGGAGGCATTGTACTAAAATAAAAGCCTAGTGAATGGTTCAATATTCCCCTGTAAATACTGCATATTTCCCTGTGTCTCTAAGTCACGTGTCTCTAAGTCTTTCCTCCACAGGGCACTGGGTTCAGGGAGATTAAATATGGGCCCTGCTTTCACATTGGGATTCCCCAGCATGTTCGCACCACACTGCTTTGGTGGTGACACATTGCTAAACTAAATGGATTGGATTGAAAAAGTGCTGTGACTGGGAAGGTCAAGTCAAGTCAAGTCTTCCAATACCACTGAAGCAAGCACAATCTGATTCAGCTCGCCTGCTTTAACTTGGTGCTGGGCTGGCAGACCCCTCCCCACTCCCCTACTCTCTTCCTACTAATACCATATAGTTAAAGCTGTGTATATGCAAACATATCCAGTAGATATGGAATAAGAAGTGAAAACTGGTGGATGAAATCAGAACAATACTATAACTGATTGGTTTCATAAACTGTGATCTGTTATAACAAGTGAATTAAGGTCATATATGACATACCCTTAGGAATAAAAAGGGAAAAAACGGAATGAAATAATTGTGCTGAGTTTAACTGTGTCTTAATCTAAATAAAGCTTTACCTCTTGTCTCAGACCATTCTTTGTGACGTAATGCCCAGACAGAGGCGGAGATGGTCCTGCATACAGAGCCACAGCATACTGCAGCTAGAGAGAGAGAGACAGAGAGAGAGACAGAGAGAGAGAGAGAGAGAGAGACACAGAGAGAGAGAGACACACAGAGAGAGAGAGAGAGAGAGAGAGAGAGAGAGAGAGAGAGAGAGAGAGAGAGAGAGAGAGAGAGAGCGTGCCCATTCACATACATTCATGTGCACAAATGTACACACACCCTCACCAATGTGCACAAATCAACGTTCAGATGATCATGACGTATACAACATACACCCCCTGAACATATTGTGCATGCAGGCTCTTTAAAGTGCACACACAAAGTCTCTGCTCACAAGCGGCAGCAGTCGGGAAATGTCCAATGGGCCAGTGCTGAAACCGGGGAAACTATTTATAGCTATTGCCATTCATGGATTAAATAAGGTCAATATATGTATGTCTTTTTTTATCTCTTCACTGTGTCCCTGTTTTTCTTTTCCTGCAGAGTCGCTCATCTGCTATGTTGCTATCTAAAGCAATCTCTCAATCTCCCAAGCACACTTACACAGTCGCACGCATAGACCAACTCAAAAATACGAATTAAAAGAGCATGGAATATACGTGGACATTGACCCAGGAATTCACAGATATGTTTTATGACACATCTATAGGCAAGTGTGAACCAGGCTGTATGTAGCCTAGCGTGTGCAAGCTGAAGATGCGGGTGGGGTGGAGGGCAGGCTTGGTGCTGTTTCCATGGAAACAGAGAAGTCAGCACATCTGTACTTCTGCCACTGTCACAGCTGGATCTGCCGGGTTCCCCCTGCTGCTTCTTAACCACTGCCCTCAGTGCGATCTCGTTTCACACCACATCACAGCACGCACAGCCAGCTCTCTAGTACAAACATGTCTCAGATCAGATTACAGTACTATCACAAGCAGCTATTGCAGAGCATCAATGATGTCATGAGCAAAGGCAGTTGGAAGGGGATGTTGGAATATGAGGACTGCAGAAATTACACTCTGATCCATCTCCCAATCCCAGCATTTTGTGCAAAAACCAAACTCTAAAATCCTCACTCTCACTCTCGTCCATCTCTCTTTCTGTCCATCTCTGTGTCTGTGTGTATGTCCCCGCTCTCTCTCTGTGTCTCTGTGGCTGGGAGTAAGGGAGGACAGAAGCTCTAATTAGAATGCGAGGGAGCGAGTCACTGCTGTAAATTGAAAACATATTGATTCCCTGTGCTCTGCTCTCCAGAGTGTGGAAACAGCAAAGGGAGAGAGAGAGAGAGAGAGAAAGAGAGTGAGAGAGAGAGAGAGAGAGAGAGAGAGAATGGTGGACTACAGGGAAAAGGGGGGATGAGCCTCACAGATAAAGTATTTCCTTGAAATGAACATGGGAACATTAGCATATAGTGGTCTCATAAGTCTTCCAACTTATAGTGCATTCGGAAAGTATTCAGACCCCTTGACTTTTTCCACAAATTTGTTACGTTGCAGCCTTATTCTAAAATTGATCAAATAAAATGTCTTCCTCATCAATATACAGACAATACCCTGTAATGGAAAAAGCGATAACAGGTTTAAAGAAATTTTAGCAAATTTATCAAAATAAAAAACAGATACCTTATAAGTGTTCAGACCCTTTGCTATAAGACTCGAAATTGAGCTCAGGTGCATCCTGTTTCCATTGATCATCCTTGAGATGTTTCTACAACTTGATTGGAGTCCACCTGTGGTAAATTCAATTGATTGGACATGATTTGGAAAGGCACACACCTGTTTAAATAAGGTCCCACAGTTGACAGTGCATGTCAGAGCAAAAACCAAGCCAAGAGGTCGAAGGAATTGTCCGTAGAGGCTTGAGACAGGATTATGTCCAGGTACAGATCTGGGGAAGGGTACCAAAACATTTCTGCAGCATTGAAGGTCCCCAAGAACACAGTGGCTGTCACGGCCGTTAAAAGAAGAGGACGAAGGTGCAGCATGGTGAGTGTACATTTTCTCTTTATTTGGAAAATGCGCCAAACAAAACAATAGGCCGTCACTGGAGGCTTCGTGCCATGACTACTCACTGGAGGCTTCTTGCCATGGATCATCACTGGAGGCTTCATGCCATGACTACTCACTGGAGGCTTCTTGCCATGGATCATCACTGGAGGCTTCGTGCCATGACTACTCACTGGAGGCTTCTTGCCATGGAACATCACTGGAGGCTTCGTGCCATGACTACTCACTGGAGGCTTCTTGCCATGGATCATCACTGGAGGCTTCGTGCCATGGATCATCACTAGAGGCTTCTTGCTATGGATCATCACTGGAGGGTTCTTGCCATGGATCATCACTGGAGGCTTTGTGCCATGGATCATCACTAGAGGCTTCTTGCTATGGATCATCACTGGAGGGTTCTTGCCATGGATCATCACTGGAGGCTTCTTGCCATGGATCATCACTGGAGGCTTCTTGCCATGGATCATCACTGGAGTCTTCTTGCCATGGATCATCACTAGAGGCTTCTTGCTATGGATCATCACTGGAGGGTTCTTGCCATGGATCATCACTGGAGGCTTTGTGCCATGGATCATCACTGGAGACTTCTTGCCATGGATCATCACTGGAGACTTCTTGCCATGGATCATCACTGGAGGGTTCTTGCCATGGATCATCACTGGAGGATTCGTGCCATGGATCATCACTGGAGGCTTCTTGCCATGGATCATCACTGGAGGCTTCTTGCCATGGATCATCACTGGAGGATTCGTGCCATGGATCATCACTGGAGGCTTCTTGCCATGGATCATAACTGGAGGCATCGGGTCATGGATCATCACTGGAGGCTTCTTGCCATGGATCATCACTGGAGGCTTCGTGCCTTGGATCATCACTGGAGTAGAGAGACACACGGGAGGCCTGGCTCTGGGAGCAGGCACAGGACTCACCAGGCTGGGGAGACATACAGGAGGCTTAGTTCTTGACAGAGGCACTGGATACACTGGGCCGTGGAGGCGCACTGGCGGTCTCGAGCGCAGAGCTGGCACAACCCGTTCTGGCTGGATGCCCACTTCCACCCGGCAAATGCGGGAAGCTGGCACAGAGCACACCGGCCTGTGAATGCTCACTCGCGACACCGTGCGCATCACCCCATAGCACGGTGTCTGACCAGTTACATGCTCGCCATGGTAAGCACGAGGAGTTGGCTCAGGTCTCCAACCTGACTCTGCCAAACTCCCCCCCAAAAAAATGTTTGTGGCTGCCTCTCAGGCTTCCTTGCTAGCCGTGTTCCCTCATAACGCTGGGCCCCTTTACCAGCTGCCTTCGTCTTCCTCTCTGCTTCTACCTGCTCCCACGGCAGGCGATCCTTTCCGGCCAGGATCTCCTCCCACGTCCAGGATCCCTTGCCATTCAAAATGTCCTCCCACGTTCATTCCTCCTTACCACGCTGCTTGGTCCGTTTGTGGTGGGAAGTTCTGTCACGGCCGTTAAAAGAAAAGGACCAAGGTGCAGCGTGGTGAGTGTACATTTTCTCTTTATTTGGAAAATGACGCCGAACAAAACAATAAACACTACAAAAACAAATTGTGAAGCTAAAGGCTATGTGCCATAAACAAAAGTCAACTTCCCAACAAGACAGGTGGAAAACAGGGCTACCTAAGTATGGTTCTCAATCAGAGACAACGATAGACAGCTGTCCCTGATTGCGAACCCTACCCGGCCAAAACCTAGAAATACAAATAATAGAATATAGAATACCCACCCCAACTCACACCCTGACAAAACCAAAATATAGACATAAAAAGGATCTCTAAGGTCAGGGAGTGACAGTGGCCTCCATCATTATTATTATTTTTAATTATGTAACCTTCACTTAACTGGGGAAGTCAGTTAAGAACAAATTCTTATTTACAATTGGCCTACACCGGCCAAACCCGGACAATGCTGGGCCAATTTTGCACCACCCTCTGGGACTCACAGTCAAAAGGGCCTTGGTCAGGGAGGTGACCAAGAACCAGAAGGTCACTCTGACAGAGCTCCAGGGTTCCTCTGTGGAGATGGGAGAACCTTCCAGAAGAACAACCATCTCACTCCACCAATCAGGCCTTTATGGTAGAGTGGCTAGACAGAAGCCACTCCTCAGTAAAAGGCACATGGCAGCCCGCTTGGAGTTTGCCAAAATGCATCATAAGGACTCTCAGACCATAAGAAACAAGATTGTCTGGTCTGATGAAACTAAGATTGAACTCTTTGGCCTGAATGCCAAACATCACGTCTGGAGGAAACCTGGCACCATCCCTTCGGTAATGCATGTTGGTGGCAGCATCATGCTCTGGGGATGTTTTTCAGCGGCAGGAAATGGGAGACTAATCAGGATCGAGGGAAAGATGAACAGAGCAAAGTACAGAGAGATCCTTGATGAAAACCTGCTCCAGACTGCTCAGGACCTCAGACTGCAGCAAAGATTCACCTTCCAACAGGACAACAACTCTAAGAACACAGCCAAGACTACACAGGTGTGGCTTCGGGACAAGACTCTGAATGTCCTTGAATGGCCCAGCCAGAGCCCAGACTTGAACCCGATCAAACATCTCTGGAGAGACCTGAAAATAGCTGTGCGTTGATGCTCCCCATCCAACCTGACAGAGCTTGAGAAGATCTGCAGAGAAATATGAGAGAAACTCCCCAAATACAGGTGTGCCATGCTTGTAGCCTCATACCCTAGAAGACTCGTGGCTGTAATCGCTGCCAAACGTACTTCAACAAAGTACTGAGTAAAGGGCCTGAATACTTAGGTAAATGTCATATTTCAGTTTACATTTTTTGAAATTTCTAAAAACCTGGTTTTGTTTTGTCATTATGAGGTATTGTATCTAGTTGATGAGCAAAAACAACTATGTAATACATTCTAGAATAAGGCTGTAATGTAACAAAATGTGGAAAAAGTCAATGGGTCTGAATACTTTCCAAATGCACTGTATTTGCTTTAGGCCCATTCACACCATAGAAAAATATTGATTAATGAAGAAATGCCAGAGCGAGAGAATGACCAAGCATTGAAGTGGCACACCACGAAATAGGAGCAGAGAGAGAGAGAAAGAATGGTCATTCATTACCTCCAGCCACACCCCCATTAAATATGGACAAACCACTCCCCTTTATCCATTATACACACCTGATTGATTATGGGAACAGGGTGAAAGTTGGAGGGAGGAAAACAGTGGACAGCGAGAGAGGTGTGTGGGTGTCTGTCTGTCTGTCTGTCTGTGCGTGCGTGCGCGTGTGTGTGTGTGTGTTGAGGGTACAATCAGGCCCTTGCTGAGCCTGTATGTCTGTTAGAGACAGAACACAAGCAGAAATTAAATGGGAAAAGACAGATGGTAAGTTCGAAGTGAGTAGCTGTCAGTTTGAGTCGCACACGTACCTGTGTGTCTGCCCCTGGGCACTGCAATAACATCCTCACTCAGTACAGCACTGTCTCTCCATAGTACAGCAGTAACAATAATTGCCTTCAACAGCACCAGGCACTGAACACATACTGCTCCAATGCTGAGATATTGAGTGTCATGTAGACTGGTCACACCACTCTGCCAGACAGAGTGCCTTGCAGAAAGCATGCACAGCCCTCATGTTTTTAGTTGCACAATTACATTGATGCACCATGTAGGCTATGTTTCTGATAGCACTGACGTTGTACATAGGGAAATCACATAAGGTTATGCCAGATAGAGAAACATGAAAAAAGCATATGAAGCATTATACATCTGCATACATTCACCAACATGTGCACAAGATACAATGCTCCAGCGGGCATTCACAATTTTGTGCAAAATCCCCATATCTTTTATGGAACATTGGGTGACCAAGACAATGACCCAGTATTGAACCCTGATTGGATGCCATCCAGGCGGCCAGTGTGGATCACAACCGCAGAACACCAGTCAGGTGAAGAAGCTGAGGCGCTGCAGCAGAGAGAGACAGCCATGTCAGAACGCTCACTCAGCTCAGAGCAGGCACCCGGGGATCAGAGAGGAACCGCTGCTGACGGAGCAGTGTCCTCAACATGCAACACAGCCGCAGAACACTGGAGAACACAGCTACACAAAGACGCAGAAGACTGGGGATCACAGCAGAACAGTTGAGAAGAACACAGGCTAACACAGGCCAACACCACAGAACACAGTGGAACAAGACAGAGAGGAACCAAGGAACCAAGGAATAGAGGAACAGAGGAATACAGGAACAGAGGAATAGAGGAATAGAGGAACAGAGGAACAGAGGAATACAGGAACAGAGTAATAGAAGAATACAGGAACAGAGTAATAGAGGCACAGAGGAGTAGAGGAATACAGGAACAGAGGAATACAGGAACAGAGGAATACAGGAACAGAGGAGTAGAGGAATACAGGAACAGAGAAATACAGGAACAGAGGAATAGAGGAATACAGGAACAGAGGAATACAGGAATACAGGAACAGAGGAATAGAGGAACAGAGTAATAGAGGAATAGATGAAAACAGGAACAGAGGAATAGAAGAATACAGGAACAGAGGAACAGAGGAATAGAGAAACAGAAGAATAGAGGAACAGAGTAATAGAGGAATAGAGAAACAGAAGAATAGAGGAACAGAGTAATAGAGGAATAGATGAAAACAGGAACAGAGGAATAGAATAATAGATGAAAACAGGAATAGAAGAATACAGGAACAGAGGAATAGAGGAACAGAGTAATAGAGGAATAGATGAAAACAGGAACAGAGGAATAGAAGAATACAGGAACAGAGGAACAGAGGAATAGAGAAACAGAAGAATAGAGGAACAGAGGAACAGAGGAATAGAGAAACAGAAGAATACAGGAACAGAGGAATAGAGGAACAGAGTAATAGAGGAATAGATGAAAACAGGAACAGAGGAATAGAATAATAGATTAAAACAGGAATAGAAGAATACAGGAACAGATGAATAGAGGAACAGAGTAATAGAGGAATAGATGAAAACAGGAACAGAGGAATAGAAGAATACAGGAACAGAGGAACAGAGGAATAGAGAAACAGAAGAATAGAGGAACAGAGGAACAGAGGAATAGAGAAACAGAAGAATAGAGGAATAGATGAAAACAGGAACAGAGGAAAATAAGAATACAGAAACAGAGGAACAGAGGAATAGAGAAACAGAAGAATAGAGGAACAGAGGAACAGAGGAATAGAGAAACAGAAGAATAGAGGAACAGATGAATGGAGGAACAGAGGAACAGAGGAATAGAGAAACAGAAGAATAGAGGAACAGAGGAATAGAAGAATAGAGAAACAGAAGAATAGAGGAATAGATGAAAACAGGAACAGAGGAAAATAAGAATACAGAAACAGAGGAACAGAGGAATAGAGAAACAGAAGAATAGAGGAACAGAGGAATAGAGGAACAGAGGAACAGAGGAATAGAGAAACAGAAGAATAGAGGACCAGAGGAATAGAAGAATAGAGAAACAGAAGAATAGAGGAACAGAGGAATAGAAGAATAGAGAAACAGAAGAATAGAGAAACAGAAGAATAGAGAAACAGAAGAATAGAGGAACAGAGGAATAGAAGAATAGAGAAACAGAAGAATAGAGGAACAGAAGAACAGAGGAATAGAGAAACAGAAGAATAGAGGAATAGATGAAAACAGGAACAGAGGAAAATAAGAATACAGAAACAGAGGAACAGAGGAATAGAGAAACAGAAGAATACAGGAACAGAGGAAAAGAGGAATAGAGAAACAGAAGAATTCAGGAACAGAGGAATAGAGGAACAGAGTAATAGAGGAATAGATGAAAACAGGAACAGAGGAATATAAGAATACAGGAACAGAGGAACAGAGGAATAGAGAAACAGAAGAATAGAGGAACAGAGGAACAGAGGAATAGAGAAACAGAAGAATAGAGGAATAGATGAAAACAGGAACAGAGGAAAATAAGAATACAGAAACAGAGGAACAGAGGAATAGAGAAACAGAAGAATAGAGGAATAGATGAAAACAGGAACAGAGGAAAATAAGAATACAGAAACAGAGGAACAGAGGAATAGAGAAACAGAAGAATAGAGGAACAGAGGAATAGAAGAATAGAGAAACAGAAGAATAGAGAAACAGAAGAATAGAGGAACAGAGGGATAAGGGAAGAGTAGATAGCGGGGTAGGGAGGAATTGTGGCACCTGACATGCGAGTGATTCAATTCATTATACAGATAATAAATCTAGTGGAGAGAGGGGAGGAAGGTGGGGATGGTGGCAAGGGAAGATGTTTGGTACATTGTCTTTTGACTGTCTGAATCTAGTTGGATGGAACTGGAATGCAAACAATTTTGTGGCAACTCTCAGTCTGAGAATGGGACTGCTGTGGAGACTGTGGTCTGTCAGTTGGTAACGATGAGAAACAATAAGTAGGTCCATGCACCCCACATCCACCTGGTGAAGAGAAGACTAGCACCCCCTGGTGAATGAGTCTAGTTATTCTGGCAGCCAGCTGCCAGTCATCAGCTTTATCTAAAATAACTGCCAATGGCCACAATGAAAACATTATGCTATCCATTTAGAGGGTAGGAAATTGTTGTACTTTTACACTGTCCTGTGAAACAGACTGGAAAATGAAAGCAAGGGATGACATTTGAGTGGGGTCAGCAATGGGATGAGCTTGGTGGATTCATGCAGTTTGTCCAACACAACCATATCCATTGTACACCCTGTTAATATAGACTACAGAAGCACATGATGCACTGTAGTGTTAGCCCCTATGGCAGCAGTGCAGCCCTGTCTCTGGGGTCCCTTCCTCCCTGCCTCAGAGCAGAGCTGTAGAGACTAGAGAGATCGGCCCCAGAGACCAAACGGCTCCAGGGGAGAACCTCGCCCAGAGACTCCCACTTAACAGGGATCCCCTTCATTTAACAGGGATCCCCTTCATTTAACAGGGATTGAGACTAGCGTTCAAAGGCTGCTGCCTCCTTCAAAGTGGGCCAACACTTTTCTTCCCTCTCCTCCCTCTCCTCCATCTTTTTTTACTCCAGAGCACAATTTACTTAAAGCATTCCTTAAGCCAATGCTCCAGGGGTGCTTTGCCAAGGCCCTGATTAGGCCGGACCTACAGATTGACATAGAGTCCATTTGGGAGTTGTGTGGGTGCGGAACTGGGCTCCCTCTGATTGGTGCAGGCTCGCCTGTCAGGGGTAATTGTTTAATAAATGCAAGGGTGTCCCAAATCCTGGCCGCGACGGCGAATCAGAGAGGTCTTTAGTCAGAGCAAAAGGCCCCCCTCCCAGATGGGTAGTGGTAGTGTGAGTGAGGGGTCCAGATCGGATGAAGCGAGGGGAAGGGAAAGCAAACGAAGACACACAGAAAGACAGATGAAAAATACACACAAATATGAGGGTGAAATGAAGGTGCTGTTTATTGACATAGGAAAAAATGCATTTTCCACAGGACTAGGGATTACAGAGACTAAGCATTTTTCATCTTGACCCAGATGAGAGGAATGGAGGAAGAAATAAGGAGAGAGAGGACACCGTGCGCTGAGTAAAAGGTATGTGAGGTTTCCATTCAGAGCAAGATACCGATGAAAATGTTTCATCTCAGTCGCACATTAAAGACCTACAGTGTGAGGGAGTGTTTCTCTGTTCAGAACTGATAAATGCTGAAATAAGAGAAACACACATCACCTTGTCCAAACGTGTCACGGAGACATTGGCCACAGCTCATAATCTAATGCTTGGGAAGAAGATGATGATGACTTTTATTTTATGATGAAGCTCCCAGCTATTCAACCTGCACAGACCAGATGACAGAGCCAGTGGTATGTGTGTGCCAGGGCCAGGTTTCTGCTCACCTTATAGGCTCAAGTGTTTATTTGATATCCAATGGAAGGGCTGTGTAGATCAGAGGTGGGTCCCATGGGTCTAATACATCAGGCTCATTAATGAGTGGGGCGCTAGGGACTGCCAATACAGTCAGTAACCAGGTTCAAAATGGCCTGCATTATAAAAACACTCAAATTAGGACAGATGACTATGGCCAGCAGGTTTTCCTGATCATGTGACTTGCCCAGGAAAGTCTCTTGGCCCAGTTAGATTGTACCTAAAAAGTTTTTCCAGATCATGTCGATCTTGCGTTGACATCTCACTCCAACCCTATGCAACAGTCGCTGTGGACCCGATATCCAGCTCCCAGTCCCCAGTTCCCAGTCCCCAGCTCCCAGTCCCCAGATCCCAGCTCCCAGCTCCCAGTCCCCAGCTCCCAGCTCCCAGTCCCCAGCTCCCAGTCCCCAGCTCCCAGTCCCCAGCTCCCAGCTCCCTGCTCCCAGCTCCCAGCTGCCAGTCCCCAGCTCCAAGCTCCCAGTCCCCAGCTCCCAGCTCCCTGCTCCCAGCTCCCAGTCCCCAGCTCCCAGCTCCCCAGCTCTCAGCTCCCAGCTCCCAGTCCCCAGCTCCCAGTCCTCAGCTCCCAGCTCCCAGTCCCCAGCTCCCAGCTCCCTGCTCCCAGCTCCCAGTCCCCAGCTCCCAGCTCCCAGTCCCCAGCTCCCAGCTCCCAGCTCCCAGTCCCTAGCTCCCAGTCCCCAGCTCCCAGCTCCCAGTCCCCAGCTCCCAGTCCCCAGCTCCAAGCTCCCAGTCCCCAGCTCCCAGCTCCCTGCTCCCAGCTCCCAGTCCCCAGCTCCCAGCTCCCCAGCTCCCAGCTCCCAGCTCCCTGCTCCCAGCTCCCAGTCCCCAGCTCCCAGCTCCCAGTCCCCAGCTCCCAGCTCCCTGCTCCCAGCTCCCTGCTCCCAGCTCCCAGTCCCCAGCTCCCAGGTCCCAGTCCCCAGCTCCCAGCTCCCCAGCTCCCAGTCCCCAGCTCCCAGTCCCCAGCTCCCAGTCCCCAGCTCCCAGCTCCCAGCTCCCAGCTCCTAGTCCCCAGCTCCCAGTCCCCAGCTCCCAGTCCCAATCCATTGTTCATGCATCAGTTTATTTGCTCCATCGGTTTGTTGAGATCACAGAGTCCCTGGCCAAAACTAGCAGTGCTATTTGTTTGCTAATTGCTCAGTAAAGCCACTGGGACACGGGCTAATGGGCCCCCAGATCTGTGTACATGGCTGGGTTGGTTAAACATTAGAGATGAGTGATGGAGGGAGAAGCCTGCCATAGTTGAAGAGTTAGACTGAATAATCACCAGGAAGATCAAATGAATGGGCCTTATTGCGAGGAGCAAGAGTCGACACGACTCCACCCTAATGGAATGGCAGAAAAATATCCATACGCAAACTATAGCCATACATTGCATGAGTTAATTGCACAAATGTATGGTAGGCCTATGGTTGGTTCTCTAAGGCAGTCCAGAGAGCACATATTAATACAACACTTATTGCATTGTTATGTCGAGATCACAACTTATTTATCTTCTGATCACGACATAACCAAAGTTGTTTTGTCGAGATCACAAGATAAACTCTATAAATATGAGTGGATTTCTTGACGATAGATTGACAGCAGTGTCATAGTGGACCAAAGGCAGTAAGACTCTACAAAGATCTAAGATCTTTGATTAGAGCACAACTGTTGTCAGTATCCTATAGGCCTGAGCCTTCTTATCAAAGCTCCAGCAATATAAGACAAACTGAGGAATTACAAACTGCACATGTTACAGTATGGGATGGTGATACCTAGTCAGTCAGACAACTGAATGCATTCAACCAAAATGTGTCTTCCAAATTTAACCCAACCCCTCTGAATCAGAGAGAGATGCCGGGGGCTGCCTTGATCAATGTCATCTGCACAGTGGTTTTTGGGGGTAAACTGCTTTGCTCAAGCGCAGAACAGCAGTTTTTTTCCACCTTGCCAGCTCGGGGATTCAAACCAGTGACCTTTCAGTTACTGGCCCAACGCTCTTAACTGGTAGGCTACCTGCCGCCCGAAATGTGTCAGTGAGATGCTTTTTATAACTGGATGAATGGCGGTGCTGTCCTTCAGTAACACAACATTTTGCCCACCATTTATGGCTGAAATGACAAATAGACTGTAACCTTCATGAAATGTTTGAGTATTTAAAAACAACTTCATCTGTTTTACTAGTTTTATTTTTCTGTACTAGTTTTTAATTGTTGTTTGTGACTGTGTTTGGCTGGTATTGACAGGACAACCTCCCTGTTAAAACTATTCAAGAAATTCAAATAAACTTTCATTGGTAGTCTGCAACCACAAACCTCAATGTTAACTTTTCTTGCCGTAAACAGTCAACATTCAATTTAAAACAGTAGTGCAACATCACTTTTACATCTTTAAAATTGGGTTGTACTGGAGCCAAAACTGGAAGCAATATATAACTACCAGACAAAATGCAATTTCTGCCTGGGTTAATCCCTTATCAATATAAAAATGGATGCTTTGATCCACCCTTGGCTCTGCCTTAGCCATATTGTCAAGCTATCATCAATACATCCACTCCTATGTATAGAGTTCATCTCGTGAACTCGACAGAACAACGTTTGTTATGTCATGATCACAAGAAAATATCTCCACAATAGGAGGGAATAATTTTCTAATGCCCGCTCTGCACTTCCCTTGTTCTTTCTATAGCTGTTGGAATGAAACGCTCAATTGCAGTTGCGGCGCATGAAAGCTAGGGGGAGACAAGCTCCTGAACACTGAACGACGCTTACAGCGCGCGGAGGGAGCTGTCCTTTCAGCACTTTGAGAGTAGACCACACATTCAAGAGCAGTGGCGGACAACCCGCGCGCGTTTCTCTGGCTTCCTACTGCTTAGTTCCCCATTCAGAGTTATTGCAGTGAAGGCGCATGGAGTAATTACATGTATAGGACCGATAAAATATTTTGCTGGCAGAGGCAGGAGCTAATAAATCTGATTGCTTTGCAATTATAAATGACACCGTGATTGTTTGGATCAAAATGGCCAAGTCTGAAAACAGCCCAAAAGCGAGTCCATCTCATAAGGCTGCCCTGCGTCAAAATATGAAAATGTTATTTGGTAGTTAAACAAATTGTGATAGAGGGAGAGAAACCAAAATCTGAGAAATTGGCACCCAAAGTCCCATCCAAGCTAGCACGAAAAATAGTAGTCACGCAATTCAGACTCAATTCAATAAATCATTTTAGGGATTATTTTAGGAACATTATGAGCACCATGAATAGACTGTCATAAAAACCTGGGGTGGCGATAACCCAAAGCACGTTCATAATGCTAATGCATACATATAAAATACAGTTCTCCATAATCCTTCAACCAGTTCTAACTAACCCCACCCCCCTCTTTTCACACACTCACACACACACACACACACACACACGCACATATATACCCATACACACACAAAACCAGCCCGCAACCCCCGCACCCCCTACTCACCCCTCCCTCCACTCCAGAAATGGAATTAAAATATTTAATAGGCTATCTTTCCAGCATCGGTGGACGAGCACTGTAGCCTACTAAAGCCAGAGTATAGCATCAGTCAATGTGGGAAGAAAATATGCTCATAATCTTCAGCACTACAATCAGCATTCAAACACTGACATAAACCATCGTTTTAGAGGATAAAACTTCAATTAAATGCATAGCGCTGACACTGACATCCAGAATATACGGACTCCAATTTGCGCCCCTCTCAACAGCTCTGTGGATCGGTGCTGTTGGGTCGGAGTGGCGTGCTCTCGGTCTCTTCCTCCGGTTGTGTAATATTTTTCTAGCCCAGCTACACACTCCTACACCCTCAGAAGAAAAACTCCGCTGTCATCTGAACGAACAAGGGAAGGAACAAGGATTGGAACATATGCTGTCGTTTTTTGCTTTGATTTGCAACTGAGTTTTCTATCAGATTATTTTCGATTTACATGGCGCAAGGGCTATGCAAGTGGGAAGGTTCTGGTTCCGGTTCTGGGTGTGATACAACCGTGCATTTGGATATCCAAGTAACAACAGTATTAACAGTGGTACTAAAACGGATCAGTTCCAGCGGCATCCCCAACTCCTCTTTCTCCTCTTCCCGGCTCTATGTCGAGTAATGGTCGGCTTGCCTTGCTGGATGCACCCCGCTCTCTCCGGATCGTCGACTGCACCCTTTCCAACCGCAAATCCCCATTTTCAGCGGAAACCTTCGAAGAGCTAAGGGCTACATATGGAAACTGGGGATCAGAATTTTAGGAAAAAGGAAATCTAGCGTTTGTTTAATTTGTTTTCGACCTGATTTATCTGTTTCTTTACCAATTAATTGATTTATTCATTGGGCTTGATTTCTTTATTCCATTGTTGGTTGATTTATAAAATTGATGCAAGCCCTATAGTATTTTACCTTCTTATATAATATAGACCCCAGGAATATTTTCATTTGTTTCCACTGGACTTAAATCGTCCATTTATTTACAATTGCTTTTCTTATTTTCCCTGTCCTTCATTTCCCGTCCCTGTTTCTCTCCTTGCTTTTCCATCTAGACTATAATAGCCCTCACATAGCGTTATTCAAACATAATTAAACATAAAATATATACAAATTCAACATTATATGCCAACAATAATTGTAATTAATTTCGCATCTAAGAGACGTATTGACTTGCCAGGCAGGATTGTTGTAAGCCTACCATTACTCTAACACCACTCTTTTCTTCATCCATTTCAGCTCATATTCATTCAGTGCTGTCCATAAAATAGTACTTATCTGCTAACCTTGCACATCAAGAAACACATTGCCAGCAATCTACATGTGTTAAATGCTACATTGTAAAGCATGAGACAAAAGCTAGTCTCAAAGCGTAATAGCCTACTGAATTTTGATTGACGCTATCCCCTTTTCCATTTATATTACAGTCTCTCTCTACCTATCACTTACGGTGATTGTATAATATACATAATATTATCTTTACATTAGTAGGTTTATGCTGCAACTGCCAGTGTAGGCTAGTTGTAGTCATAGGGATAACAGTTGACGCTATAGTCCATTTTAGAGGCCATTACCTTGTCCATAATTCTTATATTTGGGGTAACATTTAGTAAGAACCCATCTGGGGAGAGAGACACCGCGTCCTCCTCCACAAACTACCCTAAAAGACAACCCAATTTCTCTTAGTCAGTCCTCACCCAAACGCAACCATAAGGTTCCTACCGCATCCACCTCCTTCCCCCTCCTTTCGCTCAAATATATCCCATTTTTTTAGTTTGGTTTGGTCCCGTAAATTTTCAAATATTTATTTCCTATATATCAAGAGGAAAGGGGGTCCCCCTTTCATGGAATGCGGAAATATGGGTCTGTTTGACCGCGGAGTTCAGATGCTATTGACCACGGTCGGCGCATTTGCCGCCTTCAGTCTCATGACCATCGCGGTTGGCACGGACTACTGGCTGTACTCGCGCGGCACGTGCAAGTCAAAGTCGGTCAGCGATAACGAGACCAGCAAGAAGAACGAAGAGGTGATGACCCATTCGGGATTGTGGAGGACGTGTTGCTTAGAAGGTAATTGAGCATGCTTTTGGCAGTCACTTTATTTTCTCCATGTCAGTATACCATAGTGGTTACATTACCTTTGGCTACATGTAGTAAAACCTATACCATTCGTTGACGTTATAACTTTTATCCCCTCCTTTGCTTTTCTACTGACAAATGCTATGTGGTTCAATTTTATCTTAAGCCCCATACAGTGTATCAAATACAGAATTGGGCCAATGAACTACTGTAAGAACCCTCCATTTCACACCTCTTAGGCCTATACACAATCCCCAAACCACACCTTCAAAACATGACTTTTCTACATTCTTTGCCACCAGTCGATTGTATTGTTCAAAACAGCACCAAGTGACCATGCCATTCTTCAAACATTTCTAATTGTGAAAACATATGATAATGACCAGTGCACAAGAGCAACAGAGTGTCAGCCATTCCTGTCAAATGTCTATTTCCATCCAGACCCCACATTTGACCTCGGTTTGATGGGGTACCTTAACAGTGCTTGTCATTTACCCTTTGACCTGGCAGTGCTTAGTATTTTCTGAGTTGTCAAACACAGTCACCTCTCAAGCGCAGGTTCAAGACCACCTCCCACGTCTTGACTTGACACACAGTGGGGTCTTGTTTGCTGTCATGCTCTGGCGGAGGCGTCAGATGCTGACTTTGAGCGTAACCTTGTGAGGTTACGCAGCGTTACATCTTCTTAGCAGAGAGATTCACACAGGCCTCCTGTCTCTCTGCACACTCCTCTGTCATTTGATAAGCAGTAAGCAGTCAGTCTCAGGTCAGATCTCTGCTCTAACAGCCTGAGGTGAAGTCAGCCCCAGGAAGTGGTTGATGAAAATAATGTCAGTGCCACTCAACTGTAAAGATCTGATGATTTGAACTCTTCAAAATGTGTATGTTTGCACAGAATAAAGTTGTGCTTTTTGTCGTCATGTTAAATTCACATAGGCAAAAATGTATAAAAAAATTGGAAATTACAGGGATGTATTTTTATTTAGATAGTTTTCCTGGGCAATAAAAGTACTGTTGTATGTTAATGTATTAATCGACATTACTGGGTGATTTTGACCAAGGTAGGATGGCTGATATCTGTCAGGGCGGCTTAAGCATCTGCTTAAGGTTTGTTCAAGGACTGTCTGACACCCTGCAGCTACCCTTTCCAGGAGCTCTCTGCACCTGTTCTCCTGTGCTAGCCAGGACATACAGTGGGAGAGCCATTTTAGGTCTCAATGTGACCCTTCACGGGTTAACTACAGCTGTGGAGAGGTTTTCAAAGACTAGAGATTTTTAACCTCTGTTGAAAATTCACACTTCTCTGTGAAGGTGGAGAAAATCAGATGCTGTGATATGACTGGCCTTTGCCTTAGTCAGGCTGTTATGTAATTAACAGACAGTTGTTCATAGTCCAGACCTGACCAAAATCTCCTATACTTGGCACAAGGTGAATTACAATTACAAAGCCCATATGCCGCAGCTTCTCTTTTGTGGCAAGATAACAGCCACCCTCCTTTGAATTGGTGATCCAAATCGCAGGAAATGAACACTGATTTGTAATTTGCGATTCATGAATGGTCTCAGGCCTTGATGAGGGGAGGAAGCGGAGAACGGCACCATCGCATTTACACATCGAGGTCAGATTCATTTGAATACCAATCCAAACGACTTCCTGCTGTGGAAATTGGGCTTAAAAAAACGCAATCGGGTAAATTTATTCATGGGTAATTAGCACAATTTATACAGAAATCTGTGATATTGAAAAATAGGAAGTAAACTGCAGAGCCGGATCCAGCTGCAGTGGAGTGTAAGCAGCAGCT